>NW_020455788.1:4036337-4044263 GCF_003342845.1 Nothoprocta perdicaria
CAGCTGGATTTTCTTTACATATACTAAAGTTCCATGATTTTTTTTTTTCAAATTGATGTGCCAGAATAAAAAACAGACCATTTGTTTTCCCTGCTTATTATACATTATATATGCTCTCCTATGGCCTTATTTACATTAATTTACATTAAATGTGCACATTTTGGTAGGCAGAGCCCTCTTCGTATGTCTATATGGTTTGACTAAGTGCAGCCCCTCCTTCAAGTGTCCACTCGGTAGGTGAAGCAGCTTTCTCACCTATTGAGACATTCAGGGCACTGGGAGCGACCCGAACCTCAATTCAGTTTGGGTTGTCATGAAACAGGTTAAGGACAAGAAACCCATTCTCTGTTACAAGGTCAGTCGGCTTCGTTCTCAACCTTCCTGCTCAGTAGTTTCCAGAAGTCATTAATAACGTGCTAATAGTAATGACTCCTAATAATTTTATAAAACATGTTTGTAACCTGTAATGTGCACAAATTATGCTCTTCCCTGCCTCTAGGCGGCTTCTTTTCAGGGTTTGTTACTTCGGACTGGCCACAGCACTTGCTTAAGTCTCGACACTCGTAAAAAAGAATCTGGTGACTTTTCTCTGGAATTGGCCAAAGCGCCCAGAAATCTGGAAGGTTTTATTCTTTTCAATATTGAACTGTGATTATTTTGACATTTCTGATTCTGGTTCCCAAATATACCTTGAAAAACACATAGTGAACATAACTGGGGAAGAAAGAGAATTTTGAGAAAAACATGTGGTCTTTCATCCAGCAGTAAGTAATTCACTTGCTTTTTGGCAGGTGTCCACAGACAGGAGAGTGGAAAGGTTTTACTTCATCAGAAAGAAATCACCTTTTCCTTGGAAATCAGCACATATTAATATTGCTAGTACATTGAAAAGGGATAGAAAGGGATTTGATTTCATGCTTATAAGGAACATGTGTTTATTTGTACCACGGAAGCATATGTGCATACAATAATAAAATAGCTTCTTGCTGCATAAAGCAAGAAATGATTGCAGAGTGTCATTGTCAGCTAGGGAATTCAGGAAGAGATCTTGACAGTTTTGCTTATACAATTTCACCATCTACCCAGGAATCAAAGGCACTAGAGGATTTTTATAACATTTGAGATTTTGTAATATGTATACATCAACGTATGCCAATAGCTATCACACATATGGCATTTTGCATCCTGCAGGTTCTTGGGTTTCAGTCTGAGCTATTGGGTAATACTGAAAATCATCAGATAACACTAAAACTACAGCCAATGGTGTAGGCAAAATTAAAGCTTCCCACTTTTAAACAGTGGATGAAATTATGATTTAATTCTGATACCTTTTGCCAAAGAAGATAATGCAGTAGTTTAAAACACATCTCTGGTCGATTATGTCCTGCAAGTTCGAAACCCATTATCAGTAATGACACAGCAGCAGGTGGAACAAGATAAATTGTTGCAGATCTTGAGCAATTTGACAGATATGAAATACTCTGAACAGCACTGGAAACTTTCAAACACTACTAATGAGATGTACCTGAAATCTGACAAGCAATAACTTTTTCAAGTGCAATACTTCCTGAAAAAGATGTGTAGTCACATCTACAGATGGATTACATATGATGTATTTATATTTAGATTGGTTTATAAATGTGAGATTTGAAATATATAGTTAGAGCATTCCCCTGCAGTAATGTATTTCTTCTAGATCAAAGGCTGTGCACATATACGTGAAATGTAAGCTATAAAGATAATTGTAATAGATTTCACCAGAGTTGACAGCTACTTTGCATAATGGAGGCCTTGCAACTGAATGCCTAATAATGCAGAAGTAAAATTTTTTTTTTCATGGTAATACTAATGTAAGTGCTACCTGGGAGTTCCTTCCACGACAAGTATGACTTATAGATATAATACCATCCTGCATTATAACTATAACACCATCCCCCTCACTTTTCACTTTTTTTTCCTAGCGTTTTCTTTCTTCCTGTTTCTCTAACAGGCATCATTATAAAATCAGAGTATCATGCCCCTCTATGTGGTACATGAAAAAGATGGCTGATATAAGTGCCTAGGAAAATAACAGGAAATCATGTTTTTCATTGAAAAATACCGTTCAAAGCTTTCCAATTTTTTCAAAGTTCAAATTTAATCAATAAATCATTAATCAGTAATCATTTGTCTTTTAGAAAGCAGCCTCAAGTGACTGTCAAGGTCAACCTGACACTTTCAAACAAGCTCTAATTTCCATATTAACATGATCTTTTTTCTTAATTGTTATATTTAAGTAAAAACTGTCAAACAGATAAAGAAACAGATAAAAAATCATTCTGAATAGAAAGATGCTTCCCAAGAGTTATTTTAATTAATAAGCATGTCATACTTTTTAGAATAAGTTCTTTTTAATAAAAAGTTTACATTTTGGTGGATTGAGCATGTGTACTATTCCTGTCTCTGTGGAACATCTTTAAAAAGCAATTTTTCACAGGTTACTTTTTATGCAACTCCAAATACCTCCTATAGGACTCAGGCTTCCAGTAGGTCTCCTTGAGAGCCTGTCTTTAAGGTTTCACAACTCATCTCTCACAGCAGACCAAATAAACAGGTCAGAAAAGATATATGGAAATAAAGAGAGAAAGGAGGAATAATGTTCACAGCCCAAATCAGATTCAAAAGGGGGAAACTCTATTAAACTCTTACTCACGGAGCTAGTCCATCTGGCAATACCCTGCATCACATTTCTAAACAGATTAGAGGGTTTTAAATGTATACAAGCTAGCTGTATAGCTGTAGTAGAGAAGCTGTTCCATGTATTTTAATACCGTGACCCTAAGAGACCAGAGGACTCTAAATTAAACGTTTATAAACCTGACAGAATATTTCCTTTTATAACATTTATAAGGAAATATATAAATATTTCCTTTTATAATATTTATAACAAATATTTCCTTTTATAACAGAATATTTCCCTTTATAACAGATTCCTCTTGAAAACACTGATGGGCACATTTCTTACCTGCATTTAATTCATTCCTTTGTGTAAGGGGAACTAACTGCCTCTCCCAATTGTAAGGATTTAAAGTGGAAATCTGGGAAGTCAGGTCTAGAAAAATCTGCTAAGGAAAAGAAATGCAGCTCAAAAACAAATGATGGGATCTGTGTGTCCCATATCTGCTCTTGCTATCTGTATATACAATTTTGTTACCTGCATGTGAAATAATAATAAAATAAAATAAAATAAAATAAAATAAAATAAAATAAAATAAAATAAAATAAAATAAAATAAAATAAAATAAAATAAAATAAAATAAATAATCTTTGTCTTGGTTTTGAAAATGCATCTAATCCAGGTAAGAAATATAGGGGACCCCTACATGAGCTGTAGCAAAACACCAGCTAATCTGCTGGTACAAAGGTTTTATTGTCTTTTGAAACTTGTTTTAACTGTATTTTTTCCCTGATGAACACAAGACCTTAAGCAATTTTCTGTGTAATGCTACTGAAAGAATAGTTCCAAAGGAACCAACTGAACAACATCTGACTAGCATATCTGGGCCATTTAAACATTGTGCCTCTAGGTGTGTTAAAACTTAGCCTTTATGAGTGTGGCTTGATACATTTTGTCATGAAATTCTGACTCTACAGCTTTTTTGTTCATAGGCTGCTTCTCTGATCTGCCAGAACTGCTAAAGAACTCAACAACTAAAATGATTCTTTACATGTATACATTTATAATATACATAATACATAATGTAGCACAGTGTTTATATTTTACTAAACACACAAATGTAGGAAAAACATTTCTCAGTTTGTTCCTTTCAGTATCTTTTCCTTAAAAGACTACATTGTGTGTGTGTGTGTGCGTGTGCTTTTAAATCTGAGATGCCATACAGGGAGAAAATACTGTAGCTCCATAAAACCTCTATACAAGCGAATATCTGGTTTAAGCCTTGGCTCAGTTTTGCTGTTTGGGAACCAGATGTAGGAATTACTGGGTGAGAAGCACAGGCAACTCTACACAGCAGCTTGGATTAGCATAGTCTTTGCTTACAGCATCCAAGCACATGCATCTTCCATTCTTTCCAGGAGAGCAATTGCTGTAGCCAGAAACACAGAGTATCTCATACTAAATTCCCTGTGCTTTCACCCAGTACAATTCAGCAGGGTCATTTCGCCTACAACACAGAGGTTGAACTGTTGCAAGTTGAGCACAACGGTGGGAAACAGCAATTCCCAGGCTCCATTTTCAGCTCTGACACTGTTTCATGTGGCTTGGCCCAGGGCAAGTCACTTTAAAATCGCTCTGCTTGAATTTCCCATCTGTGCAAATGCAGATGATAAAACTAACCTATCTCCCAGAACGACGAGGGATCTAACTAGCTAACATTTGCACAGCCATCTAAAGGCTCTTTTTGCCTAAGTACTACGCACGGTGCTTGCCAGCAAGTCCACAGAGATTTCTAGTAAACACGGCAGAATATGAAGGACCAGAAATGTAAAGAAGTTATGAAGTGCTGAAAGTCTGCAAGAAAGAGGTCAGACATTTTCAGAAGCAGCCGTGCTTGAGACGGAGAGAAAAGTATTGCACAGATAGGGCTGCACTACAGGGCCATTCAGCATGCTGGTGAATTCTCAGTCAGAAGTATCTCCCTGAAGCAGTGCTCTAAGAAGAAAGTGGGATGGGTTTTTAAAGCGGGTGGACAAGAAAGTTTATTGTTTCATGGAAATGCTACTCTAGCAAGAGAAAGCTTGGTAGTATAGTGGGGTTCCTAAGTCCTAAATATAAGCAAAACATGAACTGGATGCATTTCTGGAACACAATAAAATAGACCCTTAAATAATTATTTATCAAAACAAAGTTTACACTTTTCTAATCCACCATGTCTGGCCCTATATTAGCTGCATTTAAAGCACTTTACTACATTATACCTCACTAATATTTAAGGCAAAGGAGAAAGTGCTAAATGTGCCTGAGATATGAATTCCCATAGGGAGGATCGAGTGATAAATGAATGACAGGAATTTACCTTCCCATGCTGATATATGGAGATAGTCTATATAGCTTCAGACAAGATAATCAGCAGGTAATCAGCAGTTCCACCTGATGATTATGGCAGGATTACAGGATGGGAAAAAAAGCAATATATTAACGTCACTTAAATTTGTGTATAGAGTGTCTTAAGGCTTAAGTAGGGATTTAGTGATAACACAGACCTGACTGGATCTCTGAAAAAGGATGACTTTTACTCCTAACACAGGAAATTTATCAGTTATATACTTAAAAGGAACATCTTACTAAAGTAAAGACTTATATCTACAAAGACATCTCAAAAAATAGAGTAAACCAAAATCTATTGGTTCCCCAAGTATCACCAGGACAGTAAAAGAGTGTTCTTTCACATACCGATTCTGACTATTTCAACAAATTCAAGGAGAACTTTACCCAGTCGGTCTCTGCAAGAAAGCAAGGCTAGGGCATGCATATTTTCATACACTTACTTTCTTTCTGCCCCAGATCAGTGGAGCAGTAAATAGAGAGGAAAAAAAAGATTCTTTCCAAACAGCATCAGATCAGTGGTGCAGGAAATAGCAAGCAACTCCCTGAAGGAGCATATACATTCTTGGTAAATTCTAGCAGCAAATGATAATCATCCAGTTAATTATATTTAATTGCTCTCTGTATCAAAACAATAAATAATGAGGGAGTCCAGTGCTGCTTGTTGGAGATTATAACTTGACACAAATATTAAAAACACAAACAAAACAATAAAAACACTATCAGTTCTTCAAAATGGAGTTAAAAATGAAAAAGACCAAGTGAAAATTGCATCAGTGTTGGCCATTGTTTAGCTATGGTGCCAGAAATTTTAGAGAATTTTTTTTTTAATGGGAAAATTGCTACAAATGAATCCACGTGAAGAAAGCATTGCATGGAAGAACTTAAAGATGTAAATAAAAGTATTTTATTATCAGGGGAAAAAAGTAAAGTTTGTTGATGAAAGTTCAAGCATGAGAAATAGGGAAGAGAGAAGGAATTAGGCAAAGGAACCAAACAGGATACTAATGGGAGCTGATAGATTCCCAAGAGAATTTATGGAAGTCCCAGAAGTGATCCACGTCAAAATGGATTAGACAAAACCTCTGGGAACATACAGCAGGGGGAGACCTGAATAAACAAGGAATTGGCTTAGACGATTTAGAGTAACTGGTCTTTCCCAGCTTTAAAAGCTATCAGCCCAGGAGGGCATGGATTATTTCATTTATTATGACATTCTGCTTGGTTGCTTTAAATACTATTTAGAAATTCATCTATTTTTAGTGCTTTTGTTTCATACTGGAAAATGCTAAAGCATCTCCATTTTGATAGCACTTGCAGCTGATAATCAATTTTCCAAGCTCACAGCACCTCATGTTCCAAATCACAGAACTATTTTCTTTTGCAAATTGTGTATTGTTTTACATATGCAAATATATAAACATACAGTTGTGCTTTAAAATGTATGGTATTTTTCCTTACATTTTCCTTCCTTACATTGCACCATTGAAACCCCCCCTTCAGGTTAATCCAGAGACAACAGTAAAATCAGATCAACTCCCAGACAACACATCTGGTGTGTATAGAAACTGATGCAAGTGTCTATTAAAAGTATTTTTAAAGAGCTTGCATATTCAAGAAACTTTTGAAGGACTAGCAGGACAAAGAAGAGGCCATTACTAAAAAAGGAGCACTGTATTTTACTGAGCAAAAGTTATTGGGTAGAGAGATTTAGAAAGAAAAATGTGACTTTTGAGTGGGAAGTTCTGCCACATGAATTTATTAGAGAACCAAAAAAACATTTCAAGGCATACTTATTGCAAGCATTGCAAGACAGAGAGAACAATTTACAGATAGAAAGTCCATATTGCTTACAGGTACAGTGAATATCACAATTAAAAAAAAAAGTAGTATTCAATAGAAAAAATATAGAAGAAATGAAGGCAATAAATATGTTTTCATTCCAAATTTTAACTAGATTTTTAAATTATTTACCTGCATTCTTACTTTTCTTCTAAAATTCCATTTTTAAAGATTGATAAATATAACCGTGATTTTTGCTTGCAAGTAGTGTTGCTACTTTCTATACTGAACATTTTAACTTTCCCTATTTTAGAAATTTCATTGAGCTTAGAAACATACAGCATAAAGTGCAGCTAAATCACTAATGATGAATATATGTGGCATTATTCAATATTTAAGAATTCATAGTCAAGTCATAAATACACTCACTACTACTTTTTATATGCCAGAAGAACACAGAAATGGATAAAAAGAAGTGAAGCTCTGCATCTATGAACAAGCAACTTTTGTCAATAGTGTAAAACTCATCCAAACTCTTTCAGCATTGTCAGATTCACTGCTTTTTTCTAGACCTTCAAAATTCTGAAGGCACAGCAAACATGCACAGTTTTTTCCTGAGCCTTCACTTCTGGAAGTGTTTTGTCTTTTGCCGCTCTTGCTCATCTATCACTATTCATAAAGAGCAATTAATAAAGCAGTCCTGCCCTTCTCTTTTCTGATCCTACAGACTTGAACAGAATTCTTAGATTTCCCATTCCCATCTTTATCCTTAGGCAGATAACTTCAAGCTGGGAGCTCAATCTACATCCTCATTACCACTCTTTTCAGCCTCAGCCAAATTGTGTAATGGTATTTAACCCCTGACTCAGCTAAATACCTCCTCTGGAGGAGTCAGGAGCTGCCAATCCATTAGATGATAATTCACCTATTTGTGACATGCATACCATCATCTGGAAGCCTCTTCCTGAGGAGATCTCATTTGCTGTGAAACTAGGGCTCTGGCTAAGGACCTGGAAAATCCCTTCCCTTCCCTTCCCTTCCCTTCCCTTCCCTTCCCTTCCCTTCCCTTCCCTTCCCTTCCCTTCCCTTCCCTTCCCTTC
>NW_020455788.1:4044368-4164481 GCF_003342845.1 Nothoprocta perdicaria
CTTCCCTTCCCTTCCCTTCCCTTCCCTTCCCTTCCCTTCCCTTCCCCTCCCCTCCCTTCCCTTCCCTTCCCTTCCTAGAAAATCTACTAAACTTCTGTATGAATTTCTCCACTGACACCTTATTACTCAAAAACTCTGCTCCAGGGATTAAATAACAAAAGCAATGCAATGGGCAGTTCAGGCACCAGTCCAGAGCTATCACACAGTGAAGAAAGAGGAGAAAGCAAAGGGGAAGTGGGGGAAGGGGAATTTTTTTTTATTTATTTATTTATTTATTTATTTATTTATTTATTTATTTATTTATTTATTTATTTTAACTACAGCTAAATATGTGTCAGAGCTAATCTGGCTCTGCCCATTGTAACCCCAGAACCAACTATGTGGGAAAGCAAAGAACAGAGACACTTGACACAGATGGGACACAAGCCATCCTAGTCCAGGAAGCAATCTAAGTCGTGCTTACCTGGAGACTTGGCCCTGCTGATTTCAGCCAAGAAGTCGGTAATCTGAACTCTCTAACTTGCAGACAATGGCTGGCAAGTTCAGCTTGGAAATCCACACAGCCCCGAGCTGCGGGGTGGCTCGGAGGAGCTCTTCACACCGTTTTGTTTAGCTAGAATGGGCTACGTGTACTGCTGGGTTCGTGGTTTGCAGCTCTTCAGAGTTTATTTTTCTTATGTCCAACATTCAAGAATCAGGCAAATCAAGTCTTTGGATATATTCCAAGATCACTGAAGGTTTACAGAGGACAAGGCCTCCTTTTTTTATAGCCCTTTTTATTAATGCCACTTGAACATTTTACTGAAACTGAGTATTTACTGCAAGACTGCAGCAGTCGGGTAGTACTGTGGCCCCCACTCTAGTCACTCAGGTTCCATGAAACTTCTGAACAAAATATGAACATGCCAAAACATTTATGGCAAAAACTAGACCAATTTCAATAGGATAGTTTAGCATTTCAGTATACACATATTGCCAAAAGAGTCTTGGAAACTTGTTGTGGTTATTCCATACCCTTATTCTTCTATAGAATCTGCTGTTTCAACATGCCATAGTAATTTAAGCTTCAGCAAACACCTTTCCCCAAGCCGTAAGATCATGATGCATCAAGACAAATATATTTGATTAAAAAACAATTAGTTTCTAGAGCATACTTAGAATCAGGAGTCTCCAGACAATCAATCTCACTACTAGTTGGTAACAGTAGGGGCTCAGGACAATAATAATAGTTGCCATTTTTTTCCCAAAATACTCATACTTATGTCCAAGCACTACATTTTGCAGTTCCATCTATCCATCATAGTTATGGCAGTTTCTGGCTACAGGTTTCTTAAAACTATATGAAATCACTCACATAGTACCTCAGCATCATTCTTAAACTTGCAGTTGTTCATTAACAAAAGCAGTTAATCAAAGAAGTTGCATAGCAGGACTCAGTTTGATACATGTTATATGCACCTGGTGTTTAATTTTCCAAGTCAAGATAATGAATGAATTTCCCAGCACAGCGACCTTTATAAAACCAGCTTAGTGAATGCTGCACTCTCACAGCCTTCAATGGTGCAAATTTCAATGTATAAAAGACTTAAATCAAGTCCCAACATAGTGTGTAAAATGACAAGTGCTCCTGTTAAAATACATTCTAAGCTAACGGAGAAAGTCCACTCAATAAATGAGGTGTGATTCCACAAGTGATGGGCAGATGTTCAAATACTCCACCTGCTGCTTTGCCAAAAAAGTGAAACACTGATGTAATAGGGTTTAATATAGAAGTCAGTAATGTGCTTCAAAGCCAAGACTGGGCAGAAAACAGTTGTCCAAATCCCAGGGTTTCAGTGCATTAAATATTTAAACCAAGAGCAAAATGATGCACCTTTAAATAGTTTTAAATAAAAGTATTCTTATTTAGAAGAAGTTCTTTTATTTTTTTTTTCTCAAGACTATGGGTTCATGTTGTTATAGGTTTACCTGCTTCCTCTCAGTGCAAGTCTAAGATTAGCTTTAATCCTTTTGTATTGTAAAGATCTTTATGCATAAAACTGAAAGCAAAGATTGAGAACAAAAATCAAATAAATAAATAAAATCAAATAAATAAGCAAATGAAGAATCCATGGAGTTAAAATATGAGTTTAAATAAGCTTTAGTGGCTCAAGCCTCAGAAGTTTGAGTAGCATGGTATCCTAAATCATAATTTCCAAGGCCCAAATACATCACTATCACCCTTTTTCCAGGTTATTTTATTCCACTTGTGTTTACCAGAGAACCAGAGCAGAAAGTCTGTAATAGGAGTTCTGAGAGAGGCCCTACAAAGACTACACTGTCTCCTCTTGAGACATGTGAAGTTTGATGGTACAAAGAGCGCCGTTTCTCTAAACTCAGTGGAAAGAGGCTGGTCTCTGCGCAGTAAGTCTAGCTATAAACTACCACCCTTCTAACTTAAATAAAAGTTAGTTATTAGAGTAAGGTATCTAACCTTTCACCTTCACATGGCTTCTACACAGCCTCTCTCCTCCCTCCTCACACTCCTGGAGAACTAGCATTCCTTCCAGGATTTGGGGTTCACTCACAGTAGGAATTATCTGCAGAATTTCTTCCCTAGTCTAATGTATTTTGGACAGAAGTCATATCTCCTTTTTGATTGAGATAGCAGTATTTTACTCCAAACTCTGCCCCTTTGTACTTTTTACAGATGGTTGGAGAGTATAAAATAGGACTTCAGAACTCCAATTCTCTTTGACATCTCTTCTTGACAGACCTTTTCCTGCAATAAGGGGCTACACAACAATTCAAATAGTCCTGGTTGGAAAAGCTCTACATCCCTGGAACAAATGGAGTTAATGACAACGATAACGTAAGCACCATAACGTGCCTTTAAACAAAGCTACTTTTTTCCCCACGGTGCTGGATTGCCCTATTTACAATCAAAGGAAATACTTTCAAACTGGGTGAATGCAGGAACTGAACGGTGTCAAAGACAGCGGCAAGGCCATAAACAACAACCCTGCCCCAGGTCTTTGGCAAAGGAGCCTCTGGAAAAAGCCCAGCCGGGAGAGGGACCCTGAGCGCACCTGGGAGGCGCCTGCTGCTTTCACTCCTCATTTTGTCTGCAGGACTGTCTGCATCCCTCATTACTTCCTGTTACATTGTGGGCAACTATCTGTTTTTCATAGCAGTTTACAAGATTATATAAATGCTGTGAAAGAGGGAATAAATCCTTAACAGACATATTCTCTTAAGGCTTGTAAGAATTGTACACCAATAATCCTAGTGATTATTGGGAACTGGAGCAGAACACTAGAAACATCAAAAGGAATTTAGCTTTAGCTTATTGGTGGTTTTTTCCATTCCTTTTTAGCCTTCAGTGTGTTCAGCCTCCTCTTTTTTATTATTATTATTCTAGATCTCAGTCTTTCAAAATGACATGAATAGCTTTATTTCTTTTTTTTTTTCTTAGAACAATTTCCACTCCATGCGGTCAGAAGGCTCATTATTAACTCTGCACTCACATCTTGGCTAAGAGATTTTCTACAGGCAATGTTTTTCTCCCTTCTGTATTCCCTGGAAAATTTTGTGGGTTAACTTTAAAGGTGTAGTCAGCCACTAATAAATGTAGGCTGAAAATTAGGAGTTTGCTAACCCTCAGAGACAACCATCATAGCAGGCAAGCAACTGAACAAAGATTTTTAGCTCTGGTCTCTGCCAGTCTCTCTTATCTGCTCTCTCTCTCACACACTCTTTCCCTCTGTCTGCTCATTTTAGTCTTACTTTCAGCAGGAAGCAAATTAGCACCATGGAGCCTTGTTGTCTAGAGACACATTTGGGCAATGGCAGTGTCTGAACATAGCAGGGAGGAGTTTCCTGCTAACAGCCATGGTTGCAATATGCTTCAAATGCTCACTTCTTTTTTCCTGTTACTTTTATATTTGAAGAGCACAGTCGTGAAATTGATAACTCCAGTCACCTGTGATGTTGCTAGAGCTATCAACCTGAGCCCATGGCAGTCAGAGACATCTCTGTCTCTGTTACCATCCATCTCATGAAAGCCATCTGTAGCCCTGTGCTTTTCCTGGGTCAACGTGCTATTCTAAATATACACACCAACTTCCTTTCATCTCCTGCAGGGAACAATTTAGGCATAGTAGACCTATTAATCTTTTTACAGCTGCATTATTTCCTGACTCCCAGATTTAATGAAAGAACAAAACAACTATGACATTGATACTGATACGCTTAGTTTTACTAGTTTTACTGATGCATGTGCATTCCTGGGAAGATGCACTGTGCAACAGGAGTATAAGGTAAAACAAGGACCCAAGGAGAAGATCTCCGCTGTGGACTGAAGAGAACTGCAGTGGAATCCAGTTATTATGAAGCTGTAACTTCATGCAACTTCACTGTAGGATTAGAGCTGTATTTAAGTACATCCTATCAAAGAACTTAAGCAGTCCACTGAACAAGTCTCCTGTTTTCTGGTTTTAAAGCCATGTACACCTCTTTACAAAAAGAGGTCATTAAGATGCAGACTTGGGAAGCAGGAAAGCAGTTTCTCTTGCTCAAGATGCCTACCCAACATTTTAAGTTACCTACTTTTCAAGACTGCTCTTCTGTGAGATTTGGAGTAAAAAAATATGTATGAGATTCTCATTTCCACTAGAATGCAAAACAATACCAAATTAAATACCTCAACAATATTTTTCTAAAGAATAGCTGGAAAGATACAATTTAAAATATTGCAGCTACAAGGCTGTAATATTTTCCATCTGGAAATATAATTGCATTCTAAGTAAAGGTGAAAGTGCTGTGGATCAGTAAAAAGCAATCTTTTCCAAAATATGGCTCAATCTCAAACTAGATCTATTTCAAGTCTTCCTATCTGTCTCCACAATCCCTCCAGATGTGCTAGTTGTCATATGTGGAAAGAGAAGAATAAACACCAAGTATATTATTGTATCCCCATCAATGTAGAACTTGAATTGTACAGCCTGAGTCCTACTCCAGGACAAACTAGATTATAAAATGTTCACTTTAATCCTTAAATGTATCTTCATATTTAAGATGGATCAGATAGCTCAAAAACTCCCTTCCATACCTGCAAATTGAGATCTTTGGCTGGTGTAAGTTGGCATCAGCTTTAACAAAATTGCTCCAATTTTACAAGCCTGAGATCAGGCTTGTAATTTTCATCATTCTAAGTTACAGTATTTTTGGCTTTGCTTTAGAGGGATAATAAAAGTTTCAGAAATTGGTAAAATCAGCCTCTATATTTTATGTGAAAGTCCTAATCCAGTTCTATTTGTGCAAAAGGGAATGTGAAAGAGGAGGTCAAAGAGTTCTCAGCACACTTGTCAGCACAGAAAAACTCGACTGTCTGAAGGAAAGGGCAGCTACTGAGCTCCTTTGAGTCAGGCTTTTTTACTAAACACCAAGGTCCTATGAGGGAAAATAGCTTGAAATGACAGCATTCACCAGCAGGAACTGCAAAAGTAGTATAAGGCTTTCCTTTACACAGCGTGGAAAGCCATGAGGAAAAATAACAGGTTAAAACATAGATATATCTTCATACTTCAGGAAAGAGGTTTCCATTTACACTAGATTTGACCTTATGTGAATTTTTTTCAGTTGCCTTAGAGCAAAAACAAAAACAACTAAATAAACAAGAACAACAAGTGTTTATTTGAGGAGCCAAGCCACAAACAAGATTACTTTCCAATGAAAAATGCACTCACTAGCTGTCTCCTTGGCACTAGTGATTCTGATCTAATGTTATGAGCAGCAAAGCTGAAACAATGTAAAAATATTTCTAACATACTTTGCTGAAATATTTCAGCAAAGTTTTTAAAGCTATCACTCATAATGCTTCCCATATTCTATACAGGTATCATCAGACATCACCTCTGAATTGTGACCCATGAGTAAATGTCCTCTATAGGTTTTATAGATGTTAATAAAAATTTCCATTTGAATGAATTGGGATGGGTTTGAATAAAAACAACCAAAATCTATTAAAATAATTTGTATTCCATCCTTTCCTCACTTTAGAAACGAAATATACTACTACATTGTGTCTAAAAGGTAAGAGCCAGGGCGCCAGGCTAAGAAGAAAGAGAAACAACCCGCCAAATTTCATTATCAAATTGCATGAAACACCAGAAAGATAAATCTACATGGTTGTCGACTCTTACAGCTTTATCTTTAATCTTGAGAGATATTTTTGGAGCAGAACATGACTGAGTCACTAACTAGACTGTTCTTGGAGAACTCAGTCAATGGACTGTTGGCACTGGGGAACCTCAAGTTTCTCAGGCTCTGCACACACTTCCTCCCCAAATATTCTTAAGTGGTTAACAGCTCTTGCAATGCATAGCCTAGGAGGTAACCACTGCAACATTTCTGAAATATACTTTTGAAATATAAAATTAGCATAAAATATATAATTCATACACCCTGAATTTGATGCCACTCATTCTGTTTCATCTTTTCTCAGAGGATTTTAGAAAAAAAATTGTTTACTGGCAGATCGTTGTCTATCTTCACTGTCCTCAATTCACCTGAATCTGTATAGACCTTAGTGCTTATAAAAACTTTTTCTTCTCTTCTACATCCCTACCTTTATCTTTCCAGAAGATAAGTCTTCACTAAGCCCTTGAAAAGCTTACGCTGCTCAAAACTCAAACTATTTTGAATTATATTAAGAAGAGTGGTTATACTATTAAAGTTTTACCCATTCAAAACAAAGCATTGTTGGTATATAAAGCTGTAAATCAACAATTTCTCGCCCTGTTCCATAAATACTGAAAGAACTGGGTAGAAAACAGTACAACAGTAAGCAAACTGAGTTTTGCATATTTCACAGAAATACAGAAATTTCTAACATTTTTGAGCTCTTACAGATGAATTCTTATTGCCCAAAATATAATCCCAGTTTACATAATTTTTAAAAATAAAACTGAGCTTAGATCATTCTGTGGCAATAAAAATATTCTGAAAATGGTCTTTAAGAGCTCAAAAAGAGCTCTTATGCTTCTCTCCTGGAAAGTACCAGAGTGATCACTTGTATTTTCATTTAAGTCAGTCTAACAGTTTTACTAATTTTTGATTTTTTTTTTTTTAATATTTAAGGTTAACAACAGGGTACTTTCTTCCATCTGTAAGAGACTAAGGTATCAGTTGCTAACACAAAGAAAGGTAAAATTTCCCAATTAATAGTAACATACATTTGAACTTGCTATGAGGAACTCATAAAACTCTACTATTGTCAGTATAATAACAGTGTAATGCAAATGTTGGAAAGAAATCAGTCATGAAACTAACAAGTATTGTACAGAAGATGGTTTTATGAGTGGCAGTAAGTATTCAGCAAGTCAATGGAAGTTAATGGATATATTATATATGGAAGTCACATATATACATACTTTTTGCAGGTAAAAGGTTTCAATTTAAATCAATTATTGGCAGTGAATGACTTCATCGAATAAATTTCCTCAACAGAAAATGTTCTTCATTGGCCACTATGTTTTGCTATCTGTCGATGATAAGGAGGAGCCACTTAATTCATGAAAGGACTTAGGAAATGGATCTCTCAGATCTTGCCAACCATAGTGTTCAAAAGGCTACTCCAAGTATCACTAGAAGATCTGTTGACAAAGGTTTATGAGGCATTTCCTAATACCACTACGTATAGTAGGCCAGTAAGCTGGTCTTCCCTGTCTTAACATCATTCCCAAGTGACAATAAGAGACTTCTTTCCAAGAAATAAATCTCACATAGAATTTTTGTTTAAATTACTTGTTATTGAGAACAAGTTTCTAAGTTGTTTGATGTGAACTTACAAGCCCTGTTTCAACTTTTTAATCTACAACTAGAAAAGGTAGAAATGTGAGCAAACTTACAACAGAATAACCAAAAGAACTAAACTGATAGGGAAGTTTAAGAAACATATTAAGAAGTAATATTAAGAAGTAGTTCAGCTGAACTACTCATTTCTCCTCAGAAATCACTGCGATGCAACCCAATAATGGCTACATGAAGAGCCATGATCGAGCTCATCTAGCAGCAAGTAATCCAATATACTGGTAATTCTCCTGAAAACTGTAAGGTTCCCTGCATTTAGCCCTTCCTATATACTTCTGCAAAGCAGACATAAAGTTATAGTATATGTTTATGATGGTTTCAAAAACACACTGTGAAATAACAGTAAATGTTAAATAAAAGAAAAATAAAGTGACAAGTCAGGTTTTACTTTAGTTGCCATACTTTCCATTCAGCTCCAGTATGTAACTTAGAGCTTTGAGGATCTCCCACCTTAACAGTTTGCTTCACTGTATAATCTGTGACAAGACTTTGGACTTACATTATAATTCTCACACTACTATTGTTTTATCATGGACAATTCATCTAAACTTTCAGATTTTACCTACTAACCTGTAATTTCACAATCTGAAAAATGTAGTACAAGTACCATAAAACTTAAGTAGCATTACTAAGTCACAAGTATAAATCAAACCTTGCAATTAAGAATTACAATGCCATCACTGGACTGCTTCTCTGGGGTTGTAACCACACACTGTTTCTAACTTAAGGACAAGGACAAAACATATGCAAAACCAGAATAAATGAAAGTCCTGGATGAAAGTCCTGATAAGGTAATCCTGAAAATCCTGGAGATAAAGGCACACCACGTTTAAAAAAGTTATGGTTCCTTTTAATATATAAAAAATACTATACATGTATTTGCACAGATGTGCCTCAGTACTTTCGTCATTCATATTTTCACCGCTATGGTGTGTTGTTTCTGTAATAAAATACTGATATTCCTCTTCATTTCATCATCTCCTGCATGATTTAGTTATCATGTGCATATCTTACATGCTGAGAGAATTTATTTCATAGAATGCATTTGAACTACAGATGGAGTAGAGGAACAGATTTTGGGGTCCATTTTTCTGTTTTCCTTTTTGATTCTGTGTGTGTTACGCAGGTGCAAGGATTAACACAGCTTGCCTCGATTGATAAGGAGTATTCTGACTCCTTAATAACCAGTGGAATAACCAGTTGTATTTCTTTTTAGCAGCAGTTCACAAGCTAAACCCTGCCAAAAAGCATCTACTTCTGTTACAGCTGCAAATAGTAAATATGCTCAGTGGGCAGCACTTCCCTAGGCTGAAATCATATTTCTTGCAGTAAAGAATGGTCCACTTACACTATTCCAAGGGGCTATGATGAGATACTATTTACCAGGTGCAGTGGTGCTTTCAGATGATTTAGGCCCTTCCTTTTCCTTTTACCTCACGATTCTTGTGTATCACACCCTAAATGGAGACAATATTACAGCTTTTGCAGGTTGGTATTTTTATGGTCTCTTGATCTTAACTTGGAGCTCTTTTAGGTTCTAGGTGGTGGCTGCAACATGGACTAGATGTTCTAACATCCTCTAAAGTTCTGCCTGCACCGCAGGACTAAAAGGAACTTCAAGTTTGCCTTCTGTTCATATTGCTGGCATGAGCTCAGCTGTTGCTGCTCTGTTGCTACAGTATGTAGTTAGCTTCACAAGTTATACAGAACAGCCAAATAACTCCCCGTGCTTTATTCATTTTCTCCCTTTTTCTTGCTGGAAATCACAGGACATTCACTGTGTTTTACAGTAAGAGTACAATTCTCCCTGAACATAGTATGTGGAATAGCACAGTATCCACCAGCTCTGAACACAGTTTACTCAATAGCAAATACGCCATTGTAAGATGAAGAGGAACATGAAGGCAGTATCAAGCTGGGAGCATAAAAAAAATGATGTTTCAGGGCATTTAAAAGAATAAGATGAGAATAGGAGCTATTGAAAGGGACATGTCTCGCCAGACGTATTTCAAAGAGAAAAGATGCAAACCCCTACAGGCAAAGCAGCTCACTCTGCGAGATGGTTTCACACCTAATTAAAGGTTGACAGCAAGAAGGGTGCATTCAGCAACTTTATCCCAGCACTAGTGTTTGCAGTGAAAACCAAAGTAGAAGAATGCTCTCCCATTGAAGGGGATCACTCTCTGCACCAGCTACTTCAAAATATGCTTATGAAGGATAAATTTTAATCTGTCAGGGAGATGTAGAACCTGAGATGACTGAACAAACTTTGTTCTTGCTATAGCAACATTTCATTTCTTCAGGCACACCAGTTGTCACTGCTCAGGACACCTTCTCATGAATTACTGACTACAGCAAACAGGATCTCCTTGAGTCTTATTGTGCCTTAGGATCTTCCTGAGTTCAAGAGGTTCAAGACTGTTTACCCAAGTAATATTTTGTATGTCAGTAAATCCTCAGATAAGACTTTTTGAGAAGTTTGTTCATTTACTTGCAGGCTCCCCTTACTGACAAACATTTTGCTCTTTCAAGAAGAGATTAGACTTAGAAAATATTTGTTCATTACTTGAAGTTTTCTGAAATTTAAAGCTGTAAAACCGTACAAATCAGGAAAAAAATCTCATATATATGTTCCAACAGAACATGGGCCACACATCCTAAACAACAGCAACACATTTATAGGTCAATACTGACCTGTTTGTGTAAGCAAATTTGAACTGTCTTCAGTGAGGAAGACAGGATTCATCATTATACATAAATGGCCCTTTCATTTTGGAAAATACTCAATTGAAATAATTTGCAATCAATTTCTTCTTCCTGGAAGTTTAGAATCCTTTCTTTATTTTACAGTCTTTTCAAAACAACTGATGAAACTCCATTAATCTAGTGTTTAACTGAAAAGTCACACCTATTTTCAAACTGTGTTATGTGCAGCTGAGCTGTGACATGCAGTTCACAGGAGCTCACCGATAGTTTTCAGTTTCACCAACCACCTTTGTCAGCTTTAAAAATCCCAACACAGCACATGCCCCATTACCACCATACCTGAACTACATCAGAATTTCTGTTGTGCTTTTATTTTTTTTCAACATCACTTCCCTCTTTTTCTCGGTAAAAATGGAAACAGCATTCGGGCTTTTCTGAATGAAATGCATGGCTATAGATTTGCTTCTGACAGTTTCTGACAGGTGAATGAGCCCTGTTTACTGTGTCAGCTACAACCAACCATTCACAGAAAAATCGGTGACAGTCATGAGATGTTCAAAGAGCACTCAAAACAGCATTCATGGGACTCATTATTATTCTAATTTCTTTGGGGGGGAAACAAAGGGTAAAGAAAGTAATTTTTAAGATGAAGTAGTAATGTAATAAAACAAAATAAACAGAAGAAATTGAACCAGCCATAACTTCATGACTTTGCTAGTGCATGAGTAAGTAAAAACACTTCATTAGAAATCATGATATTAGAAATCAAGGCCTTGACCTTTTAAATATTATTCTAAAATATTGTTACCAGTCATGGTGAAACAAGCCCTCAAAAAGAGCCCCTTAAAACTACAAGATGGAAGCATTAAAAGTAAAGGGAGAATAAAGCACACTGAATGTATCCTTTCGCTATCATACAAATGGAATTATCCAATGAATCTGAAATAGGAACAGAAAACCATATGAAAATACTAAAATACTTTCATAGAGTATCTAATAATCTAATAATCTATCCAGAACTAAAAATCAGCAATTTCCTGGTCCTTATACTTGTGAAACATTATGGGCTCGTTTACCTTTAAGAAGATTTGCTCTTCTCTTAGTCTGAAGTGTGAAAAAACAGAAACAAGTTTTTAAAAATGTTACAGGATACGAAAAAAAAAGGCATTTTCCTGTAGCAAGCCATGCCGTAAAGCTAGGATTTTTTATAAATCTATCTAATCAATGGGCCCCATTTATTGCTTCTGGTTACTGAACTCTAGCTCTGGTGGAGGCCTTTGGTATTTAGCCACATACCTAATGTATATGTACACAGGCCCTGCACTGAAGCCAGAATGCTGATTTACCCACCTACGACTTTGCACTATGATTAGACAAAGGCTGATTTCTCAAAGAGTGGACCAGGGTAGACAGCACACAGAAATAAGCGAAAGTCTAGTCAGAAGGTATATCCTTCTGAACATCTCCAGCAAATCTGCACCTCCATTCCTTCAGGATCCAGACTTGGAGTCCTATCAACTGTGTAGAGCTCTGCTTCCTTCCAAAAGACAGTGCCAGCGATCATATAAGAGCAGTTTGGGCTCTAAACCATGCCGTGGGAGAGAGTTTCTCTGCAGCATAACAAGACTTAAAGTTACACTTTCTTCATCCATAAAGAATGTCCCAAACACTTAGATAGCAAGAATAGGAAGCACGGTAATCCGGTTCTTGATGGGTTTAAGAAAGTCACTCTTCTCAATAATTTAGCTGTCATTTTGGTTGCTAAATCACAATCAAAGCCAATGTCATTCTGAGCATCACATATAGTTATGGTTTTCTTTTTATTTCCTAGTGATGTAAAAGATGCTGGGTTTAATTTTTTACTCTTCTCACAGTTAGGTTCTTGTGCATTGTGGGGTTGTTACTTTTCTGAAGTCAGAGGAAAAATTTCACTGACAGCCCTTGATTTTGTTTAGCTAGAAAACACTCTCTGCAATAGATTGTCAAGTGTAAGGCTTAATTAAGTCCTTTCCTCTCTGGTTTACTACTTTCAGACAAGTAAAAGTCAAATTTAGATCAAAAAGAAGTTAATCTGTTGTTCACCTTAGTCCTGTTATAATTTGCTCCTAATGTTAGCAAGTGACGATTAAACCAAGCAGCGCACTAATTGATGATCTAGAGAGGGACACGGTCCTGTGCCACAGCACTGAACTGGAACTTAGGGTAATTGGGTGAAATTACTGATTCCAAGCAATTTGTTTATGAACCTGACACCTATCTATATCAGCGGTAGAGAGCACTGAGGCACTTTTGAAGGAACATAGCTTTTCTGTGGCTGTTCACTACATGAAGAAAATATTACTAACAGTAGTCTTGCAAAATCTTGTAAAGAAATAATACTTTGACAATATTCAAATTACATACTCAAATTATAATACTCAAAATTCATACTTAACACTGTTGTAATTAAAGATGGAAAGTTAAATGCTGTCTATTTTTCCAGCTTCTCTCTTCACCTCTTCTCCGTGGTAATAAAGGCATCAAGGTTGAACAACGGGAGGGACAAAGAAGTCACAAGACACATCAGTACCTGTGGCAGACTCTCAGAATGGCTAATTCACTGGCAGGTTGTCATAAAATTTTATTTTTAGAAATGTAATAGAGTTATATGGTTAGATTTGCTGAAAAATTTACAAGCACAAAAGTTGCTCATTGCTCCGAGCCTATCTGCTGCCTGGCAAGTTTTTGCCTAGGGCAAATAAATACACACATGGAAAGAACAGGGCTGATAATAAAAACACTGACCCATCCTTAGTCATAGCACTGTGAATCACATGGCTATCATTATTGCAATGCTTTTCACTGATATTTGACAACATACCACTCAGCGACAGCTGTTTTATTATTGCTTTTAATGGCCATAAAGCAGAAAATATAGCATAATGCAGAGGAAAGAGCCCGAGAGCGCTGACTGTGTATGAGTATGTCAATTTTATGGCACCGTTTGGCTTCTGAGGGATTTCTCGACTAACAGGTGCATCATTATACACATCAGCAATTCACTCTCTAAGTAGAACAATATCACAATACACATTATCATCCCATAACTGACACAAAAAATGAACTCTCGGAAGAAGTACAATAGATTGCTACTTTGCTTATACAAGTAGCATTTGAATTGACAGTCTTTGGGGGGTTAGGAATTTTTTTTTTTTTTTTTTTTTTGATATTGTAATCAAATGTTGGCTCATTTGCCTTGATGAATTGCAGAAAAGAAAGGAAAAAGAAAAAAAAAAAAAAAAAGACATGTCAATCCTCATTAAGAACGACCACAAAACTAAGCCTGTCTGGAGACCAGCAGATATTTGACCAAGTTGACCTCTATTTTAATTGACTTTATACTATCACATGCTTCATCAGGAAATGTCAAGGAACTTCAGTTTTACGGTGACACTTAATGTCCATGTCATTCCAGTCCTAGGACCAGTTCCTATGGACAAAAAACAGTTGTCTAAAAGACAAGTCTGCAAATAAATAAATAAATAAATCCTCCTCCTGCACAGGGAGTTCAGCTTCTCTACACGAAAACAAGCAAGAGTCTCCTAAATGCTTTAGGATCAAGACCACATTCTTTGACCACATTTCGGTATTTCAGAAGAACAGGCTTTGCCTACAGCACATATCAAAATTCTTTTTATAAAACACATTCCATTAAAAATAAGGATCATAATACATATTCATAGAAAATAAATACTTCAGGTATATTAGGGGCTATTCATTAAAAATTTATGATATTCGTCTTGGTTTGGACTTTAAAGAAGGACAAATACATGTTTTATTAATTAAATTTCAGCACACACCTACACACTAGGTTCTAAACAAGGGTACCATCTCATTCTGCTTTGCTGTTTTGGCCTGCACCTTGTCATCAGTGCAGGCCGAAGTAGGAGATCCAGGCTCATTCTTCTTCTCTGGATAATGTCTCTAAGCTCCTTTCTCCCAGTAGAAATCCTAGCTGCCAAAGAACACCATAACTAATCTATTAATCTGCATTTGTTCTGCCGTTTGTATGCTCTTGAATGTGTTGCACAGATCTGAAACGCACGAGAGGCAATACTTTCTAATACATTGGCAGTACAAACTTTGGGGGTTGTGATTTGTATGAGCAAGAATAACTTTGTACAAATTGCTCAGGAAAAGCATTCACTGGCTGCAACTAATGAAAGAAAGGCAAAAGGCTTGATCTTCAGGTCTGGCAAATCTGTGTCTTTGATGAACTGCGCCTGAAATGTCATTCTGACTTGCCTCAAATTTCTTGGCAACATTGCTTGATTCATTTGCCAGTAAAAACGCCATAAAAACTTCAGAGCTTCTAGTTTTTCTGTCCTCTACACCTTCCAGTAGAGCAAGTTGCTACTGTTGAGACTGTGCAGGATGTTTCAGCCGCACACACTCCTCTTAACCCCTGCCCTGGACTATCCCTCACCCAGCTCTGCTCACCAATGACAGACTCCCCAGCCTATTCTCCTACAAGCCAGAGGTCACTATTAGTTATCAGGGAACACCTGTGTACCAGAGAGAACATATTAGGATAATGTATTCAATTAAATGAGCAAGGTCATCCCAGCCACTCAATTACCCAGCGTAGCTGACAGCCCCTATGAATATGTTGTGCAGCCTGGCACCCACTCACCGTCTGCCATGTGACAGGATTCTCTTATATTTATTCATTGAGTGCTGCCTTCTCCAATTCAAAGGGCATGCCCTGCACGGCAAGGAGCATGTCTCCTGTTTCCACCCGCTCACTAGTCACAGCTCTAGAACAGTTATCAGCTCCATTCTTAGCCTAATTCACAGATAAAGATCAATTTAAGAAAAGTGGGGTGTACTGTCTGCCCAAAAAGGACATACACTCAAAGCCTGCACACTAGGAATGCAAGTTACATTTTTACCTGAACAAAAGGTTTAGCAATACCTAATACTAGTATCAGGTACCTAATATGGTATTAGGCAGTATACCTAATAAAGTATTAGGCAGTATATTAAGCAATGCCTAATATAGTATTAGTACCTAATACTATAAAAATACCTAATACTACAGCCGAACGCTCCTTTTCAGACTTTACAATAAACCTTTCAGACAACCTGCCAGCCTAGAAATTCCCCTGCTTAGCAGTCCCTTATTCAGTAACCCAGTAAGTGTTGCTGTGCCCATTTACAGATGTGCAACACACCTCATCTGGGTGGCAAGGCCACAAATAGCACTCACACGTTCTGAACCTCTCTAGCTTTTCAACCACGTTCATGATCACTTAAACAATATTTCTCAAATTCTACACCCATTTAATAAAGCAAGGAACAGTTTATAGCCTAGGTAAGCGGAAAAACAAAGGACACATTCTTAGACGATGTGGCAAGTACTTAAAAAAAGGAGATGGTATAGCTACAGCAATAACAGCATTTCCATAAGTTTGCTAGAAAAAAGGTAATTATATATGTGTTTTTTAGCTCATTCAGCTAAGGACCATGACTCCTTTGTGCTATGATCTATAGCAATGGAGAAATAAGGTAGGATTGCCCCAAAAACTATTATATTTAAATGAGTATTAACAGATGAATACAGGTAGGAATAGAAGAACATGAGAAAAATGAGCATCAACAGCTATTTCTGTACATTTCTAAGATTCCTTCCAGATCTCAGGAAATCCCTGAAATTCCCTTAGGACCCTCCTGTGCAGATTTCCTTACATAAATTCCAGCTGTCTTTCTAAACAGTCTAAGTGCAAGAAGTCTGTGCTATCCTGCGTGCCCGCTGTTCTCATGACTTTTTCATGATATTATCAAAGAGAAGGACCAAGACAGCCTAGACTGAAACAATTATGAAAGCCATCTGTTTGGCAAGTGAGATGAAGGAGGTACTAACTATGTCTGCCTCCAACCGCCAAGTGAGTGAAGCCAATGATGATGGCCACAAGCCTCTCCATCAACAAAGTGCATGTGCAGCTACTGAGACTGGGAGCACAATTTTGGTGGAAAAATGCCAAATAAAAAGTGTAGGTTGGTATATAGCCAAGCAAATGCTGATCCCCTCTTTCAAAAGTTACCCACTGCAACAAAAAAACTTGCTACTTTGCGCAGGGACACACAGAGCTATCCTTCACCATCGAAAAGGGATTTAAATTGTGGGGGATTTAACATAAAAGGGGAGCTCTTGTTAAGCTACAAAAGAGAAAGCAGCTCTAACAATAATTTTGAAATACCTTTGCCAGTTTGTCCCTTATCTAATAGCATACTTTGATCTTTTAATGAAAGAATGAGTAGAAAAAATAAGCTACAAAAAGCTCCTGATTTTAAAGTTTAGGTAACTCGGCAAGAATAACACATTTGTTATATATTCATGCCTCTTAGGAGACCATTACCTTGAAATCATTAACTTTATTCTCCGGTCTCATGGATCCTGTAAACTCTTAATGAAACAATACATAAAAGTGGGTACCATTCAGCTACAAATGTTCATTAATTGTTTGCTAATGCAACACTTTTTTTTTTTTTTTTTTTTTTTTTTGCTATTTGCTCTCCTGGCATTACTATAATGAAGAACAATTGCTTTATAAAGAAAGTTGTGCAAATACTGTAAATCTTGACTTCTCTAGCATTCTGCTAACTTGCCCTGCAGTGAACTTTTTTTTGTTAATTAACTTTCTACTGTTTGTCATTCCAATTAAATAGAGTAGGGCAATTACTTAAAGTGTTACATGAAGAGCTGTAAAAGCTTTTTTAAAAAACTGATGAAATTAAGAAAAAAAAGTCTTTACACAAAAATAAAACAAAGTGCTTTGAAAGGTTAGGGAAAGCTTCACAAAACATAATGCCCTCCCTCCTCTCCAACACAACCTGTAAGATGATGTATCAGCACTGCAGCAGTACTTTTTTAGTGCAGTCAGAAGAACTGATAAAATCTGTAATGTTTTTTATTATTTATATTGGAAGTATGAAGATTTGCTCTTTTGCATTTACTTCTGATTAAGACATCAGAAAATATTTGTGATACGGTACAAATTTACAGCCTCCTCCTCTCAGCAAAATGTACACTCACGCCCACATCTCTTTTTTGAATGTTATTCCTCTCGTGCTCATCCCATCTCATTCAGGCACTAGAATTTTATCTGTAAGATCATGGGAATGCATACTGCCATCAATAAATCCTATATCACATACCTTATAGGCACATACCTAAGCTCAAATGATTTAGGGAAAACCTAGTAAAGCACAGCATGCGTCTACTTGTGGTCATGAATAGAAGCTGCATTACTCTGGAGCTTAACATGCTGATCTAGCTCTTTATCTAAGTTATTCTACATGTTATGCTATAATATTTTGATAGAAGTAAAGTCCATGACTTCATAATTCCAAAGAGGATAGTTTGATTGTGATAAAAATTGTACACCTGTTTTTTTTTGTTTTTTTTTTTTTTTAAAGGAAATTCAGTCCTGACTGAAAGTCCTGACTTTCACAAATACTCCAAAACTGCATATGGCTGCATGAGCTTTAACTATTTTCACCTCAAACAAATTCATTTGGAAAAGCGAAATATTTTTATAGCACTTTGGTGATACATATGTGAAGAAATCTCACTACAGGAAAGTATATATTAAAGATAAGTAAAAAATGTATTAATGAGAATCTAATTTAGAATACAATTGCCAGAAACAATACATGTAAACCAGAGACATACACCTAGCAGAGGCATTGAAAAAGCATTCCAGATCATTTCAAAAGGATTTTGTATTTGTTGCTTTACTCCACAAAGTAATTCAGGCATACTGAGTGGAAGGATGCAACATCCTTTTAACAATTAATTTTGAATACAGGGAAGGTGGTGTACTTTTAAATAGAGTGCAAACAAATCTGAAAAAATCAGAACATTTCCTTAAGAAAACTATATTTAGGATCTTGTGGTTCACAGAATCATAGAATGCTGAAGGTTGGAAGGGACCTCAAAGGTCATCTAGTCCAACCGCCCTGCTCACGCAGGGTCACGTAGAGCACGTGGCACAGGGCTGCATCCAAGGGGGTTTTAAAGATCTCCAAAGAAGGAGACTCCACAACCTCTCTGGGCAGCCTGTTCCAGTTCCTTTACGAAAGTTAAATTATGAGGCTAAATCAATAAGGCAGCAGTGACAAAAGAAGTAATTTTGACAAAAATAAATGTGAATATTCTTACACAACAATATTCAGTCTGAAAAAAAATGATAATAGCTATTAACATTTTTTTTCAGCTTTGATAAAGACTTTATTTTCATCATGGCGTGGGGAGAAGCCATAAATGCTTATTAAAGGGGAGTGAATACATATGATCCTTTTTTGAAGGTGCTTTTCTATCAAGAACCATCATCTAAATGCTTGGGGAATTGAGAGAGTTTAATGATGTGATCTTTTGGGAAAATCACTGACATTTAAGCTCACCAAGATTTATTTCTGAAAAAGACAAAAGCATTTACAGGAGTTACCAATGGAGATGTTACAGAGGAGAATGAGTAAGTCACTTGAAGAAACATCAGCTTTGAATAATGGTGTGTTTCTCTCCAGAACTGAAATGTACCTCAGATCACTGAATTCAATAAGGAAAAAGTGAAAGGAGCTTTAAAGAAAAAGATTTGAAACTAATAGTGGTGGGTCTATAATTAATTCTGTATCGAGTGACAGGAAAACAAAAAAAGCAGTACAGGAGGAGATGAACTTTGCAGAAGGCAGGGAAATTCCTTGGGTAGAGGCAATTTTTATGGTTGGGCTTGGCTAGTTTAATAGAAACATTGTCAAGCTAGATCAAACCCGAACTAAAAAAATAAATGATTCTACAAAATGAATGTTCTTGACTCGTATTTTTGAGGGGAAGGGCAGGGAAGAGTTGGTTTTGTGCACATTGTTTGTGTCATTTTGTGCTCTAAATATGAGTCTGTTCTGAAAACAAATTACTCAATTTCTCTACTAGATCCTGAGCCTGTATTTTATACTACTGTTTTCTTCTCTGCAAGTATTTGAAATATCTTGTACGAACCATAGAAATTTATATAAGAGTTAGGAATCTAAAACGCTTGGTTGCACTTGCAAATACAGTTGCTACTAGAACAAAACACCTATGAACACTCCTTGTCCTGAATCAGGACAGCCTCCTAATGAGGTAATGCCAAACTGGCTGTTTGGTTGGAGAGCTTCCATTAGTATCTACGGAATAGCGACACTGGACAGATGCCTCCTTCATCCTCAGCTTACACGTTCATCTTCAGAGCGCTGCCCTGGATGCCAAACAGACTCCAGGCTCTCCCACCCCACCATTCAACTACAACGCTTTGGTCCTGAAGCACAGCAGGCTTCAATACCCCTGTTGACAGCAAATTAAGTATTTAATTATTTATTATTATTAGCTATTCCCAGTCAGAGGCAGCAATTATAGTAAATATAGTGTTGACACTGGGAGAGACGCAGCTTGGGAAGAAATGCCCAGAATCTGGGGGAAGAAATCCCACAGAAATGCCACGTCCCCAGGGAATGGGCACAAGACCCTTTGCAGTGAGGGCACTAACAGCATCAGCTCCGGGAGGCTGCATCATCTCTGCAACCCCAAGCACCCCTCACCACAGTGAGGCCAGAGAAGGGTCGGTGGTAGTTCAGGCTTCCCAACCCGCAGCACTGACACGTTCCACTTCTACCCACAGGGTCAGCCGCTCAGAAAGGAAAGGGTAACTCCCTCTGTGGTTATCCACAGCTTGATCCATTCAGTGAGATTTATGAGCAGAAGTACCACATGCAGTCTGCTGAAAATTCTTCTCCTTTGGGTCAGAGGAGTTTTTATGGGAATAAAGCCAAACACTAATTCTTCCAAACCCTGAGATTCAATAACGTTTAGCTGAGGAATAAAGTCGCTTAAGTTGTTATTGCTCCTGAAGCTAAGGGAAAAACTCAGCCCTGTCCACTAGATTAAGTGTTGCAAGTCCATGAAAACCACAACATCATCAAATGATGATGAATGCTGATTATTAATCAGCATAGTTTTGCAATGAGAGATCTGCAAGAAGCACTAAATCATTTCAATAATAACAAGCATTAGAATATGCTAAACCCTTCAATAAATTTCTTTAAAACACATTTTACTTTGAAATTAAAGGAAGATTTATTTTGTAAAGACTGATTAAATATGG
The DNA here is from genome assembly GCF_003342845.1 of Nothoprocta perdicaria. Lineage (NCBI taxonomy): Eukaryota > Metazoa > Chordata > Aves > Tinamiformes > Tinamidae > Nothoprocta > Nothoprocta perdicaria. Next base: position 4,065,104 of record NW_020455788.1, read on the forward strand.
AGTAAATATGAACCAGTATATGCTTCATTAAGAGTATTATTGCTTAGCAAATACTATTTCATTTAAGCCTAAAGCAATTAAAATTTTAGTGTCATTGTAAAAATCACTTTCTGAAATGCATTATTCAATTTTCCCTTCCATAATATAACTGAAGATCCCAAAAATAATATTTATAAAGGAGTTTACATAGGAAGATGAATTGGTTATTGCTCAGTCAGGCTCAGGTGGCAAGGCTGAAAATTTTTGTAGAAGAGCAGCATCAAAGGAAGATGGAAGAGCACTTCAGAACTGACAGCATGAAAGAGCAGCTGAGGCCCAATTAAAATAAAAGGTAAGTCAGAAAAGGGACACAAAGTTTGGGAAAGTGAAAAGAGAGAGACAGGATAAATATGATGTACAGGCTGGAATAATATTGGAAAGTCACAAGTACGAACTAAATGCCCTCTTACAAATACTGTTTTAACATAAGTAGGAACCAAAAGAGCCAAGAGAGCAATCTCATCAACGTTTGCCTACTGCAGGAGATCAGCTCAGTGCTCCTTAATTAACAGAAACTTCTTACAGTATTTTTTCATAGAAATGCTTGAAAAATATGTAGATTGCTTTTAAATAACTCAATATTCTGTTAAAACAGAAAAAAAAAAAAAACTCCACTCTTCATATGATATCCCTAAAAGAAACCCTTAGAAACTGCTTCATTATAAGATTCCCTGTCTCTGAGTACTTTTAGTATGTTAGAGAGAAAGGTAATTTTCCAAGCCTAGCGGTCTAGCTTGTAAGGAAAAACTGTCAGACCTTAGCCCGATCCTGCTGTCTCTCTTTAAGTAAACATCTGGATGTACATATATGCATGAGCACAGGGATTCACTTTGTAACAAGGCCGAAGCACTGAAAGGAAATGCTTTATCATTTATTCCTGCTGTATTACAAAAACACTTCCTGAAAGTAAAATCTGTTAAACCAGAACATTGACGGATGCCAATCTATTAAAATTATTCATACGGTACCAGAAAAAAACACTGAACAATACTGGTGTTTAAAAAAAGAAAAGAAAGAAAGATTTATCACGCCAAACAGTCTAAATGAGACCAGACACTCTTCAAATAGATTGTCTGTGGTTTAGGTAGTGTTCTGATGATTACTTGCTTCACCAGCAGAAATTATGCAATTTCTGGCTTTCTGCAACGTAGTGGCTTTCATCACCAGGATAAAGTGACAGGACAAAGTCTCACTGGCTTTAGCAGAGCAGTATCACTTTCTGGACTGAATTTGTAGACAATACTAGAATTGATTCTGAAAAATGTTATTTCTATTAGGAATTATTGTCCATCATGTATATACATCTTCTTACATGATTTTAAGATAAATTTGTCCATTTATACTTCTCTCAAACTTATCTGAACTGAAATTTCTGGAAATAAAGGTAGATTTTTTTTTCTAAGACAACATTTATGTTTTATCCATTAGAAATCATTGACTTTGTGAGACTATTGGAAAAAAAATCAAAATAGTCCATATGCAGAATATACTTATGTAATCAGAGTCTGAGGCTGTGTCACTCCTTTGAACTCTCTACTAAAACATGAAATGTAAGCAAATGTGAAAAAACGTGGAAGAGAGAAAAGGCAGCATAAAATGACAAGGAATGGAAAACAATTCTCCTTATTTGAAATCTATGCATAAATGTTGGGTAACAGAAGAGATCAGTCTTCTGTTTTATTCTGTTCATTCCTCTGAGTCATGCTTTCTTACTTTTATTTTTTCACAGTGTGAAAGTGGCATCCATAAAGTCTAGTAAAGGCGTCTATAAAACAGGCAACAAAACTTCAGCTTGAGGTCTTCAAGAAAACTGAAGCACATATAAGTTCTTAAAATAGCAATGAAGATTTAACATTTTCTTCTATTCTTCTTGCAGGTAAGAATACCTAAAGCCTTATGAAATCATTCAAAGTGCATGAAATCCTCAGTATAGAGATCTTGGTCACTGCTCATCTTACACGATCAACTGTTAGATTCTTGATATACCAGCCACATAATGCTGCTGCTTACTGAAATATGTTCTATTTGACAGAACAGAAGCAGTAATAATAAAAGTGAAAAAAAGAGTGCATCATACAAACCACTATCATTCAGGAATTTACTGGCATTTAAAACAGGATATATCAATTCAGGTTGGAAGGCACCTCTAGAGGTCTCCAGTCCAATTTTCTTCTCAAAGCTTGGTCAGCCCTGAGATCAGGTCAGGCTGTTTAAGGCTTTATGCAGTCACAAAAACCTGCAAAAATGGAGAGCTCATACTGTTTCTGGGCAACCTCTTCCAATGTTTGACTCTCCTCATCATGAAAGAGCTTTTCCATACATCCACTCAGAGCCTCTCTCATCTCAAGTTATGGACATTGTCTCTCAATTCCTATGATGCTGTTTGGCTTGGTCTACCTAGGTCCTTTCAGAAGATCTTCTCCCCAGCTTGCATTGGTGTAAGAGGTTATTCCTTCCCAGATGCAAAACTCTGCATTTCCCCTCGCTGAATCTCATAAAGTTCCTCTGAGCTCATTCTTCCAACCTGCCTAGCTCTGGATGGCAGCCCTGCCTTCTAGAAAACAATCACTGGCAGCAACTACAGAAACAGTATTTATAACAGTATTTATATCAGTATTTATCATGCAAGTGCCATCCAAAAAGTGGGAACATCTTCAATAAATACAAAAAAGACGGATGGTATTTGGTGCTAATGATACGTCTATCCTGTTCCTCACAAAGGAACAAATGTTGCTGTATTTGTCTTTGACTTCATTAGGATTTCCCAAACATTTGCCACTTGCCTTACTAGCCACAGCTAGAAGCCAAGAATACCTGTATCACATTCTGCTGCTCATGGACAATTCAGTCATGGACAACAACCTGGCATAGGCAGTTCTGTGACGCTGTCACCAATGAAGCATTAAAGAGAAATGAAGATATGTCCTTTTTTAACATAGAGAATACAATTCATTTTTAAGCTTGATAGGGCTATTTTTTTATAAAAAGCAGTAAGAGATAAAAACTAGCATTTTTCTTCTTAAAACGATGACAAATACCTTGATGGTGTTCATTTCATTCTATTTGCTGCCATCTCAGATGGATGGGAAGGCCCATTATGAAACAGAAAACCCACCATTAATAAAGCAGAGAAATCTAAAGGGAAGGGTGCAGCAGAGCCTCATAGCATGACAAATGGAGAAGATGAATTTGGAAAACGCTACTGTACAACCATGTGTAATCCAAATGAAGGACAAACACCTTGAGTCTCTTTGAAAGGTGAGATTTTAGTTCTGTTCTTCATCGAAGCACAATTTCAGTATACACAGTTGCATAATTTTCAGCTAAAGCACTGACCACATCAGCTAGTGGCTGCCAATGGATGCCATAGATGACCAATAGTCAAAACATAGGGGTTTGGTGAACTCATATCAATGGATCCTCAATCTTCCCTGGGCAGAACAGGGTCAGAAGCTCAAGTAATTAGTCATTCTGCCTTCCATGAGCTCTATTAAGCCTACATTTAATACCTGGAGGCAGTGAAATGTAAACAGGGGTTATAAGAAGTATCATGCATCACAGCACAGTTCTCTTGGGGAAAAAGGAAAGCCAATCTCACTTACAGTGCTCTGGTAACTGATGACTGTGCTTCCTTACAGTAGTTTTAGACAAACATTTTTTTCTAGCATCCTCTTTCATTCAGTTAAAGTCTTAACTGATTAGAATGCTGCAGAAAAGCAGTCTCCACTCTATCTTCCAAATGTATTTAAACACATTTCTTTTGTTCCAATGTAAAATTATACTGCAGTATTTCACAAATCCTATAGACTAATCTTTGAAAATTGGAAACAGAATCAGATAGAGCTATTTTTATTAATCCTGCATATATCACAATGGAATGTCAGGGATTTCTAATGCGGTTTCTCCTAATAGGTGCAAGGAGATGCAGTTCAATGAAGTTTTATGGCTTTCATTATCCTCACCCGATGCTCACTCTTATGTTAAAATGCTTGGGCTTCACAAAGCTACTGATTTTTGTGAAATTCCTTCTCCCCAACTCAGTCCAGAGCCGTTTAATCAAAGCTTTAAAAGTGATTTTCTAACAGTAGGACAACTAGGATGATATTTGTCCACTGGCTCCGGGGAAGATGGATGTTTCTTTATCCCTCCACTAAAGCTGCATCACGATACAACCATAAAGCCTGGCTTCTGCAACAAAGGTTCTCCATGTTAAAGCAGAGCCAGAAAACGTGTGCAAGTCAGAGGTTGTTCAGAGGAACAACGTAAGAAAGGTATTCAAACAGATCCAATAACACTGGGCACTCCAGCAAATAGCTGTGCAAGAAATATACCTGCATTCCTAACTTATAGAAAGCTGCTGTAAGAAAGAGGATACTGTACATTGCCTGTAGGAAGACATTGCAGAGATCTGGCTTCCAGAAATTGCACCATAAATTAAGGCATTAAACTTATAGACTGGAAAAGCATTTTTAATATTTGTTCTGAGGGCTCACAACCCACATGAGGTACAAGAATTTGAAGCAGAAACGAAGTCTAGCAAAAGGGTTGTTTCACTGTTTCCCAGAGACTTTCTTAATACACTTAAGACCTCAGTGTGTTTCTGTTTTCTAAAGCATCTTTCTGTTTTCTAACACAGTGCATTGACTCCTTTGTTCACCCCAGTTTCAAAATACCCACAAAAATTCAACATGCTCCCCCATCTGATGAACAAGGAGCTTTGGTGGAAGGTGTTGCTGTGTAGTTACAGTCCTTGGGGAACTTCACAAGCTCTACTGTCGACAGATTAACAAGAGCTCCAACTTACACCCTCTCAGGGTGTACACCCTCCACAGCACGCCGCCCATGTCAGAAGGATAAATCCTTCTAGAAACTAAACTTAGTGGTTCTGGGAATGATCTTATTCTGTATGCTCATCTTCCCTAGCCATCATTTAGTTAGCACATATTCAAAAATTTAGTACTCAGACATTCATTTTGTCCTAGCATCCGTAACTGCGCTGACTTTTGTGAGTGAAGTCAGTATCTGATACTGTTCCATCATTATGAGTAATCTCAATACTTTTCTTATTTTTCATTGCACACAGTATTTACTGTGGTCTTCCTTTCCTTTTCTTTTGTTCCCCCCCCTTTTTTGTCCTTACTTAACTGACAGTTACAGGATAGAGCTTCAGCCCTAAAAAGTAATAATTTACTGAAAGCTGTTTCAGCTCTTTTTTCCCCTACACAGAAAAAAAAAAAAAAAAAAAAAAAAAAAAAAGAGATTTAAGTTTAGTTAATCTAACTTTTTCATGAGGATATTAGACTCTGAAGATATGATTTTTTATTTTATTCTAGTGGGAGAAAAGGCAAGAGAATGTGAAAAGAATCATTATCGCTGACTTTCCATTGCTTCATGAAATTTCAGAATAATAGTCAGCAAAATATTGCAACATCAATTTATTTCTCTTATATTTTTATTCAGTGGAGTAAAAGAAGGAGAACATGGGGGAAATTATTTGATTTCTTGCTCTTTAATCCTTTTTCAAGACAATGACAATTCCACAAGAATAATCAGGTAAATCAGAATGCTAAACCAGTCTAATCAAACCAAACCAATCAGAACTTAAGTTCTATTTTAATTAAATGCTTTGGTTTCTGACAATATAAGTTTAATCCTTATTTTTTATGTTCCTATTACAGAGTTATAAATGTGCATGCTAAAAAAATTGACATCTTAATACATAACTTTCATTTTGCTCACAGGAAACAAGGTCCATCATTGACATCAAATTATTCCTCTGGTACTTGAGGGTGTCAGAAACAAATCTTTATGATTCTAACAAAAGATTTCTCTGACTGAATTTTCCAGACTATGTTAAATGAGGTCATGTAGACAGCCTATAATTGTCTTCATAATTGCAACTGTGTTTATTAAGCAAAAGGATGGAAACGTGTTCAGGAAGCACCATGAAGGACACACAGACTATTCTCTCAGAAAAGAACGCATCTTATTCTTGCAACTTAGACCCTCAAAAACCATTTCAATTCTTCAAGCACTTAATTTCTAAGCACTTAATGTCAGCCTTCACACTACGAAGTGTCTAGCGGTAGTTCTGCTTTATTATTTTCTCAGACCAGCTTAAAAATTTGACCATTATGCCATCTACAAACTTCTATATTTAAGGCTACATTATTATTAACCAGATCAGCTTCCAGTTGCTAATCTGGCTCCATGAAGACCTTTGCAAACACAAGGGTCCTGAAAACATGCTGCAGTTAAACACAAATGAGCAACAGGCAAGAGAAAACTGTAGCCAGAATCATCACATCACATGAAACCAGCTTCACAGATTGAAGTTCACATGAAATGTTTGCCTCAAACAATTCAAGTCCATGTCTTGGTAACAATCATTTCAAACATTCTATGCAGACAGAGGTATCTCTTTATAGACAAATTTATAAAATGATCCAGACAGGGGCAAAGCTGAAGTTATATATGCCACCTTCGGTCTAATCTATTGACTTTTAGCATAGGTTTGTCTTCTCTCGTTGTCATCCTACCCAACTATTCAGTGTTAAGATAACTACTCTACGACCCTTGATACAGGGAGATCTGGAAAACACTGTATTTGTGTTCCATATAGAATAGCTGCCAATTTATGAACTTGCCCCAATATTTATATGCACTTGCATAAGCATATACATCCCTGTAAAAGCCAGTATAGATCAAGATATTTTTTGAACGACTTTCTCGGGAAGGAAAGAGTGATTTGTCTTTCCAGGTGGTTTAACAATTTGCTAAAAGTGCATTCAAATCTAAGAGACTGAGTCATGCAGGTTTGTCAAAAGCTTAGACAAAGGGTCAACAGTTTTGAGGAAACTACCTATTTTCGTAATTAAGATCCAAGACTTTTTGTACACTTCCTTTCTGGCACTTACATCCTTATAATGCTTTCTCTGCTTCTTAAAATCAAGAAATTGAGAAGTTAGGAATGCCCGGTAACCCAATATACTTCCATAAAACTGTACATCCTCATGTATTCTACATGCATGGTCCAGTTGATACAGATATGTACAAAAGAGGTGTCTTTTCTTGACCACTGCCACCCAGCTAAACTCTTTTGCAGCAGCCACCAAAGCACACAGCTTCTAGAGCCTGAGGGGTGTTTACAGTAATCCTAAGATTAGGTGCTTATCTCCAGGCATAACACAGGAAATTAGGTTGTGATTCAAGCTTTGGAATTCATTAGGCACCAAAGAGCCTAAAAATTTGATGATGTGATTTTTATCCCACATTTTACTTTCTATTCTTTTTCAAAAATCTAACACCGTTTATATGAAAGCCCTGAGATTTTAAATATTTCTGTTTAACTGAGATCTGTTTTTTCCACTTGCTCCAGGCCTCCAAATTCTGCTGGTGACAACACAACGTGACAGTAATGCTAGTGCCCAGAATGCAAATTCCAACACCTATAGAACATCATATGCTTGGGGAAAAACATCATCCGAGTTCGTATTACCTAAAGGCATAAGTTCAAGACTTGGTAGCATTTCCTATAGGCTCCAAATAAAAGTTTAACTTGGAGATGTTTATAAAACATTCAGATAGCACCCAGTGAAAGTGGATACTGAGGAAACTATACAGCTCTGCAGATATATTCCATAGAATATATTTCCTGACTGACTAGAGAAAAAGTACTAATGGATAAAGCTTAAGGTCCAATGCAAGACCAATACCAATATTCAGCATATAGAGAACAAAGGCTCAATATTCATTCTGAATTAGTATTGTAATTAAAGGAATGATTTTTCTAGTGGCAGCGACCATAGCACAGCTTAAGTTCAGCTTATCTTATTTATGAATTGGGTGTTCAAGGACTTGGAAATAAACTTTCACCATCACAGACTACTTAAACATAAATGAAGGGTTTTAGTTCACTACATGCTGCACAAAGCCACCAAGAGATATCCATCTCAACTATGATGGAGCTGAAGTTTAAACATAGATGAAGACTATGATAAAGACAAAAGCGGTGCTGACAGTTTGGGGACGGTATTGCAAAAAGTACCAAAGATAGCGAGGCAACACAACATGCTGGAGCAACTGCATAGCATCACATTGAGCTCTCAGCAGCTCTGAAAAGTCAACTCGGACCTCCCAAGTCCCTGCTCTGGTGCCTTAAGGAGAACATCTTTCTCCCCAGTACTGCTCTAAGCTGTCTTTTTTTTTTTTTTTTTTTTTTTTATTTTTAACAGGAGTTACCACTGGCGTGTGTTTCTATATGTGCCCTGCAGCCAGGTATGTCTCTAAACATTTTTCCTAAATTAGCTGTCCTATAATATATTCTACACATAAAAATATACAGAAACAGAAGAAAAAGAATATACAGTAAAGAAATAAGAAGAGCAGTCCTTTCCAATCCACCCCGTCACACAGACATCCTTTCATTTTTATAATGACCCAAAGGACTTATCCATAGGTCCATTGGTTCCTGTGCAATTTTAAGACACATTTCATTATCAGTATTTTTCAGCTGACTGCCCTCTTAAAAATGATGTAGTCAGTATTTGAGTATTAATTCTCATTTTTAGCGTTCTGCCTCTATTTTCTTCTCCCTTGTGTCTATTTGGGCATAACATTAATGAAAGTCTATGGATAACCAGTTTATATTTAAATACTCAGTGGTGCAGATGTCAGAATCTATTCACTAGGAAAAGCCTATTTGTTCATTCATTGAGTGTGCACAAAACAGTTCAGGATTGATTTTATTGCATTTAATTTATTTTCATCTAGTTTCAAGATAGAGCATCTGGTTAGATACTATACAGCAGGCATATGAAAGACTGCAAAACAGAATTCAGAACTGGATATTTTTAAGCTTAACTTAAATCATATTTTGAATACTTCAATTCCCTTCAACTGACAAAGATCATTTATTTGCCAGGGGTGTACATCTCTGCTCTTTTCCTACAACTGGACAGCATGTTTCAAATTGCTCATTTATACTCCTAAGTACAAGTTATGAGTAGGAAAGCAGTAGTGGTTTGATAGATCTAGAAGCATTACCAGATGTTAAGCCCATGAACTCTAGAGACAAAGACAGCAACTTCTGAGTCAGGAATTTGCTTGAGATTGCTTGAGGTGAACCTCTACCAAGGCAGCTAAAATCTACCTGCAGAAGTGACACCATCAGACTATGTTTTCTTTAGAGGTCAGTGACTGGCTGCAGTCAGAGCTGGGAGGTGGGAAAGACCAAGTTTCAGCGTGACAAGACAGGACCAAACACAGCATTTGAAAAAGACATTGCCTAGTCAGTCTAACATTCAGATTCCAATCTGGTTTATGTTGACAGTAATCATCCAAACTCATGCATTAGGAAAAAAATCTTTAGGATTTTTATGAAATAGTAATTTAGAAGTGTTATTATCTACCAGACATGGACTGAATTTTGCAATTTCATGCTTACACATCTTTTGGTGCAATTAAAGGGTCAGATCGTTCCTTTTTACATTTAGACACTTAATTCTGCTTTACAGTATAAAATAGAGCTTCAAGACAGAGAAAATATCTTTGTATAAGGCAACATACACAGTTGCCTACCAGTGGAATACCTTTGATTTCAGCTTTCATAGTGGTAATCAGGTCCTATAGCTCAAAGTAGGCCAGCTAAGTCAAAACCCTACTTGTTGTCTTAGTATATTTTATTTTAAAACACCCTTGAATGGGAATTTCTCTCAAAATGTCAGTTATACATAACTTCAAAGGAAGTGAAGATGTGGAAGTTTGTGATTATTGATATCATTTCACTGGCAAGGACAGGAGCAGCATAGCTGAAAAGACGACTGGAATATTCAATGTCAGTACACAAATAAATAAGCCAAAATGAGGCCACATTTGCAACTGTGTGTAAACAACTCCAAGGCAACAAAACTCCTACTCCAGTTAGAGGTTAACGAAGACACTTATTAGATATTCAAATTTCAGATTGGATACTGAAAAATAGAACAATTAATACTTCATTTTTTCTTTACTAACTGCAGTCATGGCTTGCCAATCTTAATTTCAAGCCCAAATGATTTTAGAACCATAACAAGTGGGACTGCAATGTGTTTGATTTGTTTAGCAGTTTAACTGCTAAATGCTGTTGTTTATTAATATTTTCAATAGATTACTTAAAATAATTTTGCTGATACTTTCGCAAGGGTGAAGAAATACTTAGAACAACAAGCTGCTTCAGCAAAGAAGGGTCATTTCCATTTCCTTGTGCTATATGTAAACACATTGCCAAGGGTAAAACATTTCGCTTTTTGTAACATCAGAATCAATGGATTAGTAACAAGCAACATTAAAAACAGTCAAAACATGGTAAGCAGGGATCCAGAGACAGTATAAAATCTTTCTGGTGTTTTACTGCTCAAAGCTGATTTTATCTGGATGCTGCTGGGTGCTGCACAGGCCGCGCAGCTCCTGAAGCACCACCGCGTCCTTGGGGCTCGCAGGGCAGCACCACATGGGCCCAGCTCCAAGCTCCTCATGGAGCTCCAGGCCATGAGAGACAGGGGTGCCCCGGCCACAACTCCTTGGCTGGCAGCACAGATCCTGCCCTGACACGGAGCAGGGAGGGCTGGGACAGAGAGCAATGGCTCCCAAATCAGACCCAGTTCAGTGCTGCCAGGCTGCCCACAGGCCTTGCCAAAGCCCTGTCCTGTGTGGCAAGCAGGGACCCCCAGGAGAACCCTGCAAAAACCTATCCTGACCCCACCAGCTAACCTAAATGTGCCACGGACAAAGCAGTCCAGATTTTTCATGGGACGTGAAAGTCTTGTGCTGACTATAGAGATGTGCTCTTTTGTTGACCTTGGCTTACTGTGTTGCTTCATTACAATCACATTTTCAAATTTCATGGGCTATTACTATATAAATAGTTTTTTTTTTTTTTTTTCCTTATTATAATCCACATAGCACTACTACTTTTCTTTTGTCCAGGGTATAATCTGCTTTCAAAGGAGCATTTATACAGTATAGAATGGTGTAAGGGTATCAGTCTTCTGAGCATGATGGGACAGATATTCCCTGTGAAAGGCTTGAAATGGAATTTTTCACTTATTCTTTCTCTCAAAAACATGGTTTTCATGAACCTATATGGATAATATTTTTAATTATTAAAGCACACACACAAGTCTGTCTGCTTGATAGACTTTTCCTTTTTGCTCAAACATAAACATTGGTATGTGCAGAATTGACTATAGCACCTAACATCATGACTGCTTATTTTTCTGAATACAACCTTCTACAGTGTATGAAAGAGCTGCATGTAGATCCAGAACTCAGATGAATAATTTTTTTTCATCAAATCTTTATTCCATCTTTCTTCATGTGGAACTTTCACCAACATGAGAACTATTTCCTATCCAGGCTATATAAAAGCCAGAGACAGGTTTCAATATTTGATCTTGGGAGAAAGACATTGCCAATTAGGGGTGCCCTACAATCCATATCCATTTACATAATTTCCAAGTTCTGCTGCATACTTTAAGGACAAATCTGAGACATGGTCCCTGATCCACAGAGCTTGCAGTCTAACTAAAGACAAGATGAAGATAAATATGCCAAAATTTTGAGGAACAGAATATATTACAGAATGGTTTGCTATAAATGTTTAAGTTGCTGTTTCCCCCTCTCAAACTATAGCTATACACTACACAACAGTGCAGTGATCCTCACCAGGTGCACAACAGTGTATAGTTTACAAGGCTTATGGAAATTCGCTTGCTAATATAGTTAGAAGGATTCGTGCTTTTGTACCCCAAGAAAATTTCAAGAAAATCCTCTGGTAGATGTAAGCCTTCAGCAAATATTAAGAAGGACACTTTTAATCAGCAAGATCTTGACTAATGTAACTAAGAAGCTGCATTTCATGACAAAAAAAAAAAAAAGAGCTGGGTCAAGTTGACATTTTTTTTTTCTACTAAGCTTCACCACTTTTTTTTTTTTTTTCATTTTAAACTCCACTACGCAATAGTTCCTGCTTACTGGTCCACTTCAGACACTTAGAATGATTAGCTACAAACCTGAAAAAGAGAAAACTTTATAACTTCAGGAAGGGCTCTGTGCCCTAGATGCCCTGTTTAATGAGCTATCATGACACATGTTCTACTAGAAACAAAATAAAGGTATCAGAGTAAGGGGGGGAAAATGTCTTCATTTCTTTTGATTTTTTTTTTCCTCCAAAAGCTGACAATGACCTGACACTGTACTTATATTTTAAGAATGCTTTCTGTTAAGAAGACCTGGCTCATTAGATAGGGATTTTGAAGGATATTAGGGTTTACGTCCTACTTTATATGTTAAAATCCAACATTTAGGAAAGTTGAGTTTTACAAATTCACTGTTAAAGAGTCAGTGCAATCAACACTTCAGGCATGGAGCAGTTTCAGAACCACTCACTTTGACAGTGCCAATTTACATAATATGCAGTAATTCCTCAGGAAGTCCTAGGGCACTGCACAGTCCAGACCCTTCTAGACTTCTGACACACTGACAATATAGTAGACTGACTCAAACCACATCTAATTCCAGACAAAACACCTCAAAGATGCAGCTCCTTTCATATCCAGCAGTCTAGTTATTAGAACCTTCACCTGGCCCAGGAGAGATCAAGATGCTAATTCCTTTTCCTGCTTGATTTGGGACAGAAGTCTAAACTTAGGTCTAGGCTTATTTACCAGTCCATGTCACACTCCAAGGAAAAGCTGTCTTGTGGTCTCCCTTTGAGAGTTTTCTATTGTATACATGTGCAAGAAAATTTCATCTTAAAATGACTGAAAAATACATGAATTCACCTCATTTGTGGAAGTTCCCTTATCCAGACATAGCAACAAATAACTGTGTCTATCATTATTGTTGAAAGACTTACAAGCAGCTGTAGATGCAGTGTTACCTACTGGACATGCCTGCCTGTACCGGTTCTAATAAGAACATCCAGGAGGGTACTTCCATTTCCCTCAGGGAATGATGTATTCACCAAGCTGCTCTCTGAGCTGCAGAAGACTGGTCTCTCTCTACAGAGAACAGCACATGGAGGGGCTTGAACAGCTCCAGGTGTACTCTTGTCTCCCAAGGAACAATGAATAATTAACATGATGGATGAAGTACATACACCTGAAAGAGTAATTTTTAAAAAATTAAAGATATGGGAAAACAGAAATATAGTAGAATTGCTGAAGGATGCTTGCCAGGTAGGATTCAGAGCCAAATTCAAGTGGACTCTAAAGATCCAAATAATCTCTTTATTTGCAGCAAGTAATATTGCTATTCCATCAGCCCTAACAACATGAAAATGACATCTTGGAAGGTGAGGTCATGGTCTGGCTGGAAGTAAGCACACTGTACTTACAAATACTTCAAAATCATTATCCTGCCTTCTCTCTTTGTCACTTAACTTTCCCATGCACAGGCACCACTGAAGTTGCCACATATATATCCTTTAAGCCCTCTGCCTTTGGCAGTCTAGCATTTGGCTACCTTATACAAGAGATCCTGAGGCTGTGTTTACCCTGCCTCCTTTTAGAGCTAATCTTGAGCTCAAGCTTCAGCCCTGGGAAGCAGGCCTTGTGCATTCACACTGCCTTGGGGGCAGTGCTGGTGTCCAAGCTAACACAAGACACACTGCAGCTTCCCAGACAGGAGAGCAGGAGGCCCCTCAGAAAACAGCCTGAACATGAGGTCCGCAGCGAGCCTGGTGGAGAACCAGGCAGAGCAGAACCACGAGCAGGCCATGGCTGTGACATATGGTAGCTGCAACGTCATACTTTAAGTTGTAACTGCCTGGGCAGTCAAGAGACCCAGGCAGAAGCTCCTGGCCTACTGAAAAGTTCATTAAAAAAAATAGGTGAGGAGAATAATTTGTAATGTTGAGGATGAAAGAAAATGCTCCACACTTTTTTTCTTTTTCCTCCCTTAAGTAAAAAGGGAATCACCTATCAGAGGTTCACATGTCCTCTTATCTCCATTTACAATGCAGTGCCCATTCCTACACGTATATAGATTTTGCAAGAGTTCTACATGCATCTCAGATCTCACTGAGTCTCAGTTTTCAGTCCTATAGCAAATATGAATAAGCAAACAGTTGAAAGATTCTCCCCCTCCAATTTGTGTCACTTATGAACAAAAGACCAAATAAGAGAAATTCCTTAGGGTAAACACTACATGTTGAATGAATTAATACTGCAATTCCTTGCCTTTAACCAAGAAACTGTATCAAGGAAAGTGTGTTCAAATTTCCAAAAGCAATTGTAATAATTTATTAAATATTTAATGCACCTGATCTGAGGAAAAATTAATTTCTCCTTGGTAGGGGAAAAAATGATTTCATTATAATTCCATGCAAAGAATGAATACTCCTGAAACCGAAGTAATTACAAGTCATTTGTAGAAATATTTAAATGAGAGCTGTAATAGACTTTAAGAAAGAAATTCACTGAGACCTAAATTGATTAGGAGAGTGCATCTAAGATTTATGCATTACAAATAAATATATTTAAATCAGAATTGCTTTCCCTTGAAACATATAAGAACATTAAAAAGCTTTCATCAAGGTGAGAAGTCTACAGATGGCTGTTGCTTATTATCATGACAAAACTACAAGTCTAAGGGACTCAGATAGGGATGAGGAAACCCATCGTCCCAAGCACTGGGCAAGTGTCTCCTATGGACAGACATTCCTTTACACAAAGACCAACACCTCAGATCACACACAAAGAACAAATACAGCAGCGCACCAGAGGCTACCTTAGTTTTGAATAGTCTCACCTTCCAGTTCAGTACAGCAGCACATGCCTAATTCCACTTGATCTTATTTTGCTTTCTATGCTTTCCCTCAAAGGGCTTATAATCATATTTATGACTTCTATGATGGTCTAAAAGAAATTCTTCCCTTCAGGTTCAAAGACATGCATTTACATTTTTAAATACTTATTTATTCAGCATCTCAAGCAATTTGTACTAAAATATATCAGATAATTTAGAAATTAAAGCATATTCACATTTCTTTCTGTCTCAGTTCTGCTATAACTGTGTAACTCACAATTGCAATATAGCTAGTGTGCACAGTAATTATGATGATTACAATTAGTAGGACACAGAGAAACATATAGCTCTGATCCACTGAAATTTTTCATGTTTAGTGCTTCTCTGAGAAGTGCCTAAAATGGCACTGCAGGGTTCCATCTGTTTCCCAGAACAATATTTTTTGCTCTCTATTAGAATATATATTATATTTACTTAATATCTCAAACTCAAATTCAATTTCTCATTTGTGAAATACATTCACTTAAAATAAGACAGGTCTAGAAATCCTAACATCAGTTAAAGGAAATAATTCAAATTATTATTCAATTTAATCTAATAGAAGTAGCATTCTATTTGATAAGAAGAGCAATAAGACATTTCAATGAAAGTCTTACACTCTTCCCAGAAATTCCATCTTGTAGACAGCTCTTGCAGTACAACATGAAGGTCATCACATTCAGGCTATTTTCAATTACAAGAGAAATTATTTTCAGGGACAAGAAATCATTATGGAGATCATTCAAACCTTCTTCCCCCCCCCCCCCCCCACCTTGAGAGCAATCCAACTCCAACTGCTCTGTTCATCTGTACCATGACAGGCTGTGATAATGAAAAAACAATCAATCATTTCCACACTCAAAAGCCAGTTCACTCATATGCCAAAACCAACAGCTTACACTTCACTACAAGAAAAACGGAAATTAGAATAGATCACATGTTCCTAGTAAGATAATACAAATCAAAGCAAAATCCCAAAATAACATTCAGAATTAATATGATTATCAGGTTCAACATCTATGCAATCCTAATCCACTAAAATTACCAGGCCAAAAAAAAAAAAAAAAATCTCAGCTACTCCACTATTTTACACACTTACACACTTTACTTTCGAATCAAAAGTTACTTTATACTACGTCAGAAATACTTTATTCTCTTGTAGACAGGACAGCTAATTCTGGTATACGAAGTACTTTATGGCTGAACTGTGCTGAACAATCTATCATCCTACCTATCATAAGCTGCATCTAAATAAATCTTTCTAATACTCTTTCTCCAGTTTGTAATTTCACTTGTTTCAAAGACTGCCCCTTCATGTTGAAGTGACTTGGCAGAGCAAAGGGTTCTCTCTCTGGAAAAGGAAAACATTTTCCCTAATCATTCAACAGATCAAAGGAACCTGGTTAAAGATTTTCTACTAACTGTTTTGAAATAGAGGGCAAAAACGGACACATGCAGATAGGTACATTCTATTTATCAAACAGAGTCAGACAGTGTGAAACCAGATTTAACCTGATGCACAAGAAAGACACCAAAAATTACAAAAGCAAAAGAAAAACAATTATAAAATCTTAAGAGCATTATATACATGTATAATATATATAAATATTTAAATATAAAAAAGCTTTTAGACTGTACTAAAGACATTTAAAAATTGTCTGAGGTGGTAAAGTTAAGAAAATTCACTCGCATACAAACTATAATGTACTTTAGTGTGAGAAAACTTAGTTATGGATTATTTCTGTCTCCTCTCCTTAAAAAGTTCTTGAAACATATTCGCCATTTGCTTCACTCCCTCTGCTAGTTAACTTATTCTCTACACATCCTCTAATGTGGCTGGTGGATCATCACAGTTCTTGTTGCTGCTCTGTATGAACTGTTGGTTAAATGTCATTGAGCCCTCATTGATTTATAGATATTTTAAATTATTGAAGTGTTCTTCTACTTGCTTCTTATTAAGTTCGTTTCCTCATACTCACAGACTTGCATTCACATTTATCTCTCTTAGCTGACTCCTATCTTCTTTCTCTTCCCCCTTAGTAGAGAGGACTGAAACAAAGTCTATGCCATCTATCTTTATGCAATCTATAATTTAGATTTTTCATTTTAAGGGAACTGAATGAATCAGTGGATTTTTAATTGGATAAAACTTTCCCTGCTTGGCTGCTAGGTAATGTCCATTATAGGTCACCAAAGACTGAAAAGTTGGCCTCTGTATAACAAGTCAGTGATTTCAGGTGTTCATGGAATAAATGATGTGGGAATAACAAACTTTAATATGCCACTAAATCAGATTTCACTTAGCTCAGATTATGAATATGAAGTTTAAAATGAAATCTGAAATCATAAAAAGGTAATGCAAGATTAAAATGTCTTATATATTTAGAACCTGCTAACTTTAATTTTCTATTGATTAGCTCTCTTTCATTCTTTGAGAATTAACAATGATAAACAGCTTTAGGATTGAAGCATGTGTACACATGCACATATGAAGGACCAAAGTACATTGATCCTACTTATCTGACCAATTTATCAAAATCAGTCAGCTATACGCAAGCCTTTTTTGCTCTTAACTTTTGGTATGAAAACTTAAATTTATTCAAACTGCATTAAAATGAGAAGCTTAATAGTGGATAAGAAGCTGTACCTGATCTTGGGGCAGGTGAGTAGAAAGGCAGACACATGACGTGCATCCCTCCTCCCACAACAGAGTGGGACAACGACATTTCACGTGCTCAAAACATCCTGACTTCATAAGAGAAGAGCAGGACATGACGTGCTCTAGAGATGTGGCTGAATTGCTAAGCCTTCAGATGTACACAGCATCACTGTAATCACTAGTCTATTCCTCTTAAGGTGGGGAGGAATGGAAATAACTATTTTTATCTATCTGAATTGAAGATTGATCCTTAAAGAAGAAATACAAAGTTTCATGCTAATGTTTAACACTCAACATAGGGTTGCATCACTTCTGGTAATAAAGTCTTGACTTTAATTAAAACACAGTATAGCAACAAGTTCCTGTAAGGTTTTCCTCAAAGCACCTTACAATGCTCACTATCTTTAGCTAAGGTCATTCTAAAGGTAAGGTAACGAGGCATAAAAACCATGAACTGCCATAGACATTATAACCCAGCAGTGATACAAAAATAAAAGATCTCCAGGTCTGTGCTCTTTATACTAAATAACACAGCTCCATTAGAAGAACTGCTCATCTTGCACCTATCCCATTTAAAACCACAAACAAGTATGTAGCTTAAACACATATCTTATGGGGACAAAATAACATTCAGAACAGGAACGTGAACATGCACAAAAGATAGCACAGTGCAATGAAATGCTCTTATGGCCCATGAAATGTAGTAATGGCTCTGATGGAGAGTACAGACTTAGCACTTTGTAGATGCAGCTACAAAGCATTTCCCTCCTGGAACACCAGCTCTGCTGGTGCCTGTTCTGCTCCACTGGATGCTGTGATATGCACCAGGATGATGCTTTCCTGCATGTCTGCAAAAGCGATGAGGAGTGGAAGCTTTTCTATTACAGCAGTGTGTGTAAAATTGGAACTTTGTGTAAGTTTTAAAGAAAACAAAGGTAAAACAGAGAAAAGCTCAGCAGATAGGATCGGGATGAGGTCAAAAGCATACAAGAGGTAATAAAATCAAAGTCACAACTAGCTATATTCATTTCCGTTTCCATAACGGTCTCATCCCATAATCCTGACCAAAGTCCCTATTTAGATAATTACATCCTTTGTAGTTAAAATCCACCCTCCAGTTTCAGTTGGCTGAGACACTTTTCTTGCCTTCCAGTGTGACCGGCGCAGCGAGTCAGGCTGGGGAGCGCGAGGCCGCTGCAGAATTTCATTCCAGGTTGCCACTGACAGCCCACAGTGTGTTACACCAAGGGCCACTGCACTAAGAAAGGAGATGAGGACCTGGAGCGAATACCTAGCCCCAGTGAATCAGAACTTCCTTCTGTTTTGGTTAGGGTAGGATTTCACAACTTTGCTATTAATCTGCGATATACTTTGAGCAGGACACTGAACCTCTCTGTTCATCCTTCTTGCCTTATGCACTTAATCACTCTGGTACAAGAGCTACTGCTTATGTTGCTGTAAACATTTTAAAACAGTCGAGTCCCAGTCAAGATACCACTGGAGTATGCACATCATGCAAAATTACCAAGCCCATAAAAATTCTTAAATTCATGTACTTGCATAGCCAGACCCAGTGAATATTTTATAAAACAGGAAGAGTTCAGAGTTCTCCCCCTGCTCTGGACATTCAGAAAATACAAACACAAACCTGTTTCTATCGATGGTTACTTGAAATTAATTGATGAGACTTCATCAAAAACAAAATGGTCCAGAAAAAGAATTGCTGCAAAATAGGCCTGCAAAGAGAAAAGAAATAGGAGGGAGCTCCATCTGTTTGGATGAACCTGCCAAATGGAGAACGGCCACTTCCTAAGGACTGCGCTCTTCCGTCTGCCGAGAGCAGCGTGTCAGGAGGCCAATCATGCAGGATGCAGCTGGATGATGACAGGATGGACAGCGGGCATCTGAACACACCACGGTGCAACGTGAGAGACAGACAAACCTGACCTCCACAGTCATGAGGCTATGGAAAAGCAGAAAGCAAGGCAAGTAGAAAGCAAACATATTTAGAGCCTTACTCTGCTCTTTTTCCATAGTCTGTGGGTCTGGGGAGATGCTATTTTAGGATATTTAATCACCTTCAAAAGAAGCATGCACGCACAGAAGGCCAGCGCTAGCTTCACTCCCTGCCACCCAGCATAAAACTTGGGGTTTTTTTTTTTTTTTTTTGCCTGATGAAAAAGGTTGAGAAACAGAGTTCCTTGTGTTGTTACTGCTAACGGGAAACTTCATCCAGCCATGGAACTCCTGATGCAACTCCTGATCTTCTGATATCAGAAAAAGAACAGCCTCAGTGACTGGCTGCAGCTGAGAATGAACACAAGGAAATGTATAAAACCAAGTAGAAGGAAAAAAAATAATTCCTCCTTTACCTCTTAACCATAAGCCATTACCCCACCCAAGCGTTTCAGCTTCCACAACACCCCTTAAAACTGTTTCACAATGTGAACGTACCCAGAAGTATTTGATATTAGCATGCTCATTTTTGTTCTCTGTGTCTACCTACCTCACCGAATACCTAGCTTTTTTTTTTTTTCTTCTCCTCTCTCCAACATGGAAACATAGCTTAATATCTGTAGAGTATCATGGAGGAAAAAAAAGCACAGTATGAAATGTGGTAAGATACCATAGTGCTCAACACAAAGCTACCACAAACATTTAGGCAAAAATTGAAGCAAGCAGGACTGCATCACCAAAGGGAAGATGAGCTTCAAAGTCAGTATCTTGAGCAAGTAAGTAGAATCTTGCAAAAATTAGATTTTAGCTGAACTAAACAGATAGATTGAGCAGGCTCTATTGTTAAAAACTTCATCTGAAGTATGAAAGAAAGTAGAAGAGACATTTTTCTACTTAGGCTATTATTTGAGGAAAAACAGGGAGAAAAAAAAAGGTGCATTCTTGCTTCCAGGTGTTTAAATGAGCTCAGAATTTCTCCAAGCACAGTACTGTAACTTCCTTAGAGACAAAGTTAACTGTGCGCTCCGAGACATTAATTACCATGCTGAAAAGCATCAATAAGGACAGCTAGATATAGCACATGAGAGAGAATCTAAGAGTGCTTGGCAACTCATTTCATTCCAAGATTAGAAAGGGTTTTGTTTCTCAAAAAAATTATTTGTTTTAGATTGTAACAGAAATTATAGGCAAAATTTTTGCAAATCCAAATTACCCATGCTGGTAGAAGCTACTGCCTGCCTGTATAAGAGAGTTTATTTTTGGTTTTATGTAATTTGTTTTTCAACTAACCCAAGTATGAAGATCACTTTGTTCAATATCAACTCAGCCAGTCACAGAGAAAGGAGTTAGACTTCTTAATGATTCTTAGAACCAGACCATAGCACATGGATCTAAATTTAAAATATCATAAATGTCCCTGCCACTTCTATCTGTAACCTTCCTTTAGTTAACTGCAAGGGCAAGGAACCAGATTAGCATCTCATCCCAG
The DNA here is from genome assembly GCF_003342845.1 of Nothoprocta perdicaria. NCBI lineage: Eukaryota > Metazoa > Chordata > Aves > Tinamiformes > Tinamidae > Nothoprocta > Nothoprocta perdicaria. The sequence goes on from NW_020455788.1 coordinate 4,086,073, forward strand.
AACCATTTAGAGATGTGATCTATGGGTTTCAGCTCAGGTCTACCTAAGGTCCACCCCAGACACTCCACCTTGGAAATCAATTCTGAGTGAGGGACATTTATTAAGTTGCTTTCTACCTGTGTCTGCTCTCCTTGTTTCCTTAAGGACAAAGCCTTTCCTTAAAGGGTTCTGTCAAAAGCAGCGTACCCTAGTATTCTTACTAAAACGCATTTCACAAAGAGTATGTAATTTGAAAGAACAGTACGCTACATCATCACTGCTGAACAACCCACTAGTCCTTATGTTGTGGGTTTTTTTTTTTCCTTCCCAAAAGAAGAGTATTGGGCTCCCCAATTCCCCAATCCCCATTTATCCCTGATTTAGCAATCAATTATTTAAGAGGAAAAAAAATGCACAAATGTGTGAAAGCAATGAAAGTGAATGCCAAAAATGAGACCATCACTATTTTCAAAAAGACATAATCACACTTATGGTATTACCAGATTTTCCCAGGCTATATGGATAGCACTTTTTACTTTCATCCTATACTATTTATGCCCTGGAGTATTTATATTCATAAAACATTAAGATTCTTATTAATTAGATTTCCATTAATTTCCTACCAACTAGAATAAGCTTTAGGTTTTTTCAAGTAAATAACTGTAGCTCAGGAGCATTTAGAACTACCTCCTGTTTCACAACTAGAGTATATTTCCTCCTGAACACTCAATACAATGAACCCTTCGGATATTTAATTCAGCAATATGTGAATAAAAAATCTCCATCACATGTAAGAGCATAAAAGATAAGTAAAATGGTGGGGGGAGGGGAGGAAGGGAAAGAACACAACATTTTTTGACATTGCCGCTCTGAGGTTCAAAATAAGAGGCAAACTTAAGGCTCAAAGTCTGTCTGGTAGGATCTAATTTATTTATTTTTGAAAGATGAAACATTAACTTGCCCCTTGGCTTCTTGGAGATATTGAAAAACACTAGATGTCTCATCTGATGAGGACTGTCCACTTACAAGTGTATGGAAGTCCACTGAGAACTTGTGGCATGGAAGATGGGCCATCACTATTTTTTTTTTCTCTCTACCACCACAGAATAATCCATAAATATACTAAGCACAGCAAGGTCTTAAGAACATACTGCTCTATTTCATCAAGAGGATCTATTTTTGGACATTTTAATATCTGCCTGCATAGATTTTTGCAAGACTTTCATTTTAAAATTCTGCTCAAAGACTGTTAATTCACAGATATTAAAATATAATAATAAAGACATCGATACAATTCAGAGTCAAAAGGCTTTTTTAAATTGCTTTATAATTTAGAGCAGGACCTTCATTAATCAGAAACATATCAACGTAAGATCAATCAAAGAGAATATTATGGTGGGAAAAGTAATTTACTGTGACACAAATTTATTCTCTGCTACTTTGCCTAAATAGAATATTTAACCATCCTGTATTTAAGGGGTATGAAAAGAAACAATGCAAGAGAATCTGGCAACAATCACACAATTGTTTTGTGCAATTCTGGGTTCCCCAGTACAAGAGGAATGTGGAGCTTCTACAGAGGAGAATCTTCCAGTGGAGAGCAATTAAGATGATTAAGGGACTGGAGCATCTCTTGTATGAGGAAAGACTAAGCGAGCTGGGCCTGGAGAAGAAAAGATTGAGAGGGGATATGATCAATATGTACAAATAACTCAGGGGAGAATGTAGGGAGGAAGGGGCAAACTCTTCTCAGTGCTGGACAGTGATAGAACAAGGGGCAATGGGCACAAACTGCAACACAGGCAGTTCCATCTCCATGTGAAGAACTTCTTCACTGCAAGGGTGACAGAGCCCTGGCACAGGCTGCCCAGGAAGTTTGTGGAGTCTCCTTCTCCTGGAGATCTTCCAAACCCGCCTGGATGCCACCCTGTGCCCCGTGCTCTGGGTGTCCCTATTGGAGCAGGGGGGTTGGACTAGATGATCTCTAGAGGTCCTTTCCAGCCTCAACCATTCTGTGATATCTGTTCAAAGTTTTTGGGTATCTTTACATCACACTCTGAAGGATTTACATACAGATGCAGATTTAGGGACCGACACAGCTGTGAAAACAAGTTGAAATTTCAAGAACTGGAGAACTACCTATCTTTAAGCTGCTTGAATCTGGAAAGTATTGTATAGGATTTTATAAGCAGTTCTAAAAAGTTGGCAATCTGGACATAAAACCTAATAAAGATGATATACCAAGGTTAATCAAATATCAAGGACTTGGTCCAGTAAAACGTTTTTCCTCTCAGACCAAGTTAATATGAGGCACAAGTTTTTGGCTCCCCCCATCCACAGCGCACTGCAGTTGTATCCACACTGCACTCTGGCACAGGTGAGCGCAGGGTACCAGGCTCTCCAAGAGATTACCTAAGGTTGCCAATAGCTGTTATCACTGGACTCCTCTGTTAGGCCAAATTTGGAAGGCAACTTAGAGCAAGAACCTTCAAGAATGCAATTAATTTTAAAAGCCAAGTTTCACATATGATGTTTCACAAAATGGATTTGGAAAACTAATACATGAAGCACTTCCAAAAAAGTGAAGGGAAATAAGCTCATGGATGTGACAAGCTCTGAATAGACACCTCTTCAGTGCCCCTGGCCATACACCTGTACCTCTTACACTGACAAATCAATCAACAAAGTGCACAGAAAACTTAGTCACAAAATAAACCAGGAATACCGCTTATTTTTATCTCTTATCAGAGAAAAGATACATTAAAAATTTACAGTAAGAAATGATACAAGAAAATCTTCTTAAAACAGCTCTGAGTTAACATTATACACAAATATTCCATTAAAATACTTTTATCTACCTCTTTCTTCCACTTACTTTTCAAAAGGGGCAATGTGTTATAGTGCTTTTGCTACCTCATGTTATTAAAAACAGGAAATCTCCCTTTCCAGTAAGGCAGATTTGTACCATCAACTTCATCTGAAACACTTTACTAGGAGGATGTTGTTCTCTACAAGAGTGTTTCTTACATTTTAATCTTCTGACTTTCCTTTTCACCTCTTAAACCTCTAGCCTGTGACTGTCAAGCCATTGTATATTGTTTATGCTTCTCGCATATGGCATTTTTTTCTCTCAAAGCCTATAACCCAGTCCAGGAATAACTGCCTGACTTCACATTGAGTCTGGCATATCTTTCAATACCCCCACATCCCGTGATTCACAGCAGGTTGCTAAAGCCTACACACACACAAGGCAATTTGCTACTGGTTGAAGATTAGCTTAAGAAAGATTAGTTCTAATTTGAGGTTTTGAAAGCTCTGAGGTTTATGGCTATATGGTTCAGTCTACAGAAAAGAGCTCAAAGAAACCTGCCATGTGTGCCTATCACAAACATCTCCCACAGAGGGGAGTAGAACCCAGTATTTTGTTCAGTAGCACATTTATGACAAAACTGCAAGGAAAACACATGAAAAGGCACTTTAAAAAGAATGAGGAAAAAATAACAAAAGCCTCAGTCATGCATTAAAAAACCTTACTCATATGCCATCACCACCAGCTGTACCCTAGCAGTGCCAATGCGTTGGTTTTATGAATAGCTGGAGCCACAAAGCTCTTCAAAGTTCATACAGCACCGCCCTGAACCATAAGCACGAGAAAAAGATTTAAGGGAGATGCATGGCTGGGGGTTAAAAAGTCCGCCTGCATCTTCTGCTGCCCAAAAATAATACATGTGCCAAGAAAAATATAGTCCTATAGGAAAAAAAAAATCTATGTATGTAACAAGTTTGTTTGGAAGAGACTTTTCTCTCCCCCATCATACTTCGGGAAAAAAAATGGTGTATACATATTTAAAAAAAGCTTCCTCTTTTTCCCCAGATGTTGAAATGAGATTGTTTTGCGTAAAAGCTGCTCTCAGTGCACAGAAACATCATTTGCAGCAGGAGGAATGCCATATTGATGGATAAAAATTCATTTATTGCAATTAACCACTACACATATTGATTACAGCAATAAAAACAGGCCCTAGTCTTGCAGTAAATTATGTACATTCTTAAATATGGGAGCATGAGAGTAGTCCTAATTATGTCATTACCTATTCACTTTTAAGGTAATCGAGACTACTTGATACTGTAAGTTTTTCCACAATTAAGTAAGATGGTCGCATGTTCCTGCTTTGAGTGTTAGGATATGCTGAAAAAATATCCTATTTCTTAAAACAGTTCAGTTGCATAAAAAAAGGTAACTTCCTATGTATGACAACCCACCCAGACCAGATAACATATGCAAATGCAGAGAAACAAACCCTTTCTTTAGCTCTTTCACAGGGATGTTGACTGTAAGCTAATACATTCTTTGCTCCTTGGTGTATCACATCTTGCCTAACTCTTGGTGTCTTTTTAAAGTACATATTGGCAGCTACCTTGATATGGGACCGATTTGTACTTAATTTTAGAACAAGTGGCACAATTGGATTTCATTCACTAAAATAAAAATCTGGAGGCAGAGAAAATATTTTAAGCAAAGGTCATAATAAACTTTATTCTATTTAGGACTAGAATTTTCATCCCACATTTTAAGGCAAGTTTGCAACCATCATCTATTTTACTTAGATCAAAAAGTATTAGCCTCTAAAGCAAAGAGAGAAAAAAGCTCATTGTCACAGTAGATTAATATTATACATTTTTAACAAGGCACATTATGTGTTAATAGCATTTTATCAGTTCACTGTTAGGTGATGCATAAATACTGCACTAAGGAGTGTATTGCCTTAAGTACTGCACACAGATTATCACTGAGATCTTCCTTGCACTTGTCAGGAGAAACCTGTTGACTTCTACAACCTGAAATTTGCCCTTCTACATCCGTTTTGCACAAACTTCACAGGCAGGGAGGTTCAACGCTGGGCCCCTTCAACACTGTTCAATAACCTTTTCATTCCCATGGGAATCCTGATGCACTAAAACCCTCATCCAGAAACTGCACACAGAGAAAAAAAAACAGGCATCTCAAAAAAAGAAGCAGGAAACAATGCAGACGTCTCCGCCCTCCTCTCTTCTCATCTACTACTGACTACAGCTTTGCTTTCCCTTCTTGAAATGAAGGTCTGCAGAGAACAAAACTAAATGTCCATTAGTTTCTATTCACAGTGCTAAGGGGACTAGATCACAGATATTATGCTGCTACAAATCAAAGGGTCTGACTGCAGAGGCAATTAGATGGTTCACATTTGCTATTGTGAAGAGCAGCTGCTCTGTGGTTTAGCCTGCACTGCATGGTTCACACAAGCTCTGTTTCTTGCCAGTTAACAGGACGGTAATTTGGACCTCAGTGGATTTTTTTTTTGTTTTGTGTTTTTGGCTTTTGTTACTTTCCTTTCTAACTTGGTATATTCCAGCTAGTTGAATCCAGAAATTTCACTCCGAGTGGAGAAAAAAGAAAAGATTTGAATACTAAGTTACTAGTTCAGCTTTAAAAACAGATGCTGGCTGTGCAAGATGATGCCCCTTCTTATGCCCCCTTTCTATGGCTCTATCCACCTGTTGCTGAGTCAGGACTTCCCTGGGTAGAAAACCAGTCATGCTCAGCAGCAAAACAAAAATCCTAAGGGTTTTTTTTTTCTTTTTTTTCTAAAATCTCCAGATTTATACAGAGAAGTCCTTCTCTTTCCAAAGGTTCACCCAACCCAAATGTTGTTCTTCTCAGCTGGAGTAATAGAAAATAGATAAAAATGATGGTAGCTGAGCTCTTTTAACTGGTTGGCTAGTTAATGCCTCATATGCTGATATTTTTGTCCCATGGAGTAATGAAGAACATCTAGAGACAGATTAATAGACCATTGAAAGGGCCTCTTCTCCTCCAGTATTTCCTCTGAAAAAACAAAGCCAGAGTAATTAAACCCATGGCCATCCCATCCCCTACCACCAGTTCTGATGACTGATCCTGTGAGTGACCACAATGCTCTTTCCCTGACCTATATCCAAGAACCTCTGTTCTCCTTCCAGCTCTGTAGCAGGTGGCCACAGCACAGGCCTGGGAGCTGAAGTCACAATGGGAACTTGAGTGGCTGTTGGGCTTTTTTCCTGTGAATTTGCTTACATTTAGCAGCTGCAATATAGCATTAGAATTGTTTGGCACCCAGATAAGTAGAGAGTGCTCCACTTAAAGAGTATGCTCCAGGTGCTTTTCTCTCCACTTTCTGGATTTCTGTTCTACCAAAGCAGTGTATCAGTACCAAGCAGAAGGAAATGCTGTGCAGCACAGCACTATAAAACAACCCATTTCACTAGGTAAAGAATGATAAAAGCATTCATATTTTCTGAGTGGTATCTCATTTTGCTATCATGGACATCAATAGTACATTATAGTGTTTTCCTGCCCAGCAAAAATTTAGGTTTCATTACTAGGCAAAACACAGGAATGTTACCATCAAGCAAAAGCTGATGTGAGCATTTTTGTTTTCTTTTGCCTCTTTTCATGTTACCACTGAAATGTTATCACATACTGCAAAACAACACATTGCAAGACAGCTTGATGCTGTATAGTATAGTTCACACTACTGTAATCTCAAATTAAACACAGACAGCAGAAAATACAAAGAATGTGCTACAGACAAACATAATTATATGTAAGTGTACTAACTTAGATGTCAAGGCCCATATGTAGCAGTCACTCCAGGCAAATTCCCAAAGACAAGAAAAAGGTTATTATTTTTGATAAAATTAGTCCTAGAGCACAATACAATCTAAGTAGGTCTCTCTTGTACAGTCATTGATTCCTCATGTCAGTAAATGTGAGGGGGGGGGGGTGAAACAGACTTCTACTTCAACATTTGCTTGTAAAATCAATTCTGTGTGTACAGGGCAACATAGAATAATGTCTAAATATACTAGCATATGACTATGGATGCCAAATAATCATTAATAGAATAAGTTATGAATGGGGGAGAAGAATCAAGCTGTTTACTGTTACGATTTTCTTTATAGCCTCCCATATACCACAGTGAGAGGAACCAAAAGAGTGCTTGGGCATTTTCATCCATTTTACTTAATTCTTTATTTCAACTCCAGCACTAGTCTGCCCTTCAGTTCTACTCTTAAAGACACACACACACACACCATTATGTGACTCTGCAAATAGACAGCAAACAGGGAAACAACGTAATGAAAAAATTGAAAAGTCAGATTAGCAGGGTGACTTGTTATAAAACAAGTAGGTATGTCATTAGAGTAATGGCAATGAAAGAAAGCTAGAAGTGAAGGATATAGAAAAGGAAGGAGTCAGACATGAGACCAAATCAGGGAGTATGGACAGCCTACAACATTTCATACATACATAAAAAGCAAAATTTTCCAAACATAGGAGTTGGAATAATCATTATTCCATACACAAGTCTCACAGACCATTTTCTTACAAGCCTGCTTTTTAATATTGTAAAGTTTCCTCTCATACCATGGGAAAGAGAGCTCTGTTTATTGCCCTCCTCCAGTTCCACTCGTATAATTAGTATAGAACAGACAGCCTATAATAGAAGCAGTAAAACTAAACTGATGGCTCTATGAGAAATAAGAGTTGTAGATTCCAGTAGTAGAGTGACAAGCACATTCTTTAAACTACAAAGTTTAGGCTTTTATGTTTTTAAAACATCCATTATTGATTTGTTTATATTCCATTTACTTGTTAATGGTGTAGAAATAGAGCTTATGTAGCTAACACTTCATTATCATATTTAGCTTTTTAGACTTGCAAGCCAGAATTTCTTGCTCTAGGGATTAAGAAAGCTGATGTACCTGCAGTAAGCTACAAAGAAAGACTGTTGAACCCTACTTCTGGATCTGTAGAAGTGAACAGCATCCCAAAAATCAAATTGAAATAAATTGCTTAGAAAAGGCATATTTTTAAAAATAAAAGATGTTAAAAAATAGAAAAAAATAGACAGTTAGGTGCTTTTGACATGGTGATAACTTCTTTACTTACTGTTTTCATAAGTCATCAGGGAAAGATACTTATTTCTCCATTACTAAATAAAATTCCTTGAAGATCTATTCCTATGAAACACTAATTGCCTCTTCTTCAGATTAGAAATCTAGACTCTCTACCAAAGCATCACCATGTTTCATGGTAGAATTTTTAAAAACATAAATGACTTAGAAGCACAGACCTCAACAAACTTGTTTTAAAGCTGAGGTTGTAACAGACTGAATTGCAGCAACTCCATTACCCCTTGATTTATGTCCAAAATTGTGCCTTAGATTATGATGCATCTATTTTCCAATAAAATTTTGTTTTTACACTAGAGCTCTGTAGAGAAAGGTAAGGTCATTTTATGGAGGATTTTGATATTTCACAATTTGATTTTGCCCCCATCAGCTTAAACCAATTGTCAGCATAACGGACAGGGAATCTGTAATGGGAACTGGTAGCAAAACCTATGGAGCGTCTGAAGTTGCCCAAGGGAAAAAATATGAAATCATTACTTTTGAACAAATAGAAAGAAATCCTGCAGCCAGGCAGTTTTGATGAGCAGAAACAAATAAAGGAACAATAATGAATCAGAAAACTGTGCGACTAATAAAGGATGTTTAAAAAAACAGTAAAATATTGTGTTAAACAAAGGTGAAATATCAAAAGATTTTTGAAGAGATTAAGAGTGAAAATGTCTGTTTTGGTGTAAAGTTTGAAGCAAATGCTAACACATTAAACAATAACTCAGAAACAGCTGAAATGTGTAAATTAGCTCTTTTCTATTTGGAGCAAAGGAGAGGAGGTTGCACCCAGCACATATGAGGTCATGGATAAATCAAGGTTCACTGTCTGCAACAGTAGGTGATATGAAGCACTGTAGGCTTCATATTAGTATTTTTATATTAGCAGTTTGAGATAACTTCTGATCGACAGATACAGCAGTTGTAGCTTAGGAGCTTTCCATATTATTTTTAGAAGTTCTGGAAAAATGATGCAATTCCAAGGAACCACAGGAGTCTCATTCTTAAAAAGACCAGAGTTTACTCTGAATAGAGCAACTGTGTTTACCATTAAGGTTATTTTTACCTTACTGTAACCTTGAAATTTCAATCTATTATAATGAATACTTTATTGCAACAGCATCATTAGCCATACTCAAGATCAGGTTGAATTGGAGCTTCCATTAGAAATTATAATTTTCCAGGGCCCTTCTGTTACTTCAGATTGCATCAAGCCCTGATTCGTGATATCCAAGAATTCTCAAGCAGGGGGAAAAAAAAAATCTTTTTTTTTCCTCCATTTTGATTTCTTCACCACAAGTGACTGAGGTCATATTTGAGTGTCAAATTTTAAGAAAATACTAGTTTGATGGGGCCTCGGGGGATATTCTGCCAGAATGGAATAATTAAACAGGAAAAAAATGTGAAAGAAAGAAAAGTTCCAATAGGAAGAATGCTTATTAATAGAAAGATAAAAACCACCTTCTAAAGTGATTCAGACATATTTAAGATGTAATCACTGAACTTATATAAGAAATTTAGCATGTTCTTAATCTCATTTTACCTCTATTATCAAATCTCTATATCTAAACTTTACTCTCCATTTTGTGCACACATTCTCTTTCCAGTGGTGCATGATAAAAGCATGGTAAGAGTCAAATGTAATTTCCCCTAAACATGCTATTAAACATTTTGAACCAAACACTCAGATTTACTTATGAAATGACTGTCTACAGTCCAAAGGCTCAAACTTGGTAACGGCAGCAATTCATCATATTAAAGCAAAAGACATTCACAACAGATACATCGATATAAAATCCCTGTCTTTTGTAAGAAAAGCTCTCCTGTCTGAACTTCAGTTTCTTTACAAGTTGCCACATTGCTTAAGGTTGAAAATGGCTCATTATGACTTTCCTCTTGCAATCTAGGAAGAAATAACCTGTGCCAAACTTTAAGCGACAGTAGCGATACGGAAAGAAGAGGATTCCAAAAGGACCTTACCTGCTGGAAGCCCAAAAAGAGGTAGGAAAGAAGGCTGTAAGTACCATAGGCAGGAAGTTTACAAACATCTAGATGCAACAGTATTTATAACAAGTGCTCTAATACTATAGATATTTAATAGGAGAAACATCCATAGGAGTATCTCATCTAGTGCCTAGGGAAAAAAGAGAGGCTCCAATACATAAAGTTTAGTAGCAGTTTAAGTCTGTATCAAATTTGTATGTGGGAAGAATGAATGGCTCTGGATCTAGGCACAAGACACTGGATTTCTTGCAAAAATGCTGTGGTGTCCACCACTCCTCTGAGAAAGAGAGGAGATTTCAGTGGCAATCACTGAATTTGGGCAAATTAATCAGAACAGATCCGTGCTGGCTTCAAAGATACAAGCATGCTGAAACCATCAGCTGTTATCATTAGTTCATGAGACAAACCTTGCTGTTATAAGGACAAGCACATGCTAGAGAACAAAGGCAAATCTCTTTTGCCTCAAGATGCTTAACTAAGACACCTTTCTCTTGATTCATAAGTAACTCGCAAAAAAGGCAAAACCTCCACACACTATTCATTATTCTAATTATGTTTGCATGCTAGACAGAGTATGTGGTTAATGGTAAATTGAATATCCAGGTGAGATGTTAAATCACAACCCCGAGCACTTGTACTCATTAAAAATCCAGAGCTGCCTTGTGGATAGACAAGGGACTGTTACTCTCTGCCTACCTAAAGCTCTCCTGCAGTTTCAGATGAACCCAAGTCGTTCAGTGCTCAGTATAGCACAATAATTAAAAGCAGATGAGTAAACCTATATGTCTGAAGTCGTGTATCTTTCTGAATCAGGACATATCTCCCTTACTAGGGGTTGCCACCTTCCTGCTGCTGAATGATGATCATTTCCACAGAGACTGGGTGATGCTGAGGGCTCTGACTCCAGTTGCCATAAAGGAAGCCTCCAGCCCCCTGAGAAAGTCTCTTATGCTGAGTATCTACGTACATTCTTCCTCTGATGATACTGACTAACAGTGTTCCTACTTTAGTATCTGCTGTGAAAGAACAAGGACAGCAAAGACTAATAAGCTCTAGGACAAACTTCAAGTTACAGTTCTCACACTATGACAAAGGAAAGTAGAGATTATTGAACACATGTAAAGGCATCTCAGTTGCTCCCAGAAATTAAGTAGAAGTTTAAGAAAAATAAAAATTTACATTTTAGCTATATACAATATTAACCAAAGTTACTTGGACAGCCACCACTTAAGGAAATGATTTATATTTTCATTTTTCCTACACCATTCCCATCAGTTTCCTGTAAAATATTCACACGCAGAAAGTGATCTGGTACATATTAGCAAAGAGTAAGACACAGATACTTTGCTTGGTTGAGATTACTATTACAGATATCTACGGACATTGTCAGTAATGCACTGTAGAAATAAAACACAACAAAAGTAACTTTATATCATTTTGGTTCTTCTGCACACAAATGCTCTTTTGCTGTTATTTATTTCCACCCTTCGATTTGGAAAAGAACTACAGACATGTGATTTACAAACTGAACAAAGGTACTTAAAGGAAAAGGTGACCAGGAAGAGCTGCACAGGTGAGAGGCCAGACATTATATAATTCTTCCCCAGAATACTTTTCTGTTATGAAGATCTATAGCTCAAGGATTTCCCAAGGCAGAAGGGGTGTCCTTATGCTAAAGAGACCTTAACAGCTTTTTCTTCCAGTAATCTGCCCAGTCACTTTTTAAATGTGTGTCATATTTATCCAGGGGCAAGTAATTACCTCTTCATGCAACACGGAATTGTTGATTATATTTCTCTATTTGGTTTGAATGCTATTAACTACTAGTTTTAACTGATAATAATAGGTTACTGTATTGGAAGAGACAGAACAATCATTCCCAATTGCTCAGGATTTTACAGACCTTCATCATAGCCCCTCAATCATTTCTTCCCTCAGCTTGAGGCATACTGCGAGCTTATTTAATTAATCCTCAAACAGAAATCATTTAACATCTTTGATCATTTTACTCATTTCTCCATAACTTGCTCATTTCTTTTTTTCTTTAGATTGGGAAATGAATACCATATGTTCCTGAAAATATACATACGACTGCAGATAGATATTTTTTCTTTATTCTTTTCCCAATAACTCCTCACGTGTGAATATTTTTATACTAAAATGATTATTGCTCATTCAGCTCCAATGTGTATATATTAAATAGTCTTTGACTCTCTTAGACATTACTGTACAGTACAAAAGCACTAGCAGAAGCTAATGGAATTAGAAGTTTGCCTAGAAGTTACCCAATTCACACACTATCTTTCAATCTGCTCCAGAGCATCTAAAGATTTGATATCACCTCTAATAGAGCCTGAGTATGAGTGACACTAGCATACACCCTAACCCAACACATCCAATATATCATGCTCATTTTACATGGATTTCTTGCCTTTGCAAGCACATAATTCCTAGTATTTTTGCATATGTTTATTAATTTTTTCACATTTCATTTCCCCAAGAAAATCACTAAAGATTGAGACAGAGCTGCCATGATTAAGCAGATGCAACAAGTATGAGACCATGTAACTCATATATGAAAGTCTTCAACTATACACATGCATCCATACATAGCACAAAACCATAAATTTTAATCTGACATAATTAAAACAGCTGCTAATCTTACTTTTATTTTATAGTAAAAGAAGAACTTGAGTACAGTGGAATCACTCTGGACTAACACTGGTATGAGTGAGACAAATGATGCTACAAACATCGTGAGTATGTAGGTACACCTGTAGAGAAAATGCAACTATTTCCTCAAATAAAAAGGTGAGAAATTCTATCAGAACAGAACTATAAAACCACGGAAAGCTGTGATCTTCAGCTTCACAATTTTAGCAAGAGGGAAGGAATCTACTTAAACAGTAAGATGGTCAGGATCCCTATCAAAATCTATCACTGTCCAGTGTGCCTATGCACTCAGGTGCAGACAAGTGTCCATGCAGACCCGGACTGTAACCCACATTATTATTGTTAATAATCACTGCCCACTGTGCAGAAGGAAGAGTCACAGAACAAAAGCAATAATGTCTTAAGCAACTGATGCAGTCTACTAAAGTGACCAGCCCTGGTAGCAGCAGCCTGGCTCAGATTTGCTTCCCCAGGATCCAGTAGGATATTTCTAAATTACTGTCCACTTTTCAGCATTCTTGAAAGAGGTAGCAGTGAAATCCGACTGCCATACGAGGGAAATCCCAGGCACAGAAAGCAAAAACATCCCCATCCTCCTACTGCACAACATGAATTTAGGTATTTAATCATCGTTCACAAACCACCCTTTCCAGCACAAAGGCAGCAAAGAAGGTTTGTCAGAAGTCTGTCAGACTCATGGTATTAAGCTATAATTCAACTCTACAGTTCAGCTTACTGATTTAATATGTAGCTTATAAAAATAGTTTATTCCACTAAAACTAGTAATGGAACAGTCTGTATCCAGTCTCTCTGTACTGGTATTGAACAGACCACCAACATAGCCTTTGCATAAAAGTAGGTGGGAAAAGCAAGTGATAAAATAAATACCTTTAAAGGTCAATAAACTACTTATTGGAGGAAAAAAAAAACACAGCCTGCAGAAGCAGAAAGGAAGCATTTTCCTATTGTTATAGAGCAGCTAAAAACATCACAGATCAGCAGCTCATAATTTCACTGTTTGCCGTATCAGTCCAAAGCATGAAGTGACCAGATGCTTTGACATTTATGGAAGCTGAAAAAAGACAGTTATGCTTCAGATCAAATGGGATACAATAATATGGCCGTCAGTCCTTAACCTCCTAAAGAGATACTTTGGGTTAGAGATTAAGCTGTTAAAACAGGAATATGAAAATCCAAATGCTAAAATAAGGCAAAGTCAGTAGAAGCAGATGAAACTTTGGTCCCCCAAAATGTTAGAAAATACATAATTTGACTAACACCAGCCAAGACTTTACCCTGATGCCACAGATGTGGCATTTCCTTCCCCCCAATAAAATAGCTGTTATACCGAAGCAGGATCCCAAGCCCAACCAAACAAAAATCTTTCAGTTTCATTTTCCTTTTTATCCCATACCTACCAAAATACTAGTTCAAAATATTTTTATTATTGAACTTATGCATTAGTACCCTAAAAAATATTGTCGGTGAGGATCTTTTTCCGCTGCAGAGGTTTACAGTCACAGCACAGAAAAGTCTATGTTTTAGAAACACTCAGCACACAAAGATAAGAGAACTAATGAGCAGCCATTAATTAATTAAAATGTGGCAAATTTAAGGATTGAACTTCAACCTTCTTCATGCCAGGCCACCAGATTAATCAGAACACCACTGCATCTATCAAGAGTTATAATAGAAATCTGGAGAATCATCTCATCTATGTTTAAATTATCCACAGTTTGCCTCATGTGTTTAAGTGAAAACTTCAAGTGACAGCAAGTAGAGAGATGCTGCTCAAAACCCCCTGCTAGCTGGCTGATGGTATCACAGTGTGCTGCAACTCTGAGTTCTGCAAGAGTAAAAGGCTACAAATCACTTAGAAAAATTTATGTTTCCTTTGTTAAAGAGAAGGATTATAAAGTATAACAAGAAACAAGGAAAAAATATTGAAAGAGAATTTGTTTTCAAAATCAAGAAGCAACACATACAAAGAGTTTAAGCAAACTCTACCTGCACAAGCTATACAACTTGTACTTTTAGTCTAGTCTGAAGAAAACATCCTGGATTACCAATTGGCAGCTAATAATCATGACATATTTCCACATGTAAAGTTTTCAATTTTATTACCAACATTTTTCACCGATTAAAATGCTCCCAAACAAAATAAAACAGCCCTGTAAATTCAAGATCACGAGTTAAGCTGGTTATTTTGATGGCACGCTTTCACGGAGGACTTGAAGGAGCTAGCACTCAAAAGCACACACAATATTTCTGTGGATACTTTTCCAATTGCATTGCCAGATGCAAGAGACCTTTGCAAAACCTTTTACCAGCACACATCAATTTGTTTTATTATATGCTTGCATATTGACAAGCAACATTGGGTCCCATCTTGGGCTGGCAATGCTCTTGGCATCGCTACAGCACAGATAATAAATAATAAGCCTGGGAGCTCTCCATTAAGATCCAAACTTGACTCGCAGCTCAGTGCCCAGCCTGAGCTCTCCACCTCAGGTCCATGCTCCTAAAAGATGCCCCGTAGCTTGGCACGTCAGGGCAAACTCTTCCTATGCAAACTCCGCCAACACTGGATTGCAGCCCAATATGCAATTTGTCAGACTCCTCACACTTAATGGCCTTTCAATACCATTTTGAAGCAGATTTTCCTTTACAGTAGCACAGTATTTGTATTAACATCAGTCTGTACAAGCGTTAGCTGTTTACTTCACCGCAATTTATGAACACAGACACTACAAAATGCTATAAAGCTCTCAAAAAACACAGTGGCTTATCATTTATCTCCATCCAGTATGATGTTTTGCAGATAGAAGCTCAGATGCAAACACAAACATATAGTAAAATATGGTACGGTATAAGAACAGCCTGAAATTTTAACCAAATGGCTTGATAGAAATTGTTTTTAATCACAGCATTCTCAAATTAATAGGAAATTATTTAAACCACAGATCAATTTTAATCACTTTTTTTCCTCTCTCTCAACGTTGTAGTTTATTTTTACTTGGTTTAGGGTTAATCTCAAGAAAGTTATATTGAATTCCTTGGCTGTTTCTGTTTAGCTGCAAGTTTACCAGCATGCTTGCAATATTTTCAGACTTAATTTATATTTGGTTTCTAAGAGAAAAATCTTTTCCCATATACAATACTGACAGAGCCAGCATACTTTTCAGAGGCAGTGTCAGGCCTCAACTAGAAGGAATTCCAAGAGGCTTACAGCGCCATTTGCTGTATTCAGTGGTTTCCCTACCAAAATTGCTAATGATGGTGCATAAGGTAATGGTCGTTTTGTAAACACATCAAGTGTTTTTTTAGAAAGTACATTGAGACCACCAGCTCTAACCCCGGCCCTGAGATGGAAGCAATATTCAGTAACCTCTGAATGTGCCAGATTTAAAATGGAGCATGGCAAAAACAAGGTAGTACATTTATTTCCAGTCCATCAAATGAACCATTCTTTCCAGCCTTCCATTAAATATTTATTACTGGACATTTGAGAAGTATTTCAGATATCAGGCAATATGGAGTAAGTTTCTCTAACTAGGTTAAGTTTAGACCATCCCATGCAGGCCACTGAACCTGGGCTGATTCAGCGCAGAGCTGGCTGCCCAGGGCCTAACAGGCAGCTTTAGCTCAGCACTAACACAGTATCTGCTGTGCCAGCTCAGACCATTAATCCCTCGGTATCATGCAAGTAGCCAGAAACAGATGCCGAAGCAGCAGGTCAAAGACAGACCTAACTGATAAACGTGCAATCGCCTGTCTCTCCCATAGAAACACACAACTGTAAAGAGTCCAGGTACTTAGATATTTAAAATAGAGAGCATGTCCAAAAGTGAGTTCTAAAGTAGCTTTTCACTAGCAAAAGGGTGAAACATAGGGAGTTTTGAAATGAAGGTCCACCGTTTCAAGCAAAAGGTATTAATATTGTCAAAAGTGACCAAAAAAAGGTCTGAATTTGATAACTGCCAAGCTTCTTGCCAACCCTATAGCTACTTACCTCATGCTGATTGCTAGTAGGAATAAAATCAACCTGAAGCATGTTTCATTGTTGTTTTCAAGCAATGCTAAGGACCAGGAGGAAAGATAGCCTAACAGTCATGACAGCAACTTCCTACCACTGCACCATTGCTCTGCAGGGAACAAATCCTGTCATGGCAGCTTAGCCCAGGCCTACAGCAGGTTTGGGGTGGGAATTCTGCACCAATGTCCTCAGGAAACAGCAAAATCACCCTTGGCAGCCAGTTGCATCAGCCACATAAAACCATGTCCAATGAACAGATTTATAGGTACTCTTTAAGCCTTACGCTTTTAACGGGGAAGTTAGACCTCAATGCTCTTATACCAATCTCTCTGTGGTTTTACAAACAGGAATGTACTTAGGAAGCTTCTATCACGTTTTTAATAAATTTCCTTTCTATAAGTAAAAATATTTCAGTGGGAAGTGAAATCTTTTAAGAGCTAATTACAGGGAGCAAAGATAGCATATTTTTCGGCCCAATGGTTTTCAGATGCTCAACAAAAGAGCAAAATAAGAGTTTCAATAAAACTCAGCAAGGCAAGAAACTGTAAATATCATGGGTGAAAAAGGCTTGAAATGTCAATATGTTTGGAAATGAGTTTTCCAATTCATCCCTTCTGTGGTAAGTGAATTATAATAAGAAACAAGACTATGCCAAGTCTTTGAGAAGCTTGTTGAAAGTGTGATTTACCTTTTGAGACTGTCCCACCTACTGTATGAAAGAATAACTATGGAAAAGGGAACTACACAGTCGCATAAGCAGCTGTCTAAATCCTGTGTATGCCTACACACACACACACATTTTATAAATATTGCAGTGAAAGTTTTCCAAAACTAAATTAGTTAATTCACACCTAATCAGTACTCTGTGCCCCTTTGGGGCTAATCCATGCAGGGTGGTGCAGTCTATGTCCACTCACACCGTTTGAATCACAGCAGATGAGGACTCTGGCTGAAGGCCAGCTGGAGCAGCCTGGCTCTTGGCCAGCTCCCCGCTCTGAGGTACAGGAACCTCGTCTACTCTGCACAATGTTTGCTCCAGATCCCCTCCAGGCTTCTGAGACAATCACTTTTTTTTTTGTGACTTTCCACTTCAAAGTGCCCCAAATAATGGTGCTTCTCAGCCTGACACAACAGTGTTTTGGTTTGTTTTTCCATTCTTTTTGGTTTGTTGTTCCATTCTTTTTTAAAGTAGCTTGATACCAAAAGTGCTTGTATTGGGCCCGAGGGCAAGGCCTGTAACACACTCATTTGTTCAGCTTATTAGCCCTTCTCAACAGAGTTCCTTAGGCTACTTGAAGTTTTTAAGGCTGCCTTCAATCATGAGGGCACAGTCCTCAATCACAGGCCAGTCTTCACTCATGACATCCACCATGTTTGCAGGAATAAAAACAAATAGGGAAGATACTTGCTTTCCTACCTTCAGCCAGCTGGTTGCTTGCACTGGCCTAGGGCTACAACCTTTATTCCCATATAATTCAACTCAGAAAACAGTCATTGCCAAAAAGGGGTCTTGAACAAATTTCTCTGTAGCACATACATCTATGTTGGACTTCCTTTCACTAGGCCTCATTTTCCTCACAAAAAGTGAAGGAGCAGGATGATGATCTTTATCTGCACTTTCCTAGAAGTGCAGCCTCTGTGGAGCATTAAGTTGAGCTGCTGCATGAAGGGAGCTGGCAAGTGGACCAGGGCACCAATCTGCATGGGTCTCTTAAGAAATCCTGCAACTCAACAAAAGGCAAAAGTGATTAGTGTCTTCCACAGCCAAAGCAGGAACAACTATGTCTCCTCTTGCCCACTGCCACATTCCCCTATCTTTTTTTAGATAGGGCACCTTCTCTACTTTATGGGGGACTTAGCACACGGTAGTCGTATTTGTGCCGCTGTATCTCAGGACTGCACACAAGGAAGACTCTTGGAGCTGTGGTTTACGGGCACAGAGACAGGCAGATCCCAGGTTGCCCTTTTGTTAAAGAAAAGTCTTACAACAAAAACCTATGGAAGTTTAACAAAATTTAGAGAAGAAAGATGCTCATCTGTTTTAAAGTGCTTAGAGAGGTACAGATGAGAGGTCTTTTAGAGCTGTTGGAATATTACATACATTTTACCTACACTGAGATGAATTGTGCACAGTAAATCCACCGAAATTAATGGCATTATACCACAGCAGCTGAGGTGAACCACATCTGCAATTATTGTAAAATATGCCTTCTTTGCATCTTGTTTTGCACTGATCAGCCAAACAATGAAATATAGGAATCAAATGTATCTGTTAATTGGCTTTCAAAATTAGCACAGGTGATCAAATGAGAAATAACTGACCTTAAGCAATTGTTAAGCTCTGTTAAACTTCTGACATTCACTAGATCTTTAATGCTATGCTGTTGATACACATAAGTAAAAGTCAGTGTCCTCAGGTGACATCAAATGCAGAATTATTCCATATGAAAAGGGAGAGAAAAAAAGCCAGGGAAAGAGGCAGAAGAGAACACTAATGGGATTCTATAAAGTCAGACTGTGACAGTGACTAATTCCAAATCTACTGCATATTAATGAACTGTATGAGCTCCAGGAGAGCTGGTCATTACCTGAGAGGAAATCAGGTTTTCTTCATCACAGCTTCCCTCTTCCAATTGCATACACAGACCTGTTTCACAGCTCCTTAGCGAGCGACTGCAATGACTTCTACTCACATAATAAACCTAAGAATTGCCAAAGCCACTCAGAGGGACAGCGCTCCCAGTACAGTAAGTTATGTCCAAGAGTGAGCAATGCCAGGTACACCGAGGGGCAGAAGAAGTTCTGCAAGAGGCAGTCACCTAAGAGCATGGCAAGACAGAAATCCCTCTCACTGCTTTTGCTGGCAGACACCTAAGACAAAACATAGAAACAGGGTATTAAAAATCTCCTTGAAAGGTGATACACCATAATAACAGTAAAGAGCTGACAATAGATACTACAACATTCCAGTTTTAATTGAAGGATAAAAAGGTTCCAAGGCACCTTATGCTCCCACAAAGTATCAAGGTGCACAGAAAGTGTTTTGTTCTCAGGCTACTCAGTGGAATTACTGTGGCATATCACCATGTATCACTAGGCTGGGAGAAGGCAAGTAGAGTGGAGTGGTGACACGTTGAGGTTTTCTGCAAATAACACTGTTTTTGTTGGCAGAATCAAATGGTATTTGTTTGACATTTAATTAAAACTCAGGGCCACTAAACTCAAAGGCCTAATGATGTCACAGCACTTAATTTGTTAGAAAATACACTTCTAACTTCTCTTTAGACAGACATTTAGGAGAAGGAAGGAAAATAAAAGGTCAGCAGGAGGATTCTGAGATGCTTCCAAACACTTGCCTTATCAATGAAAAGAGTCATTCAGCTTTCTAAAATGGAATTCATGAAAAGTCATGGGCATGAAAGTGCAATTACTCTCCTGTAAATTGGTAGCACATTAGTATGCTAGAAAAGAGGGGAAAAGCATGGCTTGAGCTTGGAGAGCCATGAGATTGATAGCCACCAGGAAAATAGTTTAATTAATTTTCTTCTGAAAATTATCCAGACCATTAAAACTTCTTCAGTACTTGCATGCAATGACAGTCAGTCCTAACTTACAAAATGCTGCTGAAACACACAAGACAATACACAAAGTCTTAAAGACAAATTAACTTATTTTTAAATTACTTTATTAACAAATGATCATTTTCTTTGATTTTTCTTTGATCTATTTTTTTTTTCCTAAAAATTTAGAAGCATAACTGCAGGTTAACATTTATTCCTCCTTTTTAGATTGAGCCTTTCAACATGCCCTGTCACAGGCTAATAAATGTGTAAGCAAATAAAAAGACATAAATATTGATGCAGTAATGGAGAGAATTGAGAATTTTATGACCAATAATAATTTGTAGTTACACAAGCCAAACGAAAGAGTAAGAGTAAACAAGATCTAGTTACAGGATACAGGCAGATAGCTAGTAGGTGGGGAAGCTTTTATTCAACTGGGTTGTTGCATTCTGGGTGCATGAGACTGGTGGGAACAGGACCTTATTCAAAAGGATCTGCAACCAACTATTTGCCAGAGAAAGCAGTATCAATATTTAGTCTGGCTAAATCAGACAGCTGATTATTTCTTCAAAATGAAAACTTTTGGCTAGCACACAGTAAAAATAGCATCCCTGTAACAGGTCAAATTTGAGAATAAGCACATCAAGGTCAAGAGAGGGTGTGTTTCTACACCTCAGAATAAATGTATTTGGTATGAGCTAAAAAATATCTATATTAAAGAGATCTTTGGGGCCTCCTCCATCTCTCCTCTCCATAATTTCTGCAGTTTTATGTGCAAACCTGAAGTTGCCCATAGAGTGCACAGTTTTACCACATCAAACACTCTGGAAAGTGTGGGAAGAAAATATCCACTTTCTGAATCCCCATATGATCCTGAATATCCTTAGGTAAGACAGAGAAAACAACTGTTCTGAGCACGCCTAGCAATGCATCCTTATTCACATGGCAAATTTTATCAAGGAGGTAAAAGTTTAGCTACTCCTGGGGCATCAGATGAATGGAGATTTCCAGAGATCAGTTTTAAACTTAATATGAACATTAACAACTCTTCAGTCCAGCTTTAAGTCACTACAACATGCTCTTCTCTTTGGCCACAATACAAAGATCTTTTCAAAACACCATTTTCCAGAATAAGGTTGTGTTTTAAGGTCACTCATCTGTCCCTGCTTTCCCACGTCCATCTGAGAGTCACTACAGAAGCATCAATACTTGCAGCATTAATCCCAGAGAGGAAAAGAAAATGTTACCATAAGGGAGACTGTTGAAAACTGCAACTGTAAAGCACAAGGAACTTCATATTGCAAATTAACAAAGAAGAGAATACTAGTTCATGCTCTGGTCCTCCAGAGCTCCCCTCTATATGACACTTCTGGCTTCTGGAAGCCAAGACTATTTTTACATGTCCTCAAAGGGAAACTGCCTACACTTTCCCCAGTGTTAAAAAAAATAATATTAAAAAAATAAAGAAAAGAAAAAACCCACCACCATCTTGACTCAGCTTTCTGGATAAATAATGAGATATTTTCTTAAGACTTGTAGGCACAGTTAGACTTGGCATGGAAATAGATCACATAAGGCCCAGTTCTGGGCACCTCTGGCTTTGGAACATACATCAAATACCATTAAGAGTAGGACACTTTCCGGGCTGCCAGGCTGCATCTAAGATGTCACTGCTGCATTTAGGTAGGGGGAGCCCTCAGTCTCTTTGCAAAGGAAAACCAGAACTTTCATAGGTAAAAAGCATTCAGGCAACGCGGACCGTGGCTGACCTCCTTTTCAAAAATAACACTACAAGAGATCCTTCTGCTTGCTACATTCAGAACACTGCAGCTGACCTAGTTCAAAGGCAGTATAAAAAGAAAACTCTTTTCCTTACAAGATCAACTCGGACATTTACTTTGTGATGCGCGTTGTGCTTCTGAGCATTGCTGGATGGGAAGGCAGCGCCCAGAGCAGCACAAACACAACGCAGGTCGGGAGATGCCTGCGACAGGGACATGCACAGTGACACATTTGTTCTCCTCGCAAGCTGCAGAAAGCTGCAAGGATACATAGTCTGAGAAAGCATAGAGCAGGCTGCTGCAATCAGCACTCCTGAGGAAAATCAGTGGTTTACTGCAGATGAGGAAGAAATACAAAGAAGATTTCTTTATTTCATACAGTGATCAAAATGCTGGCCCTTGCCCAGCTCCCTCACAGCTATAAATCAGAGCCTGTTTCAACCCAAGTAAAAGTTTCAGCCTAAATGGCAAATGCGGAAAAGGGGTGAGGAAAGTCAAAGTCTATTTAACATAAAGCATAATAAAACTATGTACTTCTAAGAAAAAAGCATAAACACGCAATACACATTTGTGGACTTAACTGCAGTGTTTCAAGTAAAGAACTGGCACCATGGATGCTAACTTTCTGAAAAATATCTTGTTGAAGTAGAAAAGAGACTGGAATGTTAACTGTCAAGTGCTATTGACTGTTTTGCATGACAATTCGCAGGCAGGGCTGTAAGCATCAAATGCAAAGGCAGTATCCACATATAACAGCACATGGATAAATGTCTACCAGAAGGCTTATCTCAAGTGTCAGCAAGCATCATGCCACGAGATCGTTGTTGTACTGTTAGAAAAGAAAATATAAAGAAAACTTGACCACCTCTTCATAAGACCTTCTTTACAGTTGTAATTTTTCCAAATTCTGCATTGAAGAAATATTGTTGGAGTGTAGCATGGGTAAATGTATATTAGTTTTTCCATTTAGATTCATAGTTCCCTTTTGAAATGAATGTCCTTTTGTTAGTGCTTTTGTGCACCACAAAGAGGTCAAGGCACGCACACAGTTCTCCTGAGATGAAAGTAAACCAGGAAACACTTTCCAAGAGCAGACACACACCTAATGCACTCCAACTGCTAGGAGACTTTCAGTCCAACGGGTTGAAACAAGAATAATCCAAAGCAAAACCCCTCCAACACATACTGTTGGTATCAGGCCCTCAGCACAAGCTGTTCAGCTCTCCAGATCTCCTTCTGCCTGGCACATTACGGAATGTGGAGACAGCCTAGCACAGGAACCACTTGCTTCTGAAGGGCAAGGGAAGACAAGGACAGGAGCATGAGGGCTGCAGCGTATGACCAAGTGCTGCCCCAGCAGCTCTGGTTTCCTCAGGAGTGTCCTGCTGGGCTGCCACAAGTGGCCTTCAAAGCCCAGGCTGCCAAGGCTGCAAACAGATCCTCCCTCCTTGACTTTCCCACTAACCCATCATGCAGGACACTAGCAAGGACCCAAGGAAGGGCTACTCTTAAAAACTAGGATCCGTCAGGTTTCTGCTGAAATCCCATTCTCACAAATGACTTCTACTTCCACATCCAGTAAAACCTTCTGTCACACCTCTATGTCACACAGTACTAAGGCACCTCCCTTGACTAAGGCTGCCAAAACGGGACTTGAGAAGAGCTACATGTTGTGGAAGAAAATATGGCCCACAACACTGACCCTGAGCAGCAGGAGGGCCCACGTGGTGCAGTGAACTGGTGTGAAGAGCTCCCAAGCCAGACCCAAGCCCAGCCCGCACAGCAGTGGGAATTTTGCACCAGGGCCACACAAGGCGGGGGGAACGTGAATTCCCACTGTGGTTATAACTGTGCTAATACTCCAGCTCACGTTAGGAGGTACAGGAACTTTTACAGATGAGAAATCTTCCACTAAACACAAAGTAATGACCTTTCCTTTTACTTCATTATCTTAAATATTGAAACTGGTTTGACTATCATTTTCTCTTAAAATAGAGACTGAGGCAGAAACCCCACACATTGAGTCTCAATCCAAAGTTTAACACAGTTAAAGTTAGCTGGAAAAAAAATTGAAAAACATAGCAAGATGGTATGTTTATACAGTAGAATGCTGCCAAATTACTTACATTTTGTAGTTACAATCAAAGATATCCATACTAAGCAATATTAACACAGGATTTCTGCTACATTTCCATAGAGTTCAAGTTTTCAGAAATTTCAGAATTATTTCAGAAAATACTAAGTTAATTTACTGTAGAGAGGGGAAATTCTCTCCCACTCTGTGTTACAGATGCTCTTTCTTTGTGGCCTGCAGGTTGCAAGCAATGAGCTACAATAACAACACAGCACCTCTTTTGCTGTTATGGCAAATAGCACTTTCTGTTTTTTCTTCCGTTTTTACATATACTTGCTTTCTTCTCAGAGGATGATTCCTAAAATTAAAGCTATCCCTATAAAAATACTGTGAGTCAATACCAGTATTATTTAATAACATTCAATCTGTTTCGCTGTTGAAATCCATGCATGTGGGCAGCACTGTGAATACGACAGAAAATTACAACTGTACATTTGTACAGCACTTTCAAACCCTCCCAAATATTTTTCTTCTGCAAAACTGCAGCTCATCAAAAACTTGCCTAAGTTGGAGCCACAGTCAGCTCCTTGCCAAGTGTCTATGGTTAGTCCAGACAATGCAGGAACATTACGAACACAGAGCTGAGCATGGGAAGCAGCCTCTCCATCAGTTCCCAAGAGGTGGCAGAACTGGCCATACTGCACCGGCCTGCAGCTTACAAATCTGGGCATGACGACACAGCATCAAGTCAGACAGAGCCCATAAATTTAACAAGACTAATCTGCCACAGTTAGCTCTTCCCTGCCTCCAAAGTGGAGGTGCCTTCATGCCCCAATGACCTATTTAACGGCTGTCTGAATGCATTGTTTTTTTTTTTCCATTATAGTGCCTCCCAAAGAGGAGAAAGATCAATTTTAGTCTTTTTGGTTTTTGTTTTTCCCTGTTCTAACACATTAATGTCTGTGTGTTATGCCCTCACAGACTGCTGGATTTACAACTAAATCTAAATTTATCTTGTATCTCAGCACACAGACTCACTCCTGCATTCAAATATCATCTTCAGATGCCTGTGAAAGAAAGGTCACCATGTATCCAAGTGCATAGTTACAGTACCTGCAGACTACACACGCATTTCTCTGGGCCTGGTTGTCTCTTTGTAGTCTATTTGGCCAGGAGCACCATTCCTTACCATAGCACTTGATTAGAAATGTCTCCACACCATCCACCACCAGAGCAGGAAGGATTACAAGTGTTCAAGTCCAACCTGGATGCCTTATATAAGTGTCACTTATTGGCTTGCACTTGAGAGCAGTATGGACATGAAAAGACAGATGAGGAAGCACTAGCCCTCATCCCACTCACTGACCAGATAGTTTAAATTAAACACAGTCCATCTTCTAGACTTTCATAGTTTAGGTGTAAGAGATGACACAGCTCTTTGGATACCATCAGCATAAGTTCAACAACCCACACCATTACCAGCACCTGGATGATATTAAAATAAATGAATAGCTGAAGCTAGAGCAAGACTGAGGCAACCTTAGCATGCAGGGAAAAGCCTTTGGAAGGGCATAGGATAAACTCTTTTGGTTAAAGCCATCTGTCTATAATTAGTCACTCAATCCCTGCTGACAGAAAGCTCTCATGTTCCTCTGGCTAGTGGCAATACTTTTCAACATTTCAATCCTATATTGGTAAAAAAAGACAGGCTGCCAGTTACAAATAACTTCACCACCTTCTGATTGGATTACCACAATATATTACCCATTATATTGAAATATTCATGTCTACAAAAAGGGTAAATGAAAATTCCAACTAGAACTGAATCTGAAACTCACCTTCTTAGGGCCATAGACCATAAAAAAAAGCTTTAGGCCATCCCTTCTCTCTCAAGCATCAAAAGCTGAATGAACAAACATGCAGTAAGTGTCAGCTGCACTTCTTAACACACTTCCAAAAGTTATCTGAATGGTACCAGATAATGTGCTTGATACAAGAGTATCAATTTCATTCAAAGTAAAAATACTGAACCACATCTTGAGTCTGAATGATGCAACTGAACATCTTCGAAGCATGTGTGATACTAAATACATGTATGATGTATAATGCCTCTTCAACATGAGCTCTGGAGCTCTAGAATGTCATGTGATAAAGATGAGCTCTGTAGCATATGCTGTCTTCTCCTTAGAAGCCACTGAATATTTAAAATAAAGTTGACAGCATGAATAAAACTACTTCTGGTAATCCTCACTGCACACCTCTAATT
The DNA here is from genome assembly GCF_003342845.1 of Nothoprocta perdicaria. Taxonomy (NCBI): domain Eukaryota; kingdom Metazoa; phylum Chordata; class Aves; order Tinamiformes; family Tinamidae; genus Nothoprocta; species Nothoprocta perdicaria. The sequence goes on from NW_020455788.1 coordinate 4,112,429, forward strand.
TAGAGCATAGCTGCCATTATACTGAATATGTTTCTTTTGCCCTTCTACTGCCAAGCTTTCTGCAACAGTAAGTTGTACACAGAAGCAATATGGAGAGCATGACAGATCTCATTTGCACAACAGATTTGCAGTGCAAACAAAACCAAAAAGTCCTTCTCTATTCTTCCCTAAAAGAGTAAATACAGTAGAAATGTTTATGTTAACAAATCTGGATATATTTATCCTTGCTTTTTTTTTTTCATCCAACTGCTGAACACTTCCAGAATTCCTAGTCTTATTACTTCAGAAAGAACCAATGCAAATCAGCTCATCTCATCCTACCAAGAATACAAGTCTAGTTTCCAGAAAGAAAGGAAGAACTATTGAGACTTTTTAACGTGACAGATTGAAAAACCGCATAGGGAGGGGGAGCAACTCATCCAAACAGAGATGAAGAGAGCAGATATTTGATCAGATGCAGAACAAGCTGCCACTCTTATTTGAATACACCTGACTGAAGTCCTAATATTCACACACTGCCAGCATAAATGGAAATACACACTTTGTTCTGCTTCACACACACCTACACTTAGTTGAAGTTGATGAAAATCTTTTAAAAATTCATGATGCAGAAAAACATGAAAGACACTTGTCTCTTATGAACAGATTCCTCTTGCTTGCCAGAATGTAAGTTAGTAAGCAGAATTATTCAAACTGTAAAGGAAACAGATGTTGAGTTACTATCACAGATAAGGCTGGACATGAACCTCATGTAATCTGACTGCCACCTTAATACAGGTCAAAATTAATTTGTTTGAATTGAACTCCTTTTGCATTAATTCTTTGAATATATAAAAACACATTTTTCAAATGGCTAACCTACCCATCTTTCCTATTATTTCTAAAATTAATTTGTCTAAGTCCAAGTCCCAGTTCCAGGATTTTCTTGTATCTTATCCTGTTAAGTTGAAGATTATTATTGATTTATGTTCGTTATAAACACATATACACACATGTCTCTATATATCTATACATATAAAATGTTCATAGTTTTTTAATATATGTGTATATATAAAGTAACATATTACCCTTGGTTACAAGCCCAAGCCTGAGTAAAATAGGTGTGAGAATAGCCAGTCATTACAGCCTATTAAAAATAGGCCATTCCTGCCACATTGACAACTAGAGGAGCTGAATCAACTACCACGCTCTTGTACAAGTTTGTGGATAATTTCCCTCCTCTGCCCCTCTAAACTTATCTAAAGTGATTGACAGCTATCATTTCTCAACATGAGGCATGAATATGATGCACAAATTAATCCCGAGTATGTGAATGTATGATTTGGTATTCAGCATTTCTCAGTCCAGCCTGAAAGTACCATACCTCTCATTTTAAAGTTTAGACGTGTATTACAGACATCACCATCTGATTCCTTTTTATCATCTTAGCAGTTAAGATATCATACGCAAGGTACATGGATATCTAAACACCAGTCTGAGGCCTGGAGGAAGTAAAGCCCAAAATTTCTTTCTGGAAGAAATGGTGATTAAGAAAATGGGCATGGAGGAGGGAAGGAAGAAGTCAGAGGGAAGCAAAAATGAAAAACAATAAATTCATTCTGAAAGATTTATAAGAGTATATTTATATTTGGGATATGAAAAGAAAGGACAAACTACCATAACTGTCTTTTTGGTGAATCCAACATAGGGCTGTGCCAGAACTACACAAGCCAGCTTTCTATGATTATCTTCTCAGTTTGACTGTACAGACTGAAGAATTATCTTCCCCTTTTCACTTCTGCTCTTCACATTGTTTCCAGAAAACTCAGTAATCAGAAAACTCAGTAAGAATACTCTCTTGATAGTAGCAGAGATCAAACAATTCCTTTAAGGTACTACAGTATTTTCCAAATACTTAGCAATCATGTGCTCTTCCACCTAATATTGAAAGGCTGTTATGATACAGGAGCCAAGGTTTCACAGGGCATTTTGGGATGTGATAATTAAAAGAAAAATGACACAACAGAGGGTTTTTCCAATGGTCAGCATTTGTCAGGAAAGGTCCTAAGCAAGCTCCATAGCAGTAAGAACTACAGCTTAATTCAAATTGTGCTGAGTAACATTATAATACTATAAACTATCAATACCATGCTTAGGGGAAAGAAGTGTTCATCACATAGTTTAAGTTGAAGCAGAAGTTATATAAAGACTATTAGGGATCTCAACCGGAGCCGCAGCAAGATGGATACCTAGAGCTTCATTGACTCAGCAGTGGATCTTACCTTTGACTCCGGAATAGCTTGAGTAAAATTTCTACAAAGACTACAATGAAGAATAGAAAGAACTCTTAGAAGAATGTAAAGCCAGGCAGATGACAATAAACATCTACTTCTATTTCCTTTTTTTTGATTCTTGGATATTATCCTTAGCAGAGGTATCAACAAAATCAGTACAATGAAATTCAGCAAATGAAAAAAGTTACTGCTGCACATTTTTCTACAAAGACTGCTATTGTGCAATTTTATAGCACAAGGAAATATATATGAAGAGAAAGGTGAATTTTACAGCTCACTATGAGATGCGCTAAACATACCAGGGAATGATGTTGTATTACTAATTGAAGATTTAAATGGGTAATGTACAAGGTCTAGAGAACTGCTGAGTGGTTACTCAACATCTGCAACACGGCATAAAAAGATGAAAAAGTATCGAGTCGACTGGAAAAAATGGCCTAATTGTCAAACTGTCAAAGGGAGTAGTTCTGACAGGTTGTAATAAGGAAGTTACTAGGGCCCACTGATTTAAGAACATCTAGTTTAGTAGCTGTTACTTAATCTCCTTAATTACTCTTGGAAAGGAAAGTGTATTACATCATCTGGTTTCCTTCTCTTCCCCAAATACAAATATTTATTGAATACATCTGCCTTTTCTGCATTCTCATGATCAATTCCACTATTTCCATCCAGCAACAGGCTGATAAAATTGCCAGGATTTATCTTGCTCTTTCTGTATTTAATCCTCTTATTTTTCTTAATGCTGCTAACTTTAAATTTCACCTTCTGTCCTTTCCTTATCAGTTCTCTGTAATTTCCAGTTTTTGATTTATATTAACTTCCTCTTTCATCCAATTGTTCTATATATTTATTATTCATAGTAGCATTCACTTCCTCTCAGAGCTGGGCTGCCTTTCTAATCAGTGCAACTCACTCTGCTGTGGCTTTCTGAACATTATAGTAGAGTGTACTGAAACACTGACAGATTATCATCTCCATTTGTGATCATAATTGCTTTCTGTTTGCTGAAACTGACCCTTTTAGGGATGGAAGCACCTGGACATTTGGCATCCATTCCATTCATATGCAATGAAAATTTTATATATACATATATATATGTATATATATACATATATATACAGTCCCAGACTGTAACCAAATCATACATAACATCAAGAGAAAAAATTTTTGTAGTTCTGTGATGCTACTTAAGGATATGACAATGACTCAGCAAAAAATCAATCTGTATTTTAGAAATTCAAAGTTTTCACTGTTGGCTGGATGAGGTGTCTATCTGCCCTCATTCATGCAGAAGTGAAAAAGCTTCTCTTCTCATACAGAAAACAAAAGGAAAGAAAAGTTTCAACTCTCTAAACAACAGTTCAAAATATAACAACTTGAATGCAACAAGTTTCCAGATAAGATTCAGAAAGTACAAATATGAGCTTCCATGCTGATTTTCTGACTTCACAGCAGTGGGATGTATATATGTATCATACAGGGCAGAAAAGAGAAACCATAAAACCTGTTCTAGAATGATAAAAAAAATCAGATGTTATGAATCTTGTTTTCACAAGCAAATTATTTGCTTTGCAGACCTTTCACTCTGATTTTGACAGGAAGAAATGCCATATTTTAATTCATTGGGAAAGCTCTTGCTAAATTTGACACAGGTTGTGATAGACAATGCTTCTATACCAAAATACTAAACTGTGCAGACTAAAACTTAGCTCAGAGGGAGAAAATAAAAGGATTTGTTTTAAAGCTGATAATGGCATAAGACAGAGCTTTTGCAAAGGGTATGTAGCTCTCTAGGTGCACAGAATGCTAATGTCAGAGGACGAAGATTGCCTTAATATTGAGGGTGTATATAACACGTACATACGCATACACATTCATATACCTCTCCTTACCAGTTTCCCCCACCTCTAATTCTCTAAAGTTTTCTTTTTTTTTGACAGAAGACTTGACTTGTTTTTCTTATTTTAGTAGCCTAGCTGCCCCAGATTAGACTATCCCATCTGCCTTGACTGCCTGATGTGACCTGTGCACTGAATCATGAACCTCAATCCAATCTTCAAGAACCTCATCCAATACTTCTTGAGAACTAATCATCTGGACATTCAAACTCAAATATTTTGAGGATTTTTAAGCCTTTAGAGTATCTGTAAAACATAAATATCATTCTTCAAACAAAAAAGCAGATAATAAATTATAGCTTTGCTTATTAGTCTTCTACCCCATCTGTATATTGATTATCGCACTGATTAGGGATATGGCTGGAAGAGTTTAGGTGTACAAAATAAAGCTTAAATTTGCAAACTTAGGAAAACATCAAACAAGATCAAAACTAAAGCAAAGATTTAGCACACAGAAATAGCCTCCCAGATAGAGTTCTGGATGTTATATCAATTTGTATTCATTCTTCCTCACTGAAGCATGTAAAGAGCACAGTACTGAGGGATAACAGGAGCAACTGAAAGATTTTGTCCTCTGGCAGAAGTGAAGGACTAACCTAAGGAAATCCACACTTTGCACAGTTATCTTCAGCTTTGGACTGAGGTATATTTTATATTTATTTGTCTTTAAAGGGAACATAACATTTTTTTTCCTTTTATTGGTAGAACACTTCAAGAAATCATTAACTTATTTTGTAAATTTAGATGTGCTGAATTCTTTTTCCACCCCAAACTGCTCATCACACAGAGCCAGGCAAGAGCATGTGTAGTAGCTCTATTTTACCTAATATATAACACATAATTAGGTAGTTATTAATTTAACATCCTGTCATAAACTTTCCAGATCTTTCTTTGCTTCTATTCCCAGACAGAACTACATTCTTATTAGGATATATCACCTCCTAAAACAGAATAGTTCCAATATGTTCCCTGCAAATGTGTTATTCTGTGCTGCAAGCAACCCAGATGGAAACAGAGCAGGTTACAAGACTTCATCCACCTCAATCAGCAGACAAGCGTGTTGTCTATGACAACTCATATCTTGCTAATATTCCATCCATTTTTTTTGTGAAATTTCATAGATCCTTACTCAGACTTCCATTTTTCCATCCTTGACAGCTATTCCAAGTACTTACCTTTTTAATCTAACGCTCATACTCAAATTGCAGGCATTCATATTCAAAATCAGAAAATTTATTCAAACGTTTCCAATATTTGAACATAACAAATAATGGCGTTATATTACTTCCACAAGATCATAACTACCCCATTCACCACTTATGGTATTAGAGTTCTTTCCATTTTCTAGCAAGAAAGAATTGATGTCAATTTGAACACCTGTGCTACCCTAATTATGATGCTAGAAGCAATGCAAATAAACCTTTCCATAAGAAAGAATGAGTCTTTTATATTTTAAGTCATTTGAACTCATTCTTGAAATTGCTTAACATAAATATTGGGTTTGTTTGCTTATTTCTTGGGGGGTACTGCAGGTAATTACAGGGCACTGCAAGGTAATTACAGTACATCACTTTAAGCCAAAGTCCTTTATCCCTCAAGTCCTCTCAAAGAGGAAAAACAAATAAAAGCCACAAATAAAGCTGGTATAAAATGAATATTGTAAGCATTTCATAAAATTAAAGCAAACTGTATAGAGAATGTTAGGATAGGCACAGTCTCTGGGTAAATGATTGCTTCATCATAAACTTACATTTAGCAACATAATTGCTTTATCCTTTTTAAACTTCTGTGGCTAGTAGGGTGAATGAAGAGAAGATACTAAAGGTCTGATCATACAACTATAAACTTCTACAACCATGTAGCTAATGGTGATACTTCCAATCAATACCTACCAGCAATGATCAATAGTCATTATTCAGGTGCTGATGAGGAAGGGGATATTCTAATATATAAATATACTACTCAAAACCCAAATTGTTTAAACCTAAAAGCTTTAGTGTCCAGTGAAATTTTGTTCTATACACCGTAGAAATAGGAATTGTACGCCAAGATTTTAAATCTCAAGTTTCAAAGGTGTTTTGAAAACAAATAAGTAAAAATAATCCACACTTCTCTGCAATTATTAAAATGAATTAGGTATGCTCTCCTGAATTCTAGCTGCTGATTGATTTTGGAGTTTAAGAAAACAATTTTTAACTGAAGCCTTTACAAAACCTTTCCTATGTACCACAGGGTACATATCAAGAAACAATATGGATAGTTTGCCAAGCATTTTGTAATAGCTGCTTCTTCTTCACTGGTACATTTTTAGGATTGTCCTTCTCTACCTGGCTGTTTTCATAAGGACGGAGTTGGGACTTTCTGCTAACCTGGTTACACTTTAAAAATTATAGGTACTTTTTAAAGGTCATGTACAGTTTATTACAGGCAGAATGATAACTGGTGCTATGGAACAGCACCTTCTTAAAAATCCACTTATTAACACAAGTTAATAACACGAGTCCAGAAGTGACTCATGTTTCACATGCTGGCTCAAAAGTCAGGCAGTAGCCAAGATCAAAAAATTGCAGAGCTTGGCCCCATCCACAGGGACTGGCCTTTCCACGAACCATTCTGCCAATATAAACCACATCCCACAATCACTTAACTCACATTTATTTGCACATATAGCAAATTAACCCTGACTCAGTATCATGGACTACGAAGAGTGGATTGGTTCATTTCTTACATTAGGGCAAGAAGGAATACCACTATCTACAGGATACTTCCCTAGAGGATACAGGGGAAGTAGCTCAGCACTTAGTCCAAAGGCTGCTTTAAAAACAGCCTCCCTAAAATTAAAGGGAAATAGATTTTTTTTTTTTTTTTTTTAAGTCATATACATTCATGATACCACTGCCCTCCATTTCAAAGGAGGACATTTCTCCTGCTCTGCAGCATTTCACCCAACACATTCAGTCTTCAAATACAGGATTTTCTAGGCCAAATCGCTAGGGATCTGGTATACTGAAGAAACACTGAGAATTATTTTCATTGTGACGCTCGGTTCTGAAATACATTCCCTAAAGATAAGGCATTAATGAAGCATTCCCAGGCCTGTTTCTTCCATCAACACATATTAAACTAGTTAATTAAAATAAGCATTTAGTAGAAGTACTCAAATAAGTTACATTGTGAATTCTTAATGAACAGCGTAAGAGCAATCTAATAAACAATTATCATTAAAAACAACTAAATAAAAATAATGATAGACTAATCAATACTCCTGAACACTAGGGTCTTAGGACTGACAAATGGCTTGCAGGAGGTAATGGTATGGTTTGAATTTATCAATAGGATAACAAGGCAATGTCTGCCCTCCTCCTCCTCTCTCCTTTGAAACTAAGGATGAAAGAGTAGCATTTGCCTCCTGTAAGATTTGAAAAAGGATAAATAATGGATAACACTAGTGACACTTGTCAAATTGATATATTTATAGAAAGCCACTACTAGGTTTCTCTATTTATAAGCATCTAACAAAGATTTCACTGCTTGCATAGCAATCACATCCACAATTAAGGAATGAGGCAGTTCCCACCTGTAGAGCTTTGTTTCCTTGTATTTCAGCTATAATAGGAATGCAGTTGTGATTACTTTCCTGAAAGAAGACATGGCAAGAAATCATCCAAGGTAGGGGATAAAATATGGAAGACAGAATCTAGGAGCTTCATAAGCTAGAAATTAACTGCTCTGAGACTAGGGACCTTGGGAAAAAAAGATGATGAAAATGTGCTGCAGCTGAAAAAAAGGTCTAACAAAAGGTTTTCTAATTAAGACTGTGATTTTAAGAAGAAAAAGAAGAGGTGTGTGGATGGAAGACATTACTTATGTGTGTACACACACAGCATGAAGTTTCAGCCAGTTCAAGCATGGTTATACAGTTTCTTTACAGTTACCTTAAATCTCTGCATAGCAGAGCATATCATGTGGGCATATTCTTGGTTCTAAACAGTCAAGTTTACTCATGACTTTCAAAGCACAGTTTGATGTACTAGAGAGAAACACAATTCAATGGTGAGTTTAGGCTGAGGCAGCATTCAAAAATCTGAGGCATCCTAAATCCATACTTCTAAATAAAACTTCGGTTTTTACAGTTTCATCATGATTATTTAGTCTTAAATTAGGTTTTTTAGACTCTAAAAACTAGAGAATAAATGTTTCATCTCTTTTCTTCAAAGGTACTGTGACTAGGGTCCATTAATTAATCCAACAAATAAAAATGTTTCTTGTATTTAACTAAAATTATTTATTTTTTCCAGCAAGAAAGTATTAAAAACTGTTGCATTTAATCAAGCCTGCCAGCATACCAAGTATTTTTCACTGCTCTTTCAAGTTTGGTACTACTATATCATCTAATAATTCAACCCTATTTCCATGGCAAAAAAAGAAAAGGTCAGTTATAAGGTGGATTGGATATGCTTGACTTCATGCAAGATATCTGAAAAACGATATAGATAACACTAAAACAGCTATGAAAATAGAAAGCTACTAAAAAAAAAAAGAATGAAAAAGTGGTCAACTTAGAAGCCACAAGCTTGCATCTAACAAAAGTCTTCATTACATTTTCTGAAGCTTCAGTTTCTCTTTTAGTGTGAAAGTGAGATGCAAAAGTTAAGCTCATGAACAGCATAAAATCCACATGGTTTCTAAATGCTGATATTTAAAATTTTTTAATATGACATTCCTATTTCCTCCTCATCCCACCCCCAGAGAAAAACAAGAAAACAGCCATTCAACAAAAATATCAGATGTTACCTTGTTACCTTTGACAGTACCTAACATATTCTGAATATATCTAGAAAGGTCCAAGTGACAGATGAAATAATGCTCACTTGTCAGAGTCATCAGTTCATAAATCCTCATGCCAAATGATAATGTTATAGTTGCATAGTGGCTTGAGATAATTCTGAAATCCCTATTCTGTTCTGAGAGAATTTTGCTGAGTTTGGCCAGGGGTTGAACCAAAGGTTCCCATCAGATCCCTTGGGAACAGAAATCCAGCTAGGGACAGAGGGTTTGAAGTAGGTCTTGTTGTTCCTCACCCAGGGAAGGAAGGCAGCAGAGGCAGTAAGAGCAGATGGGCACATACATGTCACGAGAGTCACTAGACTTCCCAAATTAGCAGATGTTGGCAGTTGGTGGATGAACCTCTGACAGAAGTAACACCCTTCTGTTGCTTAACATACAGGCAACAGGCAAGAACCACATCCTCTTCTGCGTCTGTTTCTCCCTCAAAGGCACCATCATATCTCAGAGCTGCAAGTTCACTTTCCATTATTTCAGCATTAAGATACTTTTTCCTACTAAATCTCAATGCAGAGACCACATCCAAGCCACAGCCCATCTCTTAGATTAAAAACATTCTCTCTGGCACCCCAATTTTCACTCTGGTGTGCTCTGCAGCCTGTCTCCCTTCGGTCTATGTTTACCTTCCAGAACCTCTTAGGACTTAGCTGCACCCTCTCCCAAAATTCTCATTAGTGAAAGCCAAAGGGACACAATCATTTTTATTAAAAATACACAGAGCTTGCCTTTCAAAACTTTTTCTAAACTTATCATTCGCCTTTATATTAAAACCCAGAAAACAGCAAGCAAAGTAACCTACCTGGCCCGCGGCTCCGCTCAGCACCAAGAGGATCAAGGCTCCTCTTGCACAGGCTCACCCTCCAGAACGCAGCCCTGCGACTCTGGGGACAACAAAACAGCATCACTATGAGCAGCCGTTGATACAAGAGCCTGCCTGTCCATTTCCCCTCTTTGCTCTAGACCTTTTATACGGTTTCAGTTTGATTTCAGCTCTATCACTGCACAGACCTCTTTCTACCAGTAATGGACCTCTCCTCTCTGAACAGGAGAGGTCTTAATTCCCTCTTCCTTTGCAGAGGAAGTTAACAGAAAAACTTAGAGAATAGTTTTCATCTGAAAACTGTAAGTCTTCATGCAGAGAGTCTATATTTACATATTTAATTTTTATCAACATAGGAAGTGCAATTTTTTTAGAGCACATTGCAAAAAGGGAAGTTAGCTCATCCAGGGCAGTATTATCCACAGGTGGAAGCCTGCTTGGACCTGCTCAGCTTCCTGTGGAAGCCGAATCTTACCATCACCCCAACTTTCTGTTCCATTTCCACACAGACACACTCAACAACCTGGTACTCCCTAGCCTACCTGTGTCTCTTGCTCTGACAACATCCCTGCTCCAGCAAGGCTCTCTAGCAGTCTTCATCCATTTGCAGAACTGCCTGCTGAATGCCCAAGCTATAATACCCTCATGAAGAGGGGAGCAGGACTCTGAGGAGACCTCTCTCTATTTGATAGAAAAATACACCATAGCAGCTACTCCAAACTCCAGTACAAGAACCTTGCCCCAAGGGTCAGCACCTCATTATTTCTGGCTGCAGCCATGTGTCCATCATTACTACTTTCCTTTTCAGCCCTCCATGGTGAGAAGCCTTTACCAAACCCTCAGCCTCTCTAATCCCTCCATCCTCTGTAAAATCCCCACCAAAATCTCCCCCTTTCCCTACCACCAATTTATCTACTCACATTCTCTGCAGCTGGCACTGATAACAGGACACAGCTGCCCACCAAAGCCTTGGAGCTCTCCTTAAAAGGACAGGCACCCCTTCCATACTTGTCCTACATATTGGATATATACTGTAAACCATATGGTTTTCCTCTGCTGCCCTTTACACTACTATCAAAGGTGTGAGATCTTTTGGGTGGCTTATTTCATCTACTTTACTCCAGCAGTGGCAACTGGAAAGTAAAGTTCCTTGATGGCTACTTGTTGTTTAGAAATCTGAACAACCAATTCATCACAGTCCTAAACACTCAGAAGTGCCTTCTCTGCTTTTAAACAGATACTGCCTTGAGTGTTGCTGCTTTTCTTACAGACCAGAAGCACGGCTAGTGCCCTGGAAATAGTGTCTTTTTTTTTCCAGCTGTATCTAAAAACAGACATTACCTCTTCCTACAGACCTTGTCTTTCTCTGGATAAACAGATATTAAGCAGCTCAGTTTCCCAAAGCTCATAGTGAGAGTTTTAAGAGGGCAAGTCAAGAACACATTAGCAGGAATGCTGTACTAAAAAGCTGCTGCCTAATTAGCAGAAGGTTAGCAGGGGGGATTGGGAGTGTCCCACAAACACAGCACGAGAGCCCCCTAGCACCTCTGGAAACAAGTAAGAGAAAATGCAAAAGAGGTGTCTGTTTGGCCCTTCTTGCTCAAACAGTGACTTCAGTAATATAATGAATTGTGTGTACATCCTAGAAAGTTATTTATTCTAAGTTAATTGAATTTCAAGCCAGTGTCACAAATGTCACTTAATAAGCAAATCAATAGAATGCTGCATATGTATTAGCCAATCCACAGTGCATATAAGGTATGTAAGCAATCTTTTAATAGGATATATCATACCTGCTTCAGGCAGATGCAGTGATGTTGCTCAAATATTGCTACACAGCAATTAGCAAGGAGATTAGTAAGATAAGGACCTGAGACTCAGCTTTAACAAACTGGCCACGGAGTCACCAGCAATTGGGCAATTTTTTCTCTCTCCTTGGGCCTCTCTCGGGGAGAGAGATGTTACCCCATTCTTTACGAGGTGTTCAAAGCTCTATGCATTTAAAATACTATTAAATAGTATAATTAAAAATGCCTTTAAAGTCAAACTAATGAAAAATAGTTTTCATGTCAATTGAAGCTCGAAAATTAAAGGAGAGTGAAATAAAAGATAAGTATCTTCCTGTCAAGAAATAACGGTCCTTCTCCAAAAAGCGAAAGAGAAACAGCTCAAAAAAAGAAAAACACCAAAAAGAAAAAAAAATTAAAGTTATTTATTTTACCTTTCTAAAGCTAGGATTAAATGGCTTTGAATTGTTAGCTTATAGCAAAGGGAGCACAGCACATGACCCCAAAAGGATCATGATAACTGAAATGTAAAAATTCCTAAAAGGAAACCAATCCCCCATCAGCACCTTCAAGATAAGATCCAAAGCAGCAACAGTTTCAAATCGAATCTGTACTAAAGCTATTAGATCTAGAAATGGATGAGCACAACTACCCATACTGGCCACATAGAACGATCTGTTCAAGGACCAGACTCCTTCAGTACAAAATCTATACCCTGAAAGCTATTCCCAGTCCTCACTGCTGCCCTGAATTGTATCTTCCATCAGCTTTACTTTTTCAGTTTTCAACCTTGAACAGAATAGGATGTAGTGGTACTATCTCAGACCCAGCTAGTAAATATTATGGGGTCAGCTTCCTTGGGGCTAGCCCAAACAGTGGACCTGGGCTTGAACTGCTCATGTCAGTATCCATGAGTATTCTGCAAAATCTGAAAAGTAGCATTTTTACAGATAATATGCTGCAGAAAACGTCAACAGACAATAAAACAAGGAGCACAGTATTTAGTATCCATTCCACTATAACTGAATGTAGATTTGATGGAAGAGAATATTTGACCGTTTAATTTGTATATAACAAATCAGACGTATCAAGTCAGACATCAGTTAACATATTTAGAGAGCAACATCATATTATCTTAGGTAACTGATAAATTATGATAAATTGCTATGTTTTTATGTTAAGCTAAAACATATTGAATAAAAGCAAAAATACCTATACTTTTAGTGGTCTATAATTTTGAGTTAATTACATAACAGCTAGCTTTGATGTCTATTCCTACTGTGAACAGTCATTTACTGTTTCTCATAGCAACCAATTTGTATTTAATAATATAACAGAATGACTTATTAGGCCTAAATTAAAAAGCTATATTTGATACATGCTGTAGCACATAATAATAACAATTCCTGATTAAATCCTGATTAAAAGCTTGGTTCAAAAAAATAAAGTTTGAATCACAGGATCTGACACATTAGGGAAAGAAAAAGGCATGTTAATTTATCTAGTACATCTACCTACTGATGCATAATTTATCTTAGGATGTATTTGAAGTCTTTGTCTAGCTGAATTTTAAGTGTCTACAATAATAGCACTTCCACTACTTTTCTATATGAATGTTTTTAAGAGAAAGTTTACGTTAAGCTAAACCAATCTAACCTAAGAAATTCTTTGTGTTCCTACTTACAAACTTTAGAGACTATGAGGCAGAAACAATTTTAGTCTTGTTATTTTCTTAGTCAGATTCCTGTATGTACAGTCCAAGAGAACTCTTCTGACATAGATCTAAATCTTGAAGAAAATGAAAAAATCTGAAATTAGGCAGATGTATAACCTACATTAAAATATACAAATCTCAAAACCTTCACATGCCCTTATAATGCCTGAATTTTTAAGAATACCATTTTTTGCTGGAATGTCAACAGCTTCCCTCCACTACCCATATCCACTCAGATAGCTTCTATCTCAACAAAGTTGTATATTTCCAACCTTATTCAAGCCCAAACCCTCAAAACATCCAAGTTCCCTGAATGAGGGAACCTCATCTAGCAACATGATGAAAAGTGAAATGAAAGCACAACTGGAAGCCAAGTATCTCAATAGGAGGGATTCAAGCCCATCTCTTTCTTTTTGGAAAAAAAGTGTCCCCCTTGTAAGAACATGTAAGAAAGTAACCTCAACAATAGAGGTTACTAAAAGTTAAGGAACAGGAGAACACTGTAAAGGAGATGAAATGATGCTTCTGTTCTTGAAGGTTTAGCACTTCATGTAGAGGACAAGATTCATTGGACAAGAAAAAGAGCATAGTAAGGGCCATCATCTGGACACTGGTGTGTGCAGTCCATGGAGTTCATCTGAGCACCAAAACTGCTCTCAAAGATCGAGCCAATGACTGCTTGATGCACAGTGCATGGACAGTCCTGGCAGCAAGGTTTAGACCCCTCAATGCTCCTCTGCCCTTGACTCTGTAACAGATTTATAGCCCTTTCTCTCTTACAGACTGAATCTTGGATCGTTCAAGTGGCATTGTTTTAATAGGAAGAGAGCATTTCCACCTTGCACAGAAGTGGTTGATCAGGGCAGTTTAAAATTTTTAGAGGTCAAAAATGTGGATTTTGAACCTTACAGACCAAAGACAGCCTTGAAACTGAATACTCATGAGTCCTATAGTTGCTGTGCTATTGAATAAAAGAGCAGCAATGCCAGTAGTGTGCGTGTCCAGAAGCTGCGTATTTTTAGTATATGCCAAACATATTTTAGATGGAGGGAGGGACGGAGAGAGCAGAATGGTCCAGTTTGAGCTAATAGAAAAGTCCAGAAAAGGGAGCTGGGCAGTGGCAGCAGCCATCTGAAAAGCAGACTAGGACAGGATTGGTGTGTGCGTGAAGGAGGGCTGCAGAAAAACCAGATGATGTGGTAATAACTCTGTTTTTTAGGAATAACAATAGGTATCTAACAACATTCTTTCCCAAATGATTTTATTGGACTAGTTTTCTGAGATAAAAGAGTCTGTCCCCCAAACGAAACCCAGCAAAATGACCACCTAGGCAAAAGGACTACTGGAAGAAATAGTCACAATGTATGTTCAATGTCAAAGGCAATAGCAATGACACAGCAGGTGATTCTGCTTCTAGTATTTAGTCACACTTGACTCTATTTGTTATCTCTAGAGAATAAAGGAACAAAGTCTTGCTTTTTTTTTTTTTTTTTTAATTGGTTTGTTTGGTTTCTTTCCATCTGCATTTGGATCCCCATTGCAGAATCACAGAACAGGCCGCACTGCTTGAGCAGCTGGCTAAGCTTGAGCTAACACTGATCACAAATGGCTCCTTGCAGAGTAAAACCTTCTTTCTGTGAATCTCTTTAATCTGAGGTGTCTAACTCTCCCCATAAACCTTATGTGTTAGACATGCAACTCAGGCCACGGCAACTTTATCTGAACCTAAAGCATTATTGTGCATCACAAAATACGGTTCTCTGCACATAATTCCAAAGTTTTTACTCCAGCTCATGCTGAAGTCTCACCATGCCTAAAGGCTAAAGGACAAGGTGACAGTGACTGCACATCAACAAAACACCTGGCAATTACAGTCTCATCGGCAGGAATTCTGCCCTCACAGAAATTACTTTATCCCTTCGCACGGAGGGGCTAATAACAATATAGTGACTGGAAATCAGGTTTTAGCCAACTGGATCCTTCACACAGACAGTAAAGTACAGGACAGAAAAAAAATAAACTACAGAACCCAGGTTCAGTGCACAGAGATGAAAGCTTTTTATATGTATATAAATATATAAACCTTCCTTCCCACCAAAAGCTTTTTGCTTATAATTGAGAAAACCTCAGCTGAAAGGCAATAATCTGAAACAAAATCAATATATCCTTAAACTACTATTTATAATGAGACACTTTTCTCAGGAAACTGACACTTTAAAAGTCAGGCTGTTCTGTGTGATGATTTTTACTATGGAAATGGCTGGCAAAGAAATGGCAGGTTTAGTGTAAGCAATCATTCTATAGGTCAAGCTAAACTTCATCCAAAATTACCTTCTCTGATACTTACAGCCTGTCTGAAATAAGTTTTGGGGCTTCCTATCAAGTGAACACTTGCCCACAGAACAGAGTAGGTATCTTACCTTAAATAAGCAAATGCCTCCCTCATGTATAAACACTTCTCACTTGTATAAACAGCTTCTCAAACACAAATGCCATTATTTTATTACAAATACTAACAAAACAGTATTGGAATTGATTGCCAATTTGCTCTGTGGCAGCAGCAAGTGAAACATGGGACTGTTTTCATTACATGAGGCTCTCCTTTGCTTTGAGCCACGTTCAAATACAAGTAGAAAAAGAATGCCATGTAAGTAATTGTTCTAATTCTTGCTAAAATCTCTCACAGATTTCAGTAAATGATTCAGAGGGTTTGGATTTCATTATATTTTGCTTTTTCAATTTTTTTCCCTTCCAGAAATAAACAGCCCAAATATCTACTATAACAGGTGGTGCTTAACAGCAAAACCACTAAAACACAAGTAGCAACAGCTGTGAAGGAGGATATCAAAATCAGGAATATTAAGATGAAACATCATTTGTTTTTATAAAGAGATGTTTATTTTATGATAATGGTTGCAATTAATAGCAGCATATGCTAGAGAGTTCACAGAATCAGTAATTAACGTAGCATTAATTTCAATTGTGGTTTAATTGTAATACATCTGCAAAACTACAGACTTTCTGAGCTACCATCAAACACAAACCAAGTTGGTTAATAAATCAGCAGCCTCTATCATATTTTTGTGTAACGTGACTGTTCCAGGTACTTCAGCAAAGGCCTAATTTTAATAACAATACTAGAAGAAAGTGCTTTGTGCTTCTATTTGAATAGTTTGGGCATTCAGAACATTGATCATAGGCAGTGAGTGGTAATTATTTAAGTTAAGAACAGCTGTGAACTGACATCATTAATGTTCATCTACCTTAATTTATGCTTGTAGCAGTATGGCTGTTTTCAGCAAAATTTAAATTAAAGAAAACTAGATTTAAATATGAAAGTAAAGATCGTTGCATGAAAAATTGTACTATATTGAGCTATAAATGGCATGTCCCCACTGGAATAATTGGAGCCTTTAAAGTTTAACTGTAGAGCTCTCAGGTAGCAGAGTGAGAATAATTAAACCTGTAGCCATATACCAATAAATAAGACTTTGTCCTGCTATAATGTATCTATTAAATATTCTCAGAGCTCTTTCCAAACAATAATGAAAGAATAGGAGCACACTGTGAGGTACAGGAGGTTAGTATGGACTAATTCCTTTAATATCCATGCAGCACAAATGTTAATTTCCCCGTTTAATGCTGGGTGGTCTGGAAATGAATACCTTGATAAGTGGCTACAAGTTGCTACAAAGCAGTGTAACTTTCAGAGCCTTGACATTTATTGGGTGTGCAAAATAAGTGCAAACCACACAAAGTCAATATTCTGTGGAAGTCAAAATTAGATCCTGCTGAGAAAAAAAGGTGTTCCGCATGAGGGATATTTGGACTCGGACTTAAATCAGTGAATTAGGTAGCATACAGGATAAGTTCCTGTGTATGCATTGCAGGTCTTTCCCCTCTATCCAGTTTTTCCGTCTGAAGGTCCGTATCTCCTTTCTCCATCTTAGGACATTGTGTTGTGGGCTAAGGGCAGCCCTCACACTCCCCTGTACCAACAGAGACCAAGCAGCAGCTGGAATACACCTTGAAGACTCAACAGAAAACCCATATCTTGAAAACATATGAGAAAAAAATAACCAGTCGCTTTTGAGCAGATTGTACCTGTGCAAGAGGTACCTGGGAGCCAGAGCAGGCTGGTCTATGACCACTGCACATCCAGGTAGTTGCAGCCTTTGAAAAGCCCCATTCACTCAAGCTTGTGGCGCTGTTTAACTAATCTCTGCCTCCTACAGCAGGGCCCCAACCCTGCAGACCAGGGCAGCCGCCCGGCCCACAGAGCTTCCACGCACCAGGGACAGCTCCTGCCCTAGGAGATCGTGGAAAGGCCACAGAGCAGGAAAGGCAGAGGCTGGTGCTGCTCTGGATCTGCTCTGGCAGGGTCCTGGTGGCTCACGAATAAGAAACCATCTCCTAGGAAGCGGCTCTTGCCTAAGCTTGGCAGCTGGGACACATTTTCTGCAATAGCTCACGCTAAAAGCTTCCCAGGGAGACAGCAGACACAGAATGGTTTTTATTTTTTCCCAGCAAGACATTTTTATCATGGAAAAAGTCTTCTATAAAATGTCTTGAATGTGTGAATCAGAGGGCTTCTGATTCAGATGCTCCAGTGACTCAGGAATTTTCACTGTGGGAAGTTAGCAAATTCCTTTCATAGCTGATACAATTTACATTTCTACTCTGTTTTTTTTTTCCTCTTTTGGTGCTGAGGAGAGCAGTAGTTTATTGAATTTCATTTTACCTTGCATGAATTGAAATAAAAAAAATCTCCAGCCATCGAGTTACACAGCCAGTACCAGGGGCCTGTGATTCAGAAACAATTCAGAGAGCCAGAGGACATGACATGAGTGGTTTTCTAATGGCTCTTTTTTGCCTTTATGAAAATTCAGCATATTAGAGTTTTTAGACACACAAGCAGGACTGCACAGCCTTGGGATACTGAGCCAGGGATGCACAACTTGACCCCTGAATTCAGCAATAATTCAGTAAATTTTTTAAAGCATAAAGTCAAGATAAGTTGTTCAATACAGTCGGTTAAGGAAAGAATAATACTTTAAATGTCACAGAATATTTTTTAAATGGTATTAATTTCTTCAGGGTTCAGCTCTTTGCATATTTGACTCTGTACTTTCCCAATTGTGGACAAAATGGTACAATATCCTGCAGCACAAAATTCGTGCTGCTAATTAAAATTCATGGATCATTTGAACAAGAAATACACTAGCCATGGCCCTATCTGTGCAAATATTTAACATTCAATTTCTCTCATCTCTTGGTTACTAAATTCCAGTGAAATCATAACATTTTTTAAATTGGCAAAATTACAGCATTAAATAGATAAAATATCAATTCTGTAGTAGCATATGGAAAAGTATGCCTAATACTTATCATTATTATTATTATAACTTCATTTTCAGTATAAAGTTCACCTGAGCAAATACAGGTGTTTAAATAGAAACTGCTGAAAGTCTTGTCCTTTCACTTGCTCCTAGCAAGGCATTTCACTGTTGGAGACCTGTAGGATACAGTGGGTTTACGGTGCTCTGTAAGCAACCTATAAATTGTATGGGGCAGACTGGACCTCAAATGAAGGAATAATCAACACAGACAGGCACTTCCTTCAGATCTCTGTTCAGGATTTTGAAAGGAAGGGCCTGAGCTCCTGAGAGATGCCTTTGTGAAAGGACTGTCCTCTCTGCCCTATGCAGACATGCTTTAATTGGCCCCTCGTGCTGCTATCTGCACTCCACGTTATATACTGTGCCACGATGCAACACCCATGACTCCTACAGCTGCAGACACGGGGCAAATGCACAACTGAGCAGTCAGTCTGGATAACCTAATGTGTGTGGGTGTGGACATGGGTGTGGAAAACTCCTTCCCGGATAATTACTGGAAAATATTTTCTCCTTGGTTTAACACAGCCATTTCCAAAAGTGATACTGTATGAGGACCCTCAGAAGGGCTACTTACCTATCCTGCCACCTCCTTGGTCCAACACACTTGAATCATGCTCAAGGATGAAGGTGCCTTTCTTTCAGAGGGACCCTATACATATCTTCATAGTCCAACCGAACTCACTCAATGTGAGTGTGTAGCAAGAGTGCGACAAGACAGTAACAAGGGTGTGACAAGTGATAGGAGGAAAAAGTAGGGTAGCAACAATGGTAGGGGAAGCTAGCTTTCCTTGAGACTTTATATATCTCATACTCGATATGAGAATAAGTCAAAATGTTGAATCCAGAAATTCTTTCTGGGACATTAAAAGGCGATACATTTTTTTTTTCCCCAGCAAAGTCTAAAGCCATTCTTTAGTTTTTAAAAAACACTTTTCTTACTCAAGCAGTTGGAAACAACACTAGACTTGCATGGTACAACATCCAGAGGGAAATATTCCCATGGCCTTGCTGCCTAGAAATCTCTCAGAAGTCACATAGACACTGGCAGAGCAGATAGTTCATTGACACACTCTAAAACACACTGAAACACGACACATAATAAAGAAACAATCCGAGGTTGTTTGCGGTATGAGATAAAAAAAACAAAAGACAAGGAATGACTTGAGAACCCTTTCTAATGATAGCCCTCTGAAGGAAATGCAAATGGACAGCATGCCTTTGACAGCAGGACCCATCAAAGACCACAGAAACACACTCTCTATAAGAAGCCTATGAGGTTGTATCTTCTGCATTGCTCCTACAGCATATTTACGTGAAGAACGTCATACTTCTTTTTTCAAAGATTTAAGAGTAACAATTACCTAAAAAAGGGTTTCAAGTTTTGGTGATGTGTCTCAGTATCTGTAATTAGTAAATCCCCAAAATAGTTAACAGTACAACCACCACTGGCTCCGCAAATTTTGCACACGGATGTGGCTCCTGTCTGGTTCTTCGTAGAACTGAGTACTGAGGCTTTTTATTCAGTATCTCTCGTAACAGGTTAGGCAAGCTTTGAATTCTATTGCCCTGTGAACAAAGCTTTTCTTCACATGTATCAAGCTGCCAATCATCGTTTCTTCAAATAAAAACCATTCCAGGGGTCGGGGGATCAAAATGCTCAGTCCCAGACCCTACAAAGGAGAATGGAGAATTCAAGCCAGTGGGCCAAACACCTACTCATGCAGACTTAATTGCAAGATCAGGGTCATAAAAACATGTCTAAGGTACCTTCCTGTGCCTTGTCTTTTTTTCCTTTTCTTGTTTTTTTTAATTATAAAGATAGTTCAGTGGCTTCTTTCTTAATTATGATTTCCTTGACTCCAAACAATCTCTCGCTGAAAGATTTCCAAAGCTATAGGGAGTTTAAAGCCTTTATGAAATGTCTGGACATGACAGCTATCTCCTTCACTGATACTTTATTTTACTGGAACTGGCGTCTTTTGGGTACAAAGATGGCCTTTTGTTAATCATTTTCTAAACAGGTAACTAAGATACAACAGTAGAGACTTTTTTTTTCATTTCTTTGTCATGTTAATTCAGTTTTACACATGGGATTGATTCCATCAAAATGTTTCTCTTCCATGATCTTTTATTTGTAATTCCATTAGGTTCTGATAATATCAAGAAGAAAGAATGCTCTAGCATTTATTTCCAAATAGCCCAGGAAGCAGCGAGAGAGGGGTCAACATAACCCTGACAGTCTAGCACCATTAGTTTCTAAAAGAAAAATTTATCAAAGAAAATTTGCACATTTAGCAGTATCTATTGTCAATCCTACCAGCAATGGCAGCATTAACCTTTTGCAAGGAGAAGCAGGCTTTTTGCTTTGTCTCATTAAGACCTTCACTTCCTAAGAAAGCATGAGATAATTGTTATTCATTTTCCATTGTTTTTAACAATCTGACAGCTCTAACAGGAATTTTGCTGACAAATAAGTATTTTGTGTTTTAGGTCTTTGCTTTTATGCAGATATTACCTTTTAGCTAGAGCAAAAACAGCAGGGCCTAAAGCCCATTGCCCTCGTAGGAGTTTTCACGGTTAAATTAAGGCTTTCTGACTTGACCTTAGACCTGCCTCACCACTAAGGACTTCCCAGGTAGTCTCTGGACTGTCTGAACCTGATTACTGTCCTTGGCCCAAATCCTGACCCGGACTCGTTTTGGGTGCATCCTGAAGCCTTGTTGGCTCCTCGTCTGCCCTGCTACTGCACTTGGTTCCCAGACCACTTTTCCTACAGTAGAACAGCTAGTGCTCCCTCAAAGTTTATGTATTTTCTTACTCTTATGGTTGGTTCCAAATGTGTGGAAACTCATCCTCTTTTTCAGCAATACTGCTACCTAACACTCTGAGTCAGTTACAATTAGTGTTGTAATAAATCCTTCTCCTGCAACATCACATGCAACCACTGACAGCAGTTCTTGTCCATGAAGGAGTTCTTGTCCATACAAGGAGATGTATGTTGTTGCCTCCCAGACTGCAGTCCCAACACTGCACAACATTGACGAAGTCCCCTCCTAATCTCCTCAAGGATAGACAGACTAACCCAATAGAGAAATCCCAAATAGGTATGACTATTTATGTCCCATTGCCCCAAATCAACTCTAATTTTATCACTGGTCTTTAGGTCTGGTCTAACCTAAACCTCTATTTTTTTTCTTCTAGCATGTATAGGCGCAGTAGCAATCCCTTCCAGTCACTCTGTGTCTCTACACTGTTTTCACCGGTTGGAAGTTCTGTTTTCCAGGTGCTCTTCTCTTCAGGCAGAGCACATAGCAGTCAGGAAATGGTGAGTGGCACAAACAACACCTCTCAGATAAGCCATGAATTTGGTACAGCAAAGACTGAACCATGAAGACTCTTATGCAACCTATTTGACATACTCATTCTACAGTCAAATCTCCCAAACACTGTCTTGAATTTAGCTGTCTGGAAGCCCAAATAGACAGTTCATCTAAAGCCAACAGAAAAAGTCCATTAGACTCCAGGAAGGTTTAGCAAAGCTTTTAGCAAAGCTTTCTGACTATGCCCACAGCATCTTCAGGAAATTTGGGCATGAATTAGACATTGCTTTGAAAGCCCTGCAAACACAAAAATGTTGATGATTTGGGTGACTCAACAGGCTTTTGAAAAAGCCTTTTCACTTGCACAATATTGCCAACATATACCAGTTTGGTCATGGCAGAGACACAAGAACAATTAAGGGAAAGTAAAAGGTATTTATCATAAATCTTGCTCTTTAGTAGTGGCTAATCCTCCTCCTTCTCAAAGGACCTATTTTCTCATCAAGTCTGTTTCTTGCATACACCCACACTGAACCTCTTCTCTTAGGCAGATTAGCCCTTTATTGTGCAGGAGCCCTTGGCTGCCTGGATTTTCTGCATTGACAGCTACTTATTGGGCATTTGTCTAATAAGTTTGCCATGAGCGGGTGCCACTGATGCTCCTGCTGGGCTTCTTCTTACCTTAAGCCTCTCTGTTTCTCATTTTGGCAGCCATTGTTGCACATTATTTAAACTGAACCATTAGTATGTAAAATATTCATAAACACTTGACTTTCTTTCCCTCCCTTCCAGGCCTGGCAACCCATGCAAGGAGCAAGAAAGGAGAACAGCTCAGGTGAAGCAAGAAGTAATTTAATGTACTTTCTGATTTCCTAAAGAGCATCTTTATCTCTGCCTCCCTCCCACACATACTGTACACACTCCACTGCCCAAGGGTCCATTTCTTGGCCTGAAAGCAATAACCCACACAACCAGTAAACTAATTTTTTTAACCAACATATCTAATAAAGGGAAAGGAGGACCACTATTAAAGAGGTAGTCTCTTAATGTATCTAAGGAAGCAACAGAGAAGCTGAGTGAAAATTCCCAATCTAAACATTCATTTGTGCAAAAAAAACCCCAGAAACATCACCACGTGCTTGTTCATGCTTTTTGAACTTTGTCCTATGGCTCAATGCAGACAATAAAAGATAAAGTGCAAATATTTTCCTAAGATATTTTTAAGTATATTCTAGATTTCTGTTTAAATGATGCATTTAACATTTCTTTCAACTCATTAATGAAAAAAAGGTGCAAGCAAATCAATATGAGAAAAAGAAGTGCTAAAATCCAAATGAGAATTCTCACTGAGGGATGAAGATAAAGATTAGATTAATTCAACAAAAAGTAATATTTTTGTGTCTTTTAAGATTATCGGTAAATAAAGGAAACTGTTGACTAAACCTTGGCTGTTCTTAAAAAGTGCTAAAAAAAAAATCTCACCATTAAAACCACAGTGACTATTTTTCCAAATAAGTGTTTTAAAATGGAAAGTTTAGCAAGTTACTGACAAGTACACCCGAAGTTCTGCAGCACTTCAAGATCACATTTTTTCTCTTTAGCTAAGCTCAGAAAAAGCAAAGACTATCTTTCCTTAGTAGTTCAATATTTCTGCAGAAAAGTAAACTCTGATCTTTATAAAAATCTAGTATCTTACAAAAATGTTGTTTGTTTACCAGTACAAAGTAGAAAAAATTATTCAATGCAAGCTAATGACTGGCTGTTTCATTTAACAGTTACAAAAGATAAGTGTTGTCAAGTTTTCGACAGCTGTATTAATAATTCATGCTTCTTTTTTCCTTTCAAAAACACAGACAATCTCTACAGCACTGTATGAATCATTCTTTTGGGTTTTTTACTGCGACTCTGGACAGAGATAAACTCAGTTCAAACACTCCATGGTGCAAGCTGGCAAACGGCAGAGTTGTTCAAGATCTAATCTGTTTTGACCCTTTCTTTACAATGGGGACAACGGGTTTCTGCTCGCAGTACGTGTGAAGCGATAGAACTTCTAATAATAAAATAACAGGACTTCAAAATTGTGGGCTATGAAAACACACATTTTTGCTTGGGGGGATTTTTTGGTTGTCTGCTTTCTTTTTCTCCCAGTATAGAGAGATAGCCAGTTATTGACTTGGTGTTTCTGTCTCATATTTTTGCAACACCTGAGCATTGTTAAACTGTGAGATGCTCAAAAATCACACTGGGGTCCATGTTTTAAGCTTCACGTTGTATCAAATTAAAAATGTCCAGAATCTAGGTTTTTCCCCTTGGGTGAAAGACAGTCCACTCAGATAGGCACTGCAAATAATGTGATATGATTTCTTCTCAAAGCTATTAAAATACAATAGCATTTCCTGCATGTAACACTAAATTGTAGGTACATATATTATAATTATGCTATAATATATTATGTAGTAAGTGGACTGTTAATGGCCAGTAATCTAAATGTATGTTCTGTGACAATTCTGTCACGCTTGCCCAGGGTTCAAAAGCTTCTCTTCATGAAAATATTCAGAAATTCAAGTTACTGCAGAGTGCCACAGCTGACAATGTAGTAATAAAACAGAGATACGGATCTAATTTCCAAACACATTATCAACAAAAAATGTGTGAAATTATACTAGCTAACCAAACAATTCTGCACAAATATCTCCTGCAAACAAGTACATTCCCTGTGAAATAGTAATGGACTAGTTCCATTTTAAAGGAGCAACTCTAAATAGCTTTTAGAATTACTTAAGTAAGGAATCTATTTTGAGAAAATGGCTGTCTGTTTATAGCAAATGCAGATGATCCACTCTATCAGATAATTTCTCATTCCAACATGTAGTAAAAATCCTTTAGAAATATAAAATATACTCTGTGCAAGGCTGATCTCTGCCAATGCTTGTTCTACTCCTTTCGAGTAGATATTTTTCCTTCTCCTCTAAGCAAAAGATATTCTTAGATATTTTTCCTTCTCCTCTAAGCAAAAAAGTATCCTGAGACAAATGGGAATAAAATCATTAAGTATCTGTAGAAATCAAAAGAGCTGTGTGGAATAAAGAGCAAAAATAAGCATAATTTTTTCCTCAGGACTTACAGGAATTACAGAAATTTACAGATATTCCTTCAGATAACTGTGAACCTGGAGAAAAATATCATTGGGCCTTGGGTTTTTTTGGTTTGTTTGTTTATTTGTTTTAACAAGTATTGAACTTTCTCTAACGATCTGTTTACCTCAGGTATGAAGATGAAGAGTTTGTGGTAACACAGATGAAGAATTTATTTTTATTATTGTAGCAGCTTCATGTTTTAATAGTTTTCTTGATTAAACTAATGCTCACATCAGTGATCACTGACTACATTTATTCTAAACCAGCAAAGCAAGGGATAGATTTCTACTAATTTGGATTTGATTTTTTTTTCTTTTATTCATTTACTTTAGTAAGAGGGAATGGGTTTATATCTCTAAAACCAAACAACAAACTCTCACTCTCACACTTAAATTCTCACTCTTTCCAGCTCTCTTCTATATTTCCATGAAAAAGATGTAATGAGGTTCTTGTGCAGCAAGATAGCATCCTGAAGAGCATGAAAGGAGAGGACCGTAGATATTCAGGCTTGCAATTGTTTTCAGAAAGGTACTTTTATTTTCCTAGTAATATCATCCTGAAGAGTACAAAGAATATAATTCAGCAAGATTATTACACTATTAGCTTTCTCATTTTGTACCTGGGTACAGCTACGTTTCTCATTTTCAACTTTCAGTCTATAGTTGCTGTATCAGAAAAGTTATTTGTTCTCTTCTTTCAGAGTTCATATTTATTCATCTGACCTTCCCTTGTTAAATTGATTACATTACATTTGTTACTGCATTTTTTGTGAGGTTCACTTTTTTCTACCAGACCAGAAAAGACAGATGTATGATCCCATATTAAATTTATCATACTAGCTAATTTGAAAAGTTAATTTGGCTCATAATGTCCATCAGGATGAAACTGTGAATCAGGGATGATCATTACTTATACTTGCCCATGACAAATGAAGAGAAAAATTCCTTTCAATTCTTAATTTTGGAACCAAAACGGTTTTTATCTGAATCTTGTACAGTATCTAACATTTTTTCTCTGTGCAAAACTTTTCATTCTATTTCACTCATCACAATAGGAAAGAACAGCCATTTATTTAACTTCTTCCCTCATCCACCTAGTTTTCCCTCTTTTTAAGTAGCCTTTATTATAGAGCTCCCATCAAGATGTTCTAGAGTTACCCAGGTCACAATAATTTTTTTTTAGGGTTAATTTAAGGTAATTCTGTGACTCCTTGACTAACTTTATAGTTGTGAAGTTCTTTTCTCATTTTCATATTCCTCAGTTTCATGTGTTATTCTACCTAGTTCTGTTTGTTCTACATAAATAAAATAGTAGAAGATAGACTGTGTCTTCACCAAAGCAGAGAGCTCATGAAATGTCTTGGCAATGAATGGTGTGTTACTGCTCTCCAGAGACCAGGTCTTCTTCCACTTCTCCAGTCTTTCTAGCAGTACAGGGTATTGTTCCAGCAAATATAAAACTCCCTGTCATTGCTGATCTCTTCTCATTTCTTTATCATGAATTTTGATCAAAGGAAGAGACTGAAAAGATCATTATGCATTTTAGGAACTTGGCTGCAGATATAGGGAGTTTAATGCCAGCCCCTTCCAGCATGAAACCCATGGCACTTCAAGTCACTCTTGCTTAGACTAAGTGCCTTTGCATAAAATGCTCTGGGGAATAACAATCCCCAACCTTATTTGCACTATATCACAAACTGCCAGATGCCACTCGAGGATGCTACATTTAGCTTCTGCTATAAAAGTTTGCTTTGTTGGGATGCTATTTCAAATGAGCCATGAAGTATTACATCCTTGAGAAGCAAAGGAACTTTGCCTGGTTCTGTCTGTGACACAACAGCTGAAGTCGCAGAAGAAACAGCAGAAGAGTCTTTAATGGATTCAAAGCTGTGTTTGTAGCTTGGAAAACAACTGTCACTCCATGGGTTTGGATGCCTTCCAGGTAGTGAAAACCGCATGTTAAGAGCAGTGAACAGTAAAATATTGTCAAGGGCCCTGGCAAGACAGGCTCTGACAATGGCAAAAGCAAATAGTGATCAACTGATACAGTTCATACTGTGAAAGGCAAAGTTGTTTAACTGGTGATTAAAAGTTCAGATGCTACTCTAGTTAAAATGGAAGCTTTTTCTTCCATTATTTTTTAAGAGGAATATAGTGTCCTACTAAAAATTAAGAACTATACCATGTGCATTTTAGAATTAATTTCTTGAGCTGAGGATTTGTTTCTAAATTTAACTGATTAATAGTTAGCATTGAGGAAGATGTCTTACAGCTCTCTTCCTCACAGGAAGCACAAGCATAAATGCAAAACAGATATTTTAACAATTAGCTGGGGAACTGGGGAAAATGAATTTTTTCATCAATGTTATCCATCACTGACAAGGTGCTAAAGGTGCTAAAACAAATGAAAGATATTTTTAGGAAGTTTAATTTTACCTACAAACCACTCCATGGACTTCCTATTATGCCTTCTGTTGGAATTGTCACATGTCTACATGTTTGATTTTTCTCTTTCAGTTACCTGAAAAAGTTTTTATAGCAATGAATTTATAGAGCTGGACATTGCTCCGTTACCGATTATTTTATGGCTAGAGAGTAAGCACAGGAAGCAAAAATAAGAGATCTCAGCCACCTTAACTGTGGCCATTGACACCACCACTTGAACTGACCTTCATGGCTTTGAATGAGCAGTTCAACTGCTAAAAGGTGGTGACTTTCATCACCCTATTCATCAGCACTCAAAGTCTGATGCTCCTCAATTAAATATTACAAGTCAATTATCAATATTAGAAATGTAAGGGAAGAACTGTCATAAATCATTCATGACTTGATACAACCTCATTTCAAATTTGCTCTGAGAAAGCTTATTCCTACATCAGAAGATTAGTCTAGTTGAAAAGGTACTAAGTATGCTAATGAAGTTAGCTTTTACACTGTGATTCCAAAGAAAATGGGGGAAAAAAATCCTTCAATATAGTGAACTTTTTTTAGTTCTTTGCCTCAGCAGAAGGCAAATAACCAACACTTCAGAGCCCGAATTCCCAATGCCAAGTAGCTAATCTTTATCCCAGAAAACGAGTAGGAAGCTTTTGGATGCCAGCCATTTTCTCTGCAGGATGGCCAGAGAAGTACACTTGATCCTCATTTCTCTCCGTCACCAAACTTTCTTTGCTTCCTCACAGACTCATTCAAATAGAGTTTGATGCTGCATCCCATATTTGATGCTGCATTCCATATTTATTCCTCAAATTCATACCAGAATTAGGTCACCAGATCAAATTATTGTTAGTTTGAAGCAGTGAAACTTGAAAACAAGCCACTGAAATACAGAAATATATAGAAATATTTCCGTGAAACTGTGGGATCCCAGGGACTTCAAATGGACTCTGTACTTTGTCATCATGCTACATGGAATAGAACAAGCATTGAAATTAACTGAATTCATTTTGTAGAGATTTTAATTTTAGCTATAGCTTTAGTCATGACCACACAGTCTGAGAATCAAAGAAAATCAGTCCATTGGAACTGAATAAGAAAAATATAGATTAAATTTGCACCACGTTTCTCAGGATCTCTGGGAATAAGTCACTTCATTAAGTTCCTAACTAAATCAGGTCCGAAATTCACACAGTGATGAGGACACATCTGGAAGACCTCCTGCCCAGGCAAGTTGATGGATGGTAATAAAGATGAGTGTGAGGCTTCCTTTTATTACCATGACTCTTCAAGATGCATTGGGTATAATTAATTCCAATTATACTGTGAGCCATTAGGCATTGCTTCTGCAGCTCCACACACAGCATGAAAACCACTGCTATTTCCATGGCAAGCAGGACGAGTCTTCCAACCCAAATTAACATGTAATTTTGACATCAGGATAGGCCAAGCATTGCTAAGGAGCTGCTGTTCATAGGGAATCACAGATTTGTGTAACAACATTTTCATCTGTGTCACTCTGCCGCATGTCATGGTCCTTCTCATTTAACACTCCCCATTCCTGCCGGGCTCCAAAGCAGTCGGGAGCCAAACTCCATGAATCACTGTCCCAACCCAAACCCTGAAAACACCATCTCAGAACATCATCACTGGGGAAAGAAGCACCACTGCTGAGGAAGAGGGGCAGCGTGTGTTCCCCGGGGCTGCACTCCAACTTATTAATGCAATTTTTCCTTCCCTTGTAAAGTTATCCTTCACTACAACTCTTTCCTTCCTTACAACATTTATGAAAAAGGGTATCAATTAGCTGGAATGAAGGTATCAAAATTTGGCCTATCTATTACTCTTTCCTCTACATTACAGTGGTACATAGGTGTTAAATGGAACATTCACGTGGACATTCACAGAAAAGCTTGGGAATTACTTTCCTGTCCATAACCAAATATTGCATGTTCACTGCCAGCGTCTTAGATATCACACAGATGATATCCAATTTAATCTATACCACAGGCATGGATCTTACAGTCAAAATACCAGGAGTTGTGATCTCTGGACAGTGTTGCATGACCCGAACTTCAATGAGACACAAGCAGGAAAAAATATTGTGATTTATTAACAACATTATTCTGCCAGAGATTGTACTTGGTCAATATTCTGTGATGATGTTTAGAGAAGCCATATTTTTAAAACACATACAATTTTTAAAGATTTTAGGAAGTTTACTTATTTCATATTTTTAATTCTTCAAACCCACGCAATATCACTTGTCACTCCTCCATTCTGTCTATTTTTCAACCAGGATATGGGTTTGGGTTTTTTTGTTCTTTTTTCTTGGCCTGATGGAAACATGCAGAGTCACCACCACTGTTCAGTGCTGCCATGAACAAAGTTGCTTGTGAATCTTAACTTTCCAGTACTGATTGACTTTCACTTTCTATATAGTCATATGTATCTTTCCTGCAAGGAAAGAATTTAAAGAAAAGAATGTTGCCCAATTCATTTCCTGGAAATTCGGCATAACACTCACAATTTGCATTGTAATTACTTATGAAAAGAAATGTAATTCATTTGGTTACCATAACTCATTTGTCAGATATAATTAAAATGACCTCAGGTGGCAGATTAAATTAGCACAGTTCTTTGAGCAGAACAGAATCAAATTTTTTTCCAAAACGAAAATATTCAGCAAATTCTAGTCCACAAGAAAGCATAGATAAGCCTTCTTACTCATCTACTGCAAATAAGCAAGCACAATATAGTGTTTCTTTCCTACTCAGGAGCTGAGAATGTCAGCAAGGAAATCATAGTATGTCACAGAGAAAATTCATCCATGGTATAACTTAATTGAATTACACCAAGGATTAATACAATTCTGCTCCTCTAGAAAATACTATGGAGAGTGTTAAATATATATAGGACTGCTGATATACAACAGCTCTATTGAAAACCCCAGATCTTCCTATATAAAAAGTATTTTAACAAATGGCCTGTTTCTAAGGAAAAGGACCTACGTAGGATGACTCCCACAGTTAGGTCTGGCTGAGGCTTCCTGGAGAACTCAGAAATACAGATCCAAAAAGTGTAAAGTTTTGCTACCATACTAAAGAAGTTTGCATTTCTAAGTTACTTACACACTTCTAAGTATGTGAGCTTCTCAGAGTAGTCATGATGTTCCAGAAATGTTTCTCTTTCCATTCATTTAAAGATAAAATTTTGTATTTCAGCATTACCAATAAAATACTTCCCAAGTGATGAGAGCACCTTTGTACTCAGACCACTCTTTTATGCAAATTTACGGAGGAAAATAATTCAATAAAAGAAAGTTACCCACTATTCTGTATACAATGTCTTTACTGCTTTCCTGTTTATGACTTAAAAGCAATACAATTTAGCTGGTGAATTTACTGAATGGAGAGCAGCAGCCCAAGTTAAAGTGAGATTATGTGAAATACTAAACTATGACATCCTTTTGGATACTTAAAGTCTTTTGGGAAAGATAACAGCACATACCAGTGGAAAGGCAGTCCAGGAAACCTCCACTTTTGCCTCATTCAGTGGGCATGTTCTTCAGAAGCAGCAGAAAGCGGTCCCAGCTCTTCCCTTGCCACTCCTCCATCTGTAAGCAAAACACTCGTTGTGACTGCTCAAAGCCAAAACACACTTTACACTCTACCAGAAGCCAAAGTTAATTCAGCTCAGGATGGGAGCACCAGGGATAGCATGTCCCCTTAATTTTTGCTACTGACACTTGGTGCAGACTGCAGTTCAGATGTTCCTTAGTGGAATTCAGTGCCTAAACCACTCAAAGCTGAAGTACATCCTTGTTCCCCCATAGGCCCATCTGTTAGATGGGTATGAGGCCCACTGAGGACGTCTCATACCAGCTGTACCCGCGAGGAAGTGCCAGCCAAGGCCAAGCTTCATGGCAGCAGGCTGCGGAGTCCATCAGTGACACCTCTGGTCAAAAGTTCTTTGCATTTGAAAACAATTTCTGCTGAATGGAGCCCACTGCTGCCTCCATTCACATCAAAGGAAAGAAACTGCGTTACTCACAACAGAGCAAAATTCTCGTCTAGGCACTGCTAAAGACAAGCTTTAGAAATGCCATTTTTCACTTCCTTGGAAAAGACTTTTTGTGACACCAGTGAGTCAACAGAGTAAAGGCCTTTGCAGCTCTCCCTTGAAACAGTAAGCGTTTTAGACAGTCAGACAGCTATTACCCCATTTCTTAGAGATTTACCCCAAAAAATAATTTTATAGTGTTATTGAAAAGAATCTGTTAGCTTGAAAATTAATGGGAGATGAATAATAAAGAAATCATTGTCAGATATCAATCAGAAACAAAAAAAAAAAATGTTTATGTGCAACCTCTGCATCACAAAGCATTAACAACGTGACAATGAAAACACACACATGGAAGTAATAAAACATAGAAAAGAGACGAGAAAGAGGAAGGAAGGAGAGGAAGGGAGGGAGGGAGGGAGGAAGGAAGGCTGGCTTTCTGGGCACGCATAGAGTAAGGAAATTTTGTGCTTTTCTCTGGAAACGATGCATTCAGAAGCTGCCTGCTCCCCAGCAGCCTTTCATGGCACTCACAGCAGGCGCTTCATCTTAACAACTGTGCTGGCCTTTTTATTTTCTTCCTTGCTGTGCTCACATTCTGCTTTGTCATCAGTTCAGCGTCATTCATTACTGAGAACATGTTCTCAGCCGGCACATTAGTGCCTGGGAAAGAAACGCCAATGCAAATCCTGAGAACATGTGGAGAGTGTGGAAGCTAAAAGGGATTTCTTTTAATAAGTGAAAACCTCTCAGTGTCCCTCCTGTACAAATGTCTTCTACCCTCTCACCAGTCAGTCTTATAACTTCATTCTACCCCTTTCAGAGGATCTCACTTGTATGCATCATTTATAACGCTTTCCCTAGCAATTAAAATCATCAAGATTTTTCATCTTCCCACTGTGGGATATATTTTAAAAAATTATTCAGCAGAACATCACACCCTTGCCAGATTTGTGGTCACGAGGACTGCCTTAGTTGAAAAACTGCCTTTCCTCTGTGCACGGTGAGGCTTATTTCTGGGAGTGCAATTAATACTAAAACACAGTAACAATCCTAAAGTCTCCAAGCACTGAAATGAGCTGATTTCCTGCCCACAACTCCCTTATTCATTGGAGAAATTTTTAATAGAATCCTATTATTCTCTTGCTGATATACTTAAGTAAAATCATGCACTCAGTATGTGGATTTCCCATAGGCGCAGCACAGCACCAGGACTCAGGGCCATGCTCACCAGGCACTGGAAGGGGACTCAGGGCCAGTCACACAAAGTAAAATGTGCACATAGGACACACTGCTAAAAAGAGATATTTTTTCCCCACTCCCATTTTCTGCATCCTCAGCCAAGCTTGACAATTCACTGCCTGAACCTTGACAAGAGTCAACTCTGAACTCTGGACAGCAGCGAACACATGGAAAAGTTGTGTCACTTTGGCATGCTACTGTGAAGGGGGAAAGTTGTCCTTCCTCTGCTTCATGAGCATCCTCATGAGAGGGGAAAAGACACTAAACTTTCTACATATGGTACAGTTAAAGAAAAGCATGTGAGTTTTAAAACTGATGTTCTGCACCCAGTTCTGTCTCTGGGAAGCGAGTCAGCCTCCCATGACTCTGTTTCCTCATCTCTGATATGAGGATAATGACAACCAACCTCCTTCAAAAACCTGGGGGGCACAGTTGAAAAGTGACATCAAACTGATTCATTATTTCACTCAGAGCCAAGAAACCATCAAAATGTAGATGTCTGGATCAGTTTTATGGTGACTGCTGGTACTTCAAAAGAGCAGTACTTAGGAGTTTGAAAAAAAAACAAACAAAAACACTAAAAAACCACTTCCAGCTGTAATGACATGGTTAATAGAAGGAGGAAAACTGAATTCTTCAAAATAAAATTTAACTTGGATATTTCTGGGCTGCAAGAAGTTCAACAGTTCATGGCCTAAGAGCACAGAAAAGGCCACCCTGTGCCACCCAGGGCCAAAGGTTCACGACTCCCAGCATGTCATATTTAGCAATGGCCAAGAAGCTTCAGGTGGGGCACGGAGGCTGCAACAGGCTGCAGCCACGGAGCACTCTCTCTCTCCAGCCCATTCACTGAGCATCTGGTCTTAACTCTCCCATGCAGGAGGACCGAGCCTGGGCCCTGAGAACGGCAGGACAGTGCATGAGCTATCGTGACAAGCTGAACAAACTCAGAAAGCCCTGTCTTTCCTTTACACTCCAGCAATCTTTACTCTCTACAGATTACTCATTCTATTTTCCATTCACTCGACTCTCATATCATATCACGCTTCCTAATTTGCCTAACAGGGCAAACCTGTTCATCATTCCTTTCAAAGTCTTTCAAGTCCACTCAATTTTGGCCAACTACGAACAAGCCACAGAGCACTCAGCCAGGACATTGCAGCCTTATTTACTTTGGAGTCTTTCACTAGCCTGGGGTTGACAAAGCAGTTGACAAATCAGCTGTTTTTCAACCTGACTTTGGCCAGGCTCTGTATGAAAATAACATTTTGAAATTTTGCGGTATTTTGAATACCGCAACACAGATTTCAAGCTACCTCCTCGGCTCGTCTGCCACTAGCCATCCCCAGCATCATATTAAATAAGGACTTCCCCTCCTGAACTGTGCATGAAACCAGCCACATGAACCAACATCAAATGAACACACTGCTGCTCCTTTCCACTCTTAGTTGGGACAAATCTGTGCATGGACATAAAATCACTGAGATATCTCACACACATTCCAGATCAATGACCAGCCATCTGGTTGGTTTTATTTAAGGCCAGACCTCAAAATGAAAAAAGTTTTGACACTAAAAGAATGCGTTTTCCTATTGTAGAACTACTGTAACATGCTGGAATGTGTAGTGTGTCAACGGCTTGCTTAACACACAGCTGTAAACTATCAAAGAGAACAGGGTTGCAGAGCTAGAAATACACTGAGAATCCAAAGGAAAAAACACCTTCGTTTATGCAGCCAAAAACATAGAAAAGCAAATTCAAAATTTGAGGAAAAAGAATACACCTAATGAGGTTTGTAGCCTTCTTTTCTTTGGCAGACCTTATTCATCACTGATGAGGATAATGTCTGTGCTCAAGGGTAATGGCAACTAGAGTTTGCTATCAGAGCTTGCCCAGGTGGATGGGGTTTGTATTCTGCTGGTGCAACTGCATCACTTATGGTACAAATCTATTCTCACCCTCCTTCCATTAAAGCAAAATGCAAAAGATAGAGAAAATGGTAAACTGAAATCAACCATCCATATTCAAAACAGTAATTGCGCATCAACTAACCCTGTGAACACCTGATAATGTCAAAACATAAAGAGGTTTAAAGAAATAATATTGTGACATGTTAAATATCTGATTCACGGAACAGGTCAGTCTGGAAAAGCTAGAGAACAGGATGCTTTTGAATTGCTCCAAAGATGTTCTGAGTTGCTACCTGAAGATGAGCTTAAGTTCCTCAGTCCTCAGGACTGAAATGCAGTCAGCACCAAGGAGAGCACGGAAACAAGACACATCTGTACGCAGAGCAGGGGGATGCTCAAAGGAGAGAGATGCTCATAGGGCTATAAATGTCCTTTCTCTCCATCCCAAAGACTTTGAGAATGTTTAGGTTAGCACAGATGCTATTTCCAAATAGAACAGATGAATATTACACAGAAAGCTGGATACTAGTGAAATGAGAATGGCAAGATTCAAAAGCTGACCTGAATGAGCAGTTGCCTTTGTAAATCTAGAATTGCAAATCTAGGAAGCCCATATACTAAGGCAGTATCTAGAATGGCACCTTTAAATTGCTACTAGCAATTTGAATTGATTCGATTTCGGCAAAATAATAGAAACTCTGGGTATACCTCACCCATACGAGTGTTATTTTTTTATGAAGCCAAATCACAGTCTTGGTTTCTTAGCTTTTCTGTCAAGTACACACTTTTAGAAAGCTGGTGAATCTGGGACAAGACAAAGCACAAACCTACTATTTTTCTAAGATCAGGATCTGAGCGGCTTCCCCCATTCACACCGACAGCCCCACTAGATGTCTTGGAATGATCTTCTAGGGATACAGACCGCACAACCAGGCACTGATTTTTATTTTTTAAAAGGATGACATAATGCACAAGTGGATATTTATTTCTGTAATCTTGTCCACTTAGTATAATCCTGCTAGATTTAATTTATTTCTAGTGTAACTATACTTCCATTAACATTCTGATGTTAGTGGAACTGCATCAGAAATGAAGTGGGTATATTAACTGCAACGGGGCTATACAGAGCATAAATCGGTGCAGAATAGATTTGTCACGTAAAATCGTATTTTGTTTATAACAGCACTATATGGAAATGTAAAACCTCTAGTCAGCAGGTGGCATTTTAATATGACTATATTGTACAGATATTTGCTGTATGGCTCATAAAATACAAAATTTTGTGCTGCAGAATGTAATGGCACACAGTGCATTTCACTGACCAGCTCACATTAGAATCTCTCCCAGAGGAAAACAGTTACAGCAAACTTATATTAAAGCAGAACCAGTAACTGCTTAGCTTTGTACATAAGCACACACAATAGCTAAATGCATGCTCATGAACAGAACTCATATATATGTGTGCGTATGTCTTCTTCTATTTATAGTATTATTAGTGCTCACTGCTCATATTGAGATTGTTAAAGCCTAATTAAATTTGTTTCCCCACGAAACTTGTTTTCATGAGCTGAGCCTGCTCATTGTAATTAACGTGCATCACTCATTACCCTACCTCGTGCTCTCCTTCTGCTTCTGGTATCAACCTCATGCCTCCTAAGGAGCTCCCCAGTGTGGGACACTAATCGCTATATAGTTGCGTGCAGGATGATCACTCCGAGGTCTACACATGCTACTAAGCTACACATTAATGTGGATGACAGCACAGCTTGGTTGCTGGAGGTGATAAGGGTCATATACACATGGTCAGCCAATCAAGTTTATGACTGACAGCTTCCTCATAACATAAACATTAGCTAGCTGTTAGTTTTCTTGAGAGGGCACTACTGCTTTGTTTTCACATGGTGCCAAAAAAAATTACAAAAAAAAAAAAAAAAAAAAAAAAAAAAAATCAGGGAAGAGCCTTTGTCCTGTTCCTGTCAAGAAGGAAGAAACCCAAGAAAAAAAAAAAAAAAAAAAAAAAAAAAAAAAATGAGGAAGAGACTCTGCTAGCATAGTAACTTTTTTTTTTCCTTGCCTTTTTTTTTCTTTAAATCGTCAGAATTTTCCTGTAAGGTCTTTTTATTGTACAAGTCCCCTTTGACTTCAATGGAATCTGCAACTGATTCCACCTGACTTGCCTTCAAAAGCACAATCAAACTCAGAAAAAATATATGCAGGCTGCACTTACAGAACTGCACAGTGTTATTTTTTAATTTAGATCATTTAACGTTATCCCTAGTTTGCTATTAAGCATATATATATAGAATACTCATATATTATATATGTGAGTACAACCTTTGTAATACAGTTAGTTCTGAAACAGTCAGCATTTTCCAAGTAAAGTGTCTTAAGATCAAAGACTTGCTCTCTCAAAAGGCTGGCTTACCACCAGTGTGGCATTTTGGTGTGTTTCAGAGTTCAGAAATATCAGAATACTTTTAATTTTCATGACAGCTTTAGCAATGTAGATTTAAGCACCATTTTAGAAAAAGTATACACTGCTCATTTCTATATGTGTGGTAAAGTCCACAGCTACAGCAAGGTCTCCAAAAGGCTGCAAAGATACCTATCTTACCTACTCCTCATTCAGACCATCCATTTGCACACTCTGTTTTTATTAATTGCATGGATATAGCGCCTAGGAAACAGTTGTGCTTCATGCTATATAAACAAGGGGAAAAGACCTTACCACTAGTTTCATTAGCATGAGGCATCCCATTCAAATAGGCAACCATTAGTTACAGCTATAGCTATAGACAGCTATAGATAGGTATTGGTCATTGCATTAATGAGCAGTGTAACTGAGACAATTTTGAAAAAAAAACTCTTTTAAAAAAAAATGCATGCAAATAAAATTAGCTGTATATATTATTTCAGAAGTCGGTAGTTCAGTGATTTATTTAAGCCCATGCTCATCTAGGGCAAGCTGCAAGAAAGCAGAGAGAGTTATATAAGGCCTATATATATAAATGTATATATTTATATGAGAGATATGAGAGTTACATATTTTAGTGGGGAGGTTGAAGGATATTTGAGCTGCTAGGAGACTGAAAGCACTAGTATTAAATGAAATCATTGACCCTCATGTATTGTCCACCAAGTCCATTTGTCTGGTTCTTCCACACTTTGGATTATTCTTATCTATAATAACATGGAATTAATATTTAATGCACCTGAATCTAGCACAACTGCAATAAAAATGGTGACAGGAGTCTGTACAGATATACACGTGCACAGCCCCAGCAGATGCTTGCACCCCCAAAACCTTGCCAGCAAGAAAACTCACCAGCAAGCATCTTCTTCAGCAAGAAAACTCACCAGCAAGCATGAAATTCTGAATATCTGAAACACAGACGAGGGTTGTAGCACATATGTGAAGTAATATCAACATGAGCTATGGAGGCAATAGTTTCAGAATTCCACAGGCATTTAAAAAAATGAATCTATGGACATTTTGTTCCTATCTAGCAACAAAATCTAAATCAAGAGAGAAGGTTACAACCTTGTCTGTAAACTAGACCTTGTAAGAAAAGCTATCCAGTCTGTAAAACCCAAGTCTTATAAGAAGAAATGTCAATCAAGAGCCGAACGCAGCAGATCGGCTGAGCACAAATCGCAGAGGGATCAATGACAAGCGCAGTCTGCATTGATCACTCTGGAAACTCATGTCATCCGCGTGGAAGCGCCTGTTAAACCTCCCCGCTTCGCTGCCGTGCAGCACATTTCTTAGCAGTTAGTTATCATCCACTGGTGATAGCTGTTTTGACAGAAGTTTAATTTTCCTGTCTTGAACTTTCCTCGTCTATTAAAGTTTTGGCTGTTTTAAAGCAATATTAGCAACTTTCAGCAACTTTCAACGTCTTTTTTTCTTTCTTTTTTTTTCCCCCACTTCAAAGTATATCTCATGGGGAAGTAACTCTTGGAAACTATTTCCCCTCTCACAGAGTTACAGTGACATAACTTGACATAACTGCAGAGATTTAACTAAATTTCCTACTGGTTTAAACACTCGCAGAAGAAGATTTACCCTTAATATTCCTGCACCAGATTTCTGCATTCTGGTACATTAAGCATTTTGCACTTACTAACACACACACTCAGAAAATCATGTTTCATGAAATAGAAACCAACCCAAAATATTTTCCAAACTCAACCCAAAACCTTCTAGCTCTCCAAAAAGCTGAAGACCAATGGCTCAAGCATTAGCTTTGCAATTCCATGTTCTGGCAAGCGAAGGACACAGATCTCTCCAAAACACTAAGACCTGAAAGATGCTTTCCTCCAGCCATGTCTGGTTGGATGAAACAGAAGCTTTAGGTTCCTGGACACCCCTCAGTGAGTTGTCTCTGGCACCTGTCCTTTTACAGGATCAAGTCCTGCCTGCTCTGTTTAACAAATACATGAGTGTCCTTCACAGTGAAGATCAAATAAGCATCTGGCTTTGGGAAAACCGATCATTCCCACCAGGACCATCCAAGTAATGAGTGTGCCTTTGTTGATCCACACTCACAAGATGTAAGTCATGGCTGGTATCAATGTTCCTCCTGGCTAAACTGGAATATTTCAGTCCTTCCAAAGGTTCTTCTGTTGTCTCCACAAAGACACAGCTTCATGGACAGCTCCCTCCTGATTGAGGTTTGCACAGTGCTTGCCTTTTCTCTGACTACTTACCAAAGAACATCTGCATAGAAGCAGTAATAATACAACACAGTCTCAATCCAACAATGCTTCATATTTTATCTAAGGTCAGATATGAACCCAAGCAACTAGACTGGTTCAAATGAAAGCTGCCTGACATAACTGGTTATAGAGTTATTTTGATAGCCTTTCACCTGAGTGTTCTGCATAGGTTAGTCTCATAAAGCCCTTAAAAAAATATTCACAGCAGTATGTCCATTTTACAGTTGGATATATAGCGGTGCAAATTAGCTGACTTGTAGCAAAATCAGCAAGTACCCAACTAGTTCAAGAGAGAAACAAATGGTCATGACTTTCAGGTCTGTTTGCTGTCTACAACTAAATCATCTCCCCATATGCTCACTAATCTCTCATCAGCCAAGAGGTGCCTCAACACAGGGGATTTAATAAGTATAAACGTAATAGTCCCAAGTATTCTAGAGATAGCAGTAAATTAATAGCCTGATCTCAAAAGGGTCTTGGTATCATTTTCAATATGTAGTGATCATGCTCTCCAAATGAATTTAAGTGGAAGAATTTTTCAGAAGAGGATTAACCTCCCAGCTCTATGTAACTAAGAATCAGAATCATCCGTCCCAGCAGCAGAGTTTTGATGGAGCCGCAAGTTTCTATTACAAGGATTTTATGCAGATATTTTCATACTGGTTGGCTCTTCTTATCTCTCTCTGGCTGCTTCATGCCAGACAACTTACAGAAATACAGCTCAGCTTTCATTTCCACAGCATCCCTTAATCCTTCTGAATTCCATTGTGCTTATCATCTTATCAGGAACCCTGAGAGGCTGATTGGGCTGCAGAAATTGTATTTACAATCCTCTTGAAGCAGCAGCAGCACGGTCTATATGAATAATAAATCAATGGGCAAGCTTTGTCAATTTTTGTGAAAATGGAAAGTTTGTGAGCCATTTAATGTGATCTTAATAGACCAGCCCCTACTGTCTGCATAAAGCAGGCACTGTGACTTTCCCAATGGGGCAGCCCCTGAGCTGCATTTTTCCTGTCCACAGAAACACACCAAAACCCCATGACATTAGACAGCAATATTCCTTTCACTACCTTGTGCTGTTGCTATGT
This sequence comes from Nothoprocta perdicaria, assembly GCF_003342845.1. NCBI lineage: Eukaryota > Metazoa > Chordata > Aves > Tinamiformes > Tinamidae > Nothoprocta > Nothoprocta perdicaria. The sequence goes on from NW_020455788.1 coordinate 4,153,081, forward strand.
ATTTAAAAGAAGCTTTCATGCTCTGCTCAAAGTGACAGATCAGAAATCCATGTGAGGCCTAGATAGCAGCCTTTTCCATACTGATTAATTACTGACTTTGTTGATGGGAAGGCTCTGCCATACTCAGAGGGCAGTCAGCAGCAGGTGACTGACAGTGTCACACCAACACATCTAGCCACAGCAGAAACCCTACAGCCTTCGCCCACGCAACAGGCACAGAATTAGATCCTAGATGTTTCTGTGAAAAACAGGAGCATCTATCTTCCCAATTTATTTTTCCTTTTCACATGTATCAGAAAAAAAAACAGACTTCTCCTAATACTCATAGACATGTACCAGACTTTAGCAATGATTTATCTATAGATAAACGAAACACACCCCCTGGAGATACACCTCCTCTCTTCCATTTCCATGGCAGTACAGAAGGAGGACTCAGATGATGGGTAGATAAAATTCAAGGCTAACATCAAAAGTACCTGACTTCTATCTGAAGGCCTAAATCCAAGTTATTTGTTATATGCAGGATACAACAGGTAAAAAAAAAAAAAAAAAAAAAGGAGTTCATCATACCAAAGTTATAGGGTAGGTTCTGAGGTGATCTCTGCCCGTTCACTGCTCAACAGCAGTTTGATTATTAACTAACCATGGGAATCAAATACAAGCTGGCATGTGGTCTCCTTCAGAACAGATGTTTTAACATTTTTAGTAGTTTGAATTTTGGTTTGTGCTGGATTTCCATGGGTAAGTGGAACACTTTAGGTTAGTGTTTCTCAAACTGTTTCCCTTTGGTTACTGTTCCTGCCCTTTTTTCTTTCCAGCTGCTCACTAGCGCATCTCTGGAACTAGAAAATCACACAGTAGCATGCTGAGCCTGAGCTCATCAGCCCTGTTAACAAGTCAGCACCATGACCCTCAGAAATAACATACCTGCACCACTGTCAAATCCAAGTCCCTATCTGTGCACACATTCAAACACAATGGAGACATGCTAGTTTAGTGAGTGAGAGTTAATCCTCATGGATTTCTAGCATGACACTTCATTGTGATTTAAAAATATATATTAAATTTTGGTTCCTTTTTGAACCCAAACTGTAGTCTGATACTGTTCTTCCTACAAGACACTGAAGAACTTAGAAAATTCTTCCTTGAGCAGCCTGTGAATCTTGATCAACAACCTTCGTTTAAGCCTTCCTGCAGACGAGCCCTGTGGGATGTTGCTCTCCAAGCACTCCCTGTAAGCCCTTCTCCAGAATGCAGATAGCCAAAATACAGGAACATGACGGACAGAAGTGTGTGCTGTGGTCAGGGGGACCCAGAGGCCACCTGGAGGGGCAGTATCAAAGTATCAGTCACAGATCATGACTTGGAGGTGTCTATATATATATATTACACATTGATATGGGGTCTAATGTGACAATTTGTGGGGAGAGAGGAAATGACAAAAACAATAACAGACTCTTTGATCTGGACAACTAATGAAAGTCTGGCTGAACTATGAAAGGGAACATCTCTCCTTGGTTAGTACGCCATTTGAAATTTATGTTTGACAACAGAAACAAAATACCATGAGAAAATGCATAGAGCAGCTGACTGTTGCTCAGTAAAGTTGCTGGACAGCTGCAAGAGCATTCACTTTATAAAATAAAGATGGTCTGCTTCCACCCGAAGATGCAGACACGTTGCAGTACGGAGTTTGAACTCAGAATCTAGATCAATAAAAGAGTTCAGCACTAAAAACTAGTCACTGCAGCCTTAACTTTGAGTCCCATAGCCCACTGGAACACATAATCTAGATGTAAGAAATATCTGTTTGAATCTAGAAATGAGGAAAGATATTACATGTGAGACTCTCACTTTTCAATGTGGCAGCTGAACCAGTGTGTAGAAGATAAGCCCAGTCTTTACAGCTGAAATTGTATTGTCAAAACCAACTGTATGTATATATTTTCCAGAAAGGATTTGCTGTTGGTGGGTTCTCACACAGCTGTAAACAAGGTCTCTCTGGTCCAGGGAAGCAGAGGATTTCTAGCAGACTCGCTCTTCACTGCTTCCCACTTTGGTTTCCCCCCAACAATGTAAACCCTGCCCATGGTGACACCCAGCGCTTCAGAAAAGAACATTCTTGCTTCTCAAGGAGACAGGTGCTCCAAAGTCGGGTGCTGCAATATTTAGCTTTTCCATACTGCCCCTGTCTTACACATTTGTTTTTTCTTATTCTGCAATGAAATGCAAACTCCATCTCCCCTTTGGATTTCTTAATCTTCCGCAGTAGCTCTCCCCAGAGATGAAATCCAAATGCTTCTAATCAAGTGCCTTAAAGGCATTTTTTGCTTCAGTCCAAAGAAAGTAATTCAGCTTTGATCAAAATTATTACTCACTAGCTAAGCTTACCAGCTGACAAGCACTCTGTCTCATCAAATTCCCCTTAATGAGTTATGCGGGTCTCAGTATAGCATGTTTTATATGATCATAAAAAAATAAAAATAAAAGGGCGACCTGAAAATACTGCCACATTTAGGGAACCAAATGGGTTTGCAAAAACTTTAATTGCATTTCTGCTAATTAACAGAGTAGTTTTGTTCCTCAGCTTCCATTCTCCTAAAATAAGAGTAAAGAAAACATTAAATATATATATAAAGCACTGCTGTATTGTGATAGCAGTCATAAGATTTTTGAAAGATAAAAGCGATCAGCACTCCATAGTCCCTTTGCCACACAGTCACCTAACACCCCAGCTCCCTCTAACTGCAACTCCACCAGGAAATGCATTTTAAAATGTATTCCACTTAAATTACCCATTAGGAAGTCACTGCTGCTCTTGTTTGCACAGCAGGTCCATCCCACATCTGTGGCTCTGGAGACTGTTATCACTTTAGGAGGTGGCTTCTCCTACCTAAGACCTCCTTCAGCGCAGCCCATTCCCAGGTGCAAGCGGCTGCCGCAAGGCAGGGAGCAGGAGGCAGCGTCTGACTGGATGCAGCTGAAATCCTGACCGCTGCAACAGGCCCGTTCCACCCGGTGCCTGTCAGCACAAAAGGTTCTTCTTCCCTTGCCCCTACTTTTATATTTTTGAGCAGCAAACAACTAACTAAGCAGCATTCCTCTACGAGGGCATGGCTATTTTTGTCCTGGATGCACCCGGCTGATGATGAGAACAAGTGCATACTAACTGCTTCTCAACCATGTGGCATTCCTGTACAGCTAATACATAAAACAGAAGTGTATTTTCTCCTTGCAAAAACAGAGAATAGAGAAACAGTATAATATACAACGTCATTATACTACCTAGTAGGATTTGACAGTTTCGTACACTACAAATAGTGGTATGCTATATTAGAAAGCAGTATGAACAAGCAAGAATATTTCTGCCTAGATGTATAAGGAGAAATTGATCAATATATTTGATTTTCTCCTTATTTGTGGGTACATTTTTAATTTGCCTCTACTATGGCCCAGTATATCTTACCTTCAGGTCTCTATTTTTGGACGCTGGCATAAAATCATGGCAAGATGACTACTGCACTGAACCTGTTTCTACACAGCAGAGATATGTGAGATTCATAGCGGCTTTAAGAGAAAAATATTTGATAGAATATGATGTTTATGGAGATTGTCTGTCATGCAAATACAATATGAAAATAAATAAATAAGGAAAAAGGGAAAATCTGAGCATGCAATTCCAGAAAGATTGCATTTCCAGTTTTCTTTGCGGTTATGACAATACCTCAAAAGGAGGCAGGCAGATAGGAACAGCTTAGGGAGAGGGCTGCGTGTCTTCCATTGCCCTTTGGAGGCACAGGAGGAGTTGTGGACCTGCCTCATTGCCTCCAATTACCTTAGCCAATTTGCAAACCACTTCCATTTGGACCGCCAGCAAAGGCAGATGAGTCCAACGGAGCTGATGGATCTCAATGCTCAATTTCCATTGACATAAGTAAGAGTAAGACTCTATGTCCACCCCTTCCAGTTCAGACATTTTAAAGAAGACATTTACTTGCAGATACATGATGCTAAAGATTATAAAATGAGAAGTTATTCAGAACACACCATCGCTCCAATGGCATTTGAATGCTATAATGTCTCACTGGATATAATTAAAGAGAAATAAGTGTTCAAAAATAAAGAAAACTGTATCGATGGGCATGCATTAAGAAATACTGTCTTGTGAACCAATAACTGAACATAACAAGAAGCCTCATGTGAGTGTGTACTCTAGCATTTGAGCTCTTGCTCAAAACAGGCAGGAAGCCATCTAAACGTTAGCAAGGATCACTTTATTTAGACTTTATAAAGTCTCACAGCAGCCAAGTCTTTGCTGTGTCTCCACCACTGGACTTCCTCATCTTCTACAGACCTGCAACAGGAATCTCACAGGCTGAAAAGGGAGATGTAAGCGGACAAAATGTTCCCCTCTCTGGGTTCTGTGTTTTACGGGAAAAAAGGAAACACTGTTGGCTGAAAAAGGAAACCTGTTTTGTCATACTCTCTTTACACTTCCTCCTACACAATAACTGAAAGATTAGGGAAGAAAAGTGCACATTGTGCCTATTACCTTCATCATAGAAACATATTAATTAATCTTTCTTCCAATGTCCAAAGCTTGGTAAGTCATGTCCCAAAAGCACAGAGGAAAACCTAAATGAAATGGGTTTTTTGCTCATTTACTAGTTTTTAAGCAAGGCTGTCTGAGTCTTAATGAGTTAGTATGTTTTCACAAACCAAACCCTGACTTCCCTGAAGCTGTCGGGTGCTCAAACTACCTGACAAAATTAGCTGGACTTTTAAGTAACCTAAATATAAGTTGGGCCATATAATTTACTTCCACCTTTTTGAAAGCCTGGACAACAAAGCCCATATACAGGTGAGGATACAGTTTGGATGTATGAGTATCTTTAAGCCCTAAGATTTGCTGCAAAAAAATAAAGAAGAGAGAATTATGGCACAGCTACTGTAAAGAGCAGAGTGAATGAAGTAGCTAGACTGATTTTTTTTTTCAGAATAACCTCTCATGTATTTTTTGAAACTGATTTTAAAAATTTTCAGCAATACTGGAAACACAAAAATATACGTGACAAATGCCATTCTGGCATAGAAATCTATTTAACTCGGACTAAAGAGTTGTTTCATTTGCTACTTTTATTTCACCTTCTTTTTCACCATGTTTATCATATTTTAAAATGAAAAAAAATATGTTTCAACTTCAGAATGAAAAGCTTAGCTTGAAAAATGTCTAAACAAAACAAGCTCATGCTTTCTGAAACAAAATATCCTCTCTCATACGTGAAGGCAAAATGTTCCAGTGTTTTTGAAAATGTTCTTTGCTTTTTCATCTCCAAATAATCTAATGCAACTGATACTACATTTTTTATGAAAAAAATTATGATTTTCCAGTAAAGTTTAGTCCAAATCTACTTACATGACTTTTAGAAAAGGCAAATCTATAAAAAAGTTAATATTTTACTGTAACTGCTTATTGTGAAGTCTGCACATGTACAATATTTTGTCTATTCAGTTTTTCTGTTGCGTGTGTTATTAACTGTGTACATCTGCTGCAGATCCCATTCAAAAACTGACAGAAATCCTAACACAAGAGGTGAAGATTTTTCCCACTATTTTGCCCACACATGAAACAACAAACATGGGGCTCTTCTACAAGACCGACTGTACAACAATTTTTCAGAATTGCCTCTTAAAATGTTTTGGGGTTGAAGTTAGGTAAATTTAGACTGGAAATGAACCCTCTATTCTTCCTGTATAATTAACCACTAGAACAGTGTACCTTGGATGAAAGCCAGATGTCTTCCTATAAAAACAGACTAGAGATGAAATCACGGTTGAGCACTTAGAATATATTTGAATATATTATTTAGCCTGAATTGTTAGTACTCAGACTAGAGGATAGCTCATTGTTTTGCAGTTAATATAAAATTTCTGTCTTTTATTACCTTCTTTTCTCTACCCCCAGCCCCTCAGCCCTCCTGCTGTTTGGATTAGAATCTTTGAAGTTTCCTGCATGGCTTAAGACACCCTTATCTTTTATATGAAATTCCATCCGCTCCAAAAGAGGCTTTATTAATGAATGCAGATCAACTCAAGATGACATTTGGAATTAGATAGAAGACTTTTAATATAAAAGAAGGGTGTGATTGTTAGAATGAAGCCTACTGCAAGTTAGTACAATGTGCATGAGGTTCAAAACCCACGCAGCTGTAACACGGTGGCAGCGTGACCTTCACTGAGGCAAAACACACACAATCCTGTTTCTCACATTTCTTTGGCCTCACTGTTTGCTCTCAAAACCCATTAACAGGTGATTTTTCAAGGAATTAATTAAACCATTTCCCACCAAATGGTTTTATTGCTCTTAAATGTACATGAGACAAGAGCTCCCAAATCATACTAATTTGTTACAGTGCTGCCAAACACTAAGTTTTCTTTTATACATTTAATTTGAATCAGTCAGTTTAAAGCAGTTTTACACATGTAGAAAGTTTTAAAAGTTATTTGCTAAGTACTTAGGTTATAATTCATTTAAAAATCCTATTATGTTTGGTTACACAAGACTGCATTTAATATACTTAAAGATGCAGTACTCCTTAGCTGTGACATATTTATGGACTGCACATTAAAAAGTTTATAAAGTAAGGCAGTATATTTTAAGTGTCAAACAATTCTCAATGAAGATGATTATTCAGACTGTCTGTAATTACGTAAGAAATAATTTATGATTATGAAGATAAGTGAGCATTTTTTTCAGAATAAATCCATATTGTGTTTTCTTACAGAAAGGTTTCCATAATCTAACCAGAGTTGATAAATTACTCACCTTAGATTTTAAGTATATTTCTTGTAAAATTAATAAATATGTGGATTTAATCACAATAGTACATGTCAAAAATAATGAACTGGAGTAATGCTATTAAGGGATCCTCACAAATTATTGAAAGTAAATCAAGATATTGATTCATTTGGAACTAAGAATCAAGGCAATGGGCACCACTTACCCCACCATTTGGGCACCACTCAAAACTCATGAGGACAGAACCTCAAAAGACTCATTTCAGATAAGGATTCAAAGGCTGGATGCTTATGCACTGCACGTGGAGCTGGAAATCTTGCATGGTAGATCCTGTTCTGAGATTTCTATTTTCACAATGGTTGGATATTTTTGGAAAAATAACCTCTATATTACAAACATTTGGCTGTAACAAAAACATGCATTCTAAAAAAGTTACCTTAAAGAAAAAAAAGACCATAATCCCTACCTAGGTGCTCCAAAATGTTATTTATAAGAGGTGGTATATGTAGGACATCCTCAAATCACATGGGAAAACAAAAAGTGTATCATGGTGTCTAGTGCTGTTTGGGCAAATGGAGATCCAAAAGCTCATCTAGAATCATCTTTCCAGGGGAAGAATTAGTCCACTTCTACATAGGCTTTAAAGGAACAAAACTAATTTACTAGTTTAGGAACTAAATAAATTTTGATATTCAAAAAGTAATGAAAAGGAATTCCTCTTCAAGTAAAACACTACAGGTTCCTGTGAAATCCCATTTGATATTGCCCCTTTTGCTGCAAATCCTACATTTCTGAATAATTTTCAGGAAAATATTTAAATATACTCAACACACTTTCATTATAGTATTTAAGCAGGGTGGGTAACCTTACTGACCACAGAGCTGACATTGGAGCAGTAGGTTGGACTGGGGACCTCCTGAAGTCCCTTCGAACATAAACTGGTGGATTCTGTGGTAGATTCTATGATTCTTCTGCCTCACAAGCAATGAAAAAAACAGAGCAAGGTGGTTTCTGCGTTTATTTTTTTTACCTCTTTTTTGCCTTTTGTTTTTTATTTTTATAAAACCTCTCCTGTCATTACAATGCCCAAAGGTCGCGGAATAACACACAAGCAAATGACAATCTATCACTTGGCATATACTGGTCCTAATTGAAGTCTCCTTTAGAAGGGACAAAGACCAGGTCTTTCCTGGAATTCAATAAATTGGATCTTCTCAGGGACCTGGCAAAAAAGGGGATTCTATCTCCATCTCTGAAAATAGGTTCTGGGAGCCAGGTCATCCTTGTGGGTTTTTTTTTTTTTTTTTTTTTTTTCTTTAAGTAGTCCTAATTAGAAGATGATGACTTTCCCAGACAAGATTCTAGTCAAAGTGGAAAGACATGGAGACCTGTGAAATTACACACTGGTATTCCCTAACTGGCAGTCAGAAAATCCATCTTTCACAGGTCCTTTACAGTTACTACTAATGCATACTGCTCTTAGAGTTATCTAGCTTACAACAGGATCAACACAGCACTACAGCTCTAATGGTCAGCCAGTATGAAAACAAGTCTTCCCTCCCTCCCAGCTCCTAGACAGGAAGCTTGGCCTTCTCTGTTAAAAGCTTCCTTCTCTATTAAACACTGGATCCTAAATTGTAAGAAAATATTAATATAAAAATGTTACACGTGGAGATAAGAAGTGACATAAAAACTGACTCAGATACTTCAAACCAACCATTTCCTGATTCCAGACTTGAATTGCCCACATCTTACCCAGAAACCAGCCTGGGAGAAGCTCCTGCGTAATGCTGCAGTCCTCACAGTGAAGGTAGCGTGCCTGACAGCTTGGCATATGCTGGTGAGCAAGCAAGACTTGCACTCCAAGAATCCCACCAAAAATAAATTGAGATTAGCCTGCCATAAAACATTAAGCCACTATCCTCCATCTGTAACCTCGATGGCTTTCAGCTACCACAGTGACTGCCACATTATAAGAACCTAGAGAGAACAAAAAAAGTAAAATTTACTATTTACTTTGCAGCTGAACAACAGCAGGAAGAGGAGAGCGAGCTCCACACAGCAGATGTACAACAAGTCATTAATCCAATTCTGGAAGATGCTCGGGTGCACAAGGAGCTTGCTCAGGAGGCAAGAAACTATAGACTTCAACACAATAGATGGTAAGAACCACAATTTTTCAAACCTTAAAATGTTTAAAGTCTTCAAATAATCTGCATGAGAATTTGAACTTCTAAGTTACTATCAAAGCAGAACCCTTAGAGTGTCACCCCACAGTGACTTAAATCATGTAACAGCTATGTAATATACACAATTGAACTCTGATTATCCTTATTAAATAACTTGTTAGCCATCAATGAGAATGCAAATTACTATCTTCTTCCATTTAAATGCATAATTAGGAAACTTAATTTGAACCATTATGTTACATGAGCCAAACCACTACAATAAAATGACTCCTCATTATTTCTAAGAGATAAAAATGTGAAAAATAGCCAAAAGCTCAGAATGACTACTCCTTTCAGAAAGCCAGGACACATGCATTTCTTCACATATAGGCAAGGTGATATCAAAAAATACCAGTAAAATTACACATCCTCCTAAAAAAGTTTGTTATGAGCCCAAATGCTAAGTTAGCCCGAAGCAACTACACTTTCATTTAATGCTTTAGCATCTGGATGTCACTGTTCTTCAAAGCAGCTCTGGAAACCCAGAGGTAAAGCCAGCAGGACTCACTGTTCTTAGCTATATAACGAATGTGTGGCACTATTTCAAATTACTTTTCATGCACATCGTGTAGCCAGCCCTACTCCACCAAGGCACATGGGGAAAGATTTTCTGCATGATATCTTCTGATATTTGAAACGGTTGTACCTCAGTCAAAGAAAACCAACAGATTTTATATTTCAATTTTGCTATCTGGACTTTTACCATGCTGCACCGTCCACTCATTTTTTAATATATAGCATTAATCCTCCTGCTCCTCCTTCTGATTTCTCACTCAAACCAGAAAAAAAAAATATATATATATAATATACATTACATAATATATAACATTTTCATATTTCTAATATATACTCTCTCTCACACACACACACACACATATATATACATAGTTTTAATGTTTCTCCAAATCCACTGATTTTTCTTTAGTCATTTCCAAGTAGATATCAATAAATACACACATATATAAGTACTGGCAGCACCAAAGCATGAAAAAAAATTCAGCACAAAGGACATAAAGCTTCCCAGACTGCTCAGCAGGTGAATATGGGATGTAAGAAAGGGAACAGTTCTACAGCGGCAGTATCTACAGCGGGCACTTCTGCTCCCATAAGCAGGATTCTAAAGATAAGAGAGCAAATCCCAAGTTATTTCTGCTTGCACAGATTTGCAGTATTACAAACGGAGGCAGACAGAGTACACGGTCACACGTCAGCTGCACGAACGTCTCAGATTAGCTCATTCTAATGACAGGAACCTGACTCGGCCTTTCCTCAAGGCAAGCCCTAGAGAAAGGCCTAAATCCTCACCACCTTTCCATACTCATATTTTGCAGATGACTCGCCACTTTCAGGATCTTACTTGTGTTTATGTTCAGAGGAGAGCAAAAGAGAATTCTTTTTAAGATAAAACTTTTCTTGGCTGATAACAGCTGAAGCCCAAGCATTAGGTAGCTGGCAGAAATAAAATGTTTATCCCAAATCTAGTTATTTATTTTATATTTTAAGAGACTGCAGCTCTTAAGAACTACAGCTCAGTGCTTATCCTCTCAGAAGCACACACTTGAATGAAAATAGGATGGAATCAACCAAACTATGTGAAAGAAGGACCACATTTTCCTTTGGTGTAAAACAGCTTCCAGAGACCTACAGTGATATACAGCAACTGGTGGTTTGGCCTGCATAATTTTTTTTTTTTTTTAAGAAAAAGAACATCATATTCCAACTTTGGTTCCAGACTCTGGTGATTTTCGAGCATGTGCTTTTTGTTTATTTTTAATATCTCGCAATTGACTTTGGTAACTGCATTAATATGCAAAAGAGAAAGAAGAAATAAATCAATTGACTCAACTGCTCAGGCAATCCTTCACAGCCCAAATACTGTCCACATGATATAGCCATGCCCTTGTGGTTTTACTAGGTTCCTTAGGGAACTAAGGTTTCAGCTGGGAAGACCATTGCATTTATATGCTAGAAAGTTTCGTTGTGGCTTTATTTTATTTATTATTTCCCTCGAGAGGCCAAGGAGACTCCTGAAGGACTTGTGCAGCACAGCACCCTGGGTGAGCCATCCCCTAGGGCTTCCTCTGCACAGGCACATCCTCCCACGTTAGTCCTTCAGTTTACTCAGGATTCTCAAGCTCTGTCATCACCAACATTTATCCTGACCGAATTTCTCTACCACAAAGGGTCCTTTGCCTCACTGGGCCTTTTAGCATGGATGGCACTGCTCTCACAGAGCTGAAGGAGGGTGTTTTAACCACAGCGCACATCCCTGACCTGGACTTATCAAACACATCACAAGGGCCTCCGCAAACCTGGGCCTATCAAACACATCACAAGGGTCTCCACAAACCTGGGCCTATCAAACACATCACAA
>NW_020455788.1:4164556-4270653 GCF_003342845.1 Nothoprocta perdicaria
CAAACCTGGGCCTATCAAACACATCACAAGGGCCTCCGCAAACCTGGGCCTATCAAACACATCACAAGAGTCTCCACAAACCTTGGACTATCAAACACATCACAAGGGCCTCTGTAGACCTGGGCCTATCAAACACATCACAAGGGCCTCGACTGCCATTCTACAGCACCTCAGACCCCTTCCCATGTACACCTCACTTGTACAAGTTAAGCAGCATTTCAGTCTATTAAAATATGTATTGACTTGACATATATGCTAAAAATAAATAAAAGAAGAGGTTGCCTACTTCATTTCCACCAGAGTACTGGGGATGACTGCTAGCAACCCCCTCTGGGTTGTGTGTGGAAGTTGTACACACACGTGTATGTGCACAAGAGCGGGGCTGCCTTGCTGCTGTTCAGCGACACCAAAACACCATGTGAAGCCGTCTGCTGGCTGCTGCATTAGGTGCATAATATCCCACTTCAGGTCAAATGAACCTGAGAAAAATACAACCTAAATATAATACAACCCTTGGGGGAAAAAAAAAATCTCCGTTGATACTATTGTTTCTGCATTTTTAATCTTTACTGTTATACTTTGGATCACTAAAGAAAATAGTTATTAAAAAAATCCGTTGTTCATTATCCAAACTTGCTTTCTGCATTTCATTCTTCTAAAGACAGCCAGTTTAGTTTCATTTTTGTGAGCGTTTCCTTGTTACAATATTGCTGGCCCTTAATGGAGTAATGCTGAAAGCTAACACTTTCAAAGATTAAGTTTTTTTTTTTTTTTAGAATCTAATCAATAACTTTAAAAAAATCACTTTTTTATATATTTTTTGTGCCTAAGAAACAGAGAGAAAACAAGAGAAATAAAAAGAGAGAACTGAACTCCGAAACAGGCAACTGAAGCTAATAATATAGTATATTTTGTGCTTCCACTTTCCAAGGCAGATTAGCACAAATTAAATTTTTCACTAGCTGCACAGAGCTGTGACTGCTCCATTTGATTCTAGGAGATTTGATTAATTTGAATTATTTGGTTATTGCATGAATAGCACCAAACTAGTTGGTTGCATTCTCAATTGGTTACAGAGTATTTGTATGGGTACATGCAGCCAAAGTGTTATTATTTTTATGTGTGCTTACTTATAGCTAAAAAAATGTGCCCTTTTGTTAGGAAAGAGTGCCTATGATCATTCATTCATATCATGTTATTAAAGATTTTTTTAGGATACACTGAAATCTGGCTAAAGGGAAAAACATAAAGAGAATTGCGGAGCACCAATGCTTCAATTAATTAACTTCTGTTTCTGTAAACAGCCTTAAGTGAAAGAATCAAACTATTATATTTTTTAGATGAATGATCATCAAATGCTCAAACTCATCTGTCATGGTCTAGTTTTGTAGCCTGACAAGAATAATGAAAGCAGCATTTTCTGAATTCATAAAAGTTTGGGCTGTGTTTTACATAAAATCCTCATTTAATTAGAGTGGAACCAGTGAAGAGATTGAATCCATCCTCTGCTTGGCAGCAGGTGAAGGGTTTATCAGCTGTCCTTCATGGGCATAAAAGGTTAACACAAAGTGTATGCATGTTTCCATGTCATCTAGCCCTCAGACTGATCATGTTCTCAACTTAATGGTGTGGGACAACATTTCTGCAATTAACATTTTTCATGAGGGCTATGTTATTTTCTCGGGGTTTAAATGCTCACTAGGGTCACTCATCTATTCTGCCAGAAATAATCCTCTGCTAGAAGAGACTGTAAAAAATAAAACAGGCACTATACTAGTGATATGAATGCTCATATGTTCTCCTGGTCTTTTCTCCAAGAGGAAGTAAAATTATGTCGTGAGCTTAAATAGCTTTTACTCACTGGAGAAGGAGCACTCACAAAAGGTTGCATTTCTTTCTTGCCTACACTGCTACCAGTACTGTGCCAACATCATACATCTGCATTTAGGTAATTTGATTACCAGCAGGTACATGAGTTCCTCACAGAGACATGTCACCATCAGCACCACATTATTTCCAGATTCAGAGCATCTGAAAATGAGGGGATAAATGTTTGAGCCCTCGAGAGGAGGCTGAACATCTTTTGTGTCACCAAACTATGCAATCATATGCATAGAGAAATTTGCATCAGTTCGTAAAAAGCCAGTGATCAAAGCTACTGTTCTCCTAATAATGCTTCTACCACCTCTCCTTTTTAAAGAAATAAAATCTAAAAAGAAAAAAAAAAAAGAGTCACTGTCACTATGGTTGACATACCTTTAAAGTAAAATCCGTAGAAAGCTTTTCTGGAAGCATTGGAATACTTTTCTGAACAACTAAATACATGAGTAGATATCTGCAAATAGCTTAACTGTATATAGTCGAGGGAAGAAAAACACCCCACTGAATTTCAGTAGTTTTAGACATACCTGAGGCTAAGAGATTTAGAATGTTTTTTACTTTAAATCTCACAAGTGTGGAATATCATCATATGCTCTACACTGGATCCAGCTTTTACATCCCCATTAGTTCAGAGGTTGCAAAGCAGCATCCTCAGTAATTCAGACAGGAAAGTAGACTTTGTTACCTGTGGAACTAAAAACCTTTCACCACAAGATGACAGTTACACATCTATAAGGTTGCAATGCAGGGAGTTGACTCAAAATTCCAAGAAAGAATTCCTGAGAAAGAGAAAGCTCCATTGAATTTGAGTAGGGCTGGGAATAAGTCTGTTGAATGGATTATTTCCAGTGTTTTTTCCAACCCATTCAGGCTTGATATGGCCGCTTAAATATTTGGCCTGGAGCGTGAGGAGCATAAGGCTTAGGTTCTCACTTTCTATTCAGAAAACGGATTCATAACCTCTTGCTGCAAGAACTATGTCAACAGGTTTCATTCAGCGTACTTGGTCAGACATTCTCAGAAAGGAAAAACTCACCTTCCTGAACTTCACGGACTAAGTGGATTTGAAATATACTTAGCAATCATAGTACTCTTTCCTTTTCTTTTTGTCCTTGAAAAATCCCTTGAGCTCTGTCGCTAGCAGCAGCAACAGTATTTCCTAAATTGCCAGAGCTCATTTCAGGCTCCAAAGGGAAAGCAGCGGCGCGGCTCCCGGCTGCACAGCACGTTTCAGGCTTTGCCTTTTGTTCCCCTCGGAGGGGCCGAGCAGCAGCAGCTCTGCGTTATCAGCACAGGCAGGTGACAGGATGGTGGGCTAACCCAAAACCCTCTGTCTACCATTAAAATGGAGAAGACGGGGGGACAGGAGCAGGGCTCTTCCCTGACAGCTGCAGAACCTCTTTGGTCACCCCCAGGTGAGGGTCAGTCCCAGCTGGCCCAACTTCCACAGCCAACATGGACTTCCCTCCCTTCTGCTTCCTTTTTTTTTTTTTTTTTTTTTCTCTATCATTGTCAGTTGTCAGAAACATAGAGAACTAGTAACTTCAGCAGTTTGAATTCACTGACCAGCTCCTGGCTTCTAGCACTGAAGCGTCAGTTGGCCACTTACAAAGCAGAGAGTGTAGCACCAAATTAAAGAAAGTTAAACCACCTCCAACTTTTACGGAATTCCTACGCTGGGAGAAAGAGGCCCTAAAGAAGCTGCTAAATGGCTCCTTATGTGTATATGCCTAGAAGTGATTCTGCAGTAGGACTTTATCAGAATATCTAGGATACTAATACACAGTGTTTGCCACTGGCTAGCTGAGATAGAAAAATGAGATAGAAAACCTGGTTTCCTTAGGACTCTATATTGTCACCTGCAGAGCAGGACAGAAGAGTGTTTGTTTCATCCTGGTAAAATATTCTAGAGTAGACATTATCATTAAATACTTCTGATAAAACCACAGTGTAAAAACATTTCATTAAAAACTTACTGCTGGTTATAGACGGGCTCTATCACAAACAGACCTGTTGAGGAATGAAAACTGAAATCCAGGAAAAAGCAGAGAGTTCATTCTGTCATGCTTTTGCATGCTGATGCTAAACCACTGTACTGATATCAGTTATATTGCCTCTCCGTCCACAGTAGTGATATGAAAGAAAAATAATTTGAAGCAGCTCCAGAATTCTTTCATATTACACCACCACATAACTCTTACATTGGTTTTAAGCTGTTTTTCTTTGCAAGCCGTATAAATGCTACCCTGTTTCTGGAACTACTGTGAATATTCTTCTCTGATCTCCCTCACTTCAGAAAACCTCATTTCCTTTTTACTGAAAGATTGCATAACTAACACAATAGCAACCTGAATTGGGGCTGACTGTAGGTTTAGTTCTACAAAATATAAAGGATACTTACTGCTGGATTCTGCAGCCATGTGCTCCATTTCGTTCCACTAAACTGGTGTCTCTTGGCCTTCCAAAGTGGGCCAAAGTGGGATTTCAAAGGGATACTTACTAGCACAATTTAGACTCTGTTGAGAGCGCTTTGTGATTTCTGTGATTTTTGTGCTGTGATTTCTAAAACAGCAGGAAAAAAAAATTCTTCCAACAAAATACCTTTATATATACAAATACGTATTTTATATATTTTCCATCTTATTACATCTTTTGAAACAGGAAGCAAAATAAAAATTTGGGGGAAAAAATAGATATATATGTCTCCTTGGGTGATGTTCATCTGCATCAAACTGGCCTATTCACTTAGAGGCATAAGCATTTCAAGGAGGCATTAAGGACAAATCATTTGATGGAGGGAACAGACACCACTCTGCAATTCTGCAGACTCTATTCACAAGTGAATTGGCACTGACTTCCAGGTTCCCCGAAGGCCAAAGGACTATGACCTAATGGAAAGGCTGTGTATAAAACTGAAGCTGTATTCTGAGTTACAAGCTAGGCCATAAAAATCCTGGGAATCGGGATCTGAGGACAGAAGAGGCGAGTTTCTTTCTGATTTCTTGCTCTTTAATATGCATTTGGCCATGTGGCAATGAGAAAACCAAAATGTTTTAAAATGGAAATTGACAAAGTGGCAACCGGCTTCAATAATTCTGAATGGCCCCTGAGGTCATCTCCTATATTCCTGTACAGCAGGTTTTAAACTCTTCCTTTGTTCACATGAGCTTTCCTGTCCTGAATGGTGGCTGAAATTCAGAGGCCAGAAGCCACCAGTTTGTCAGCCAATACTTTGAGGTAGTGCCAAGTAGCATGAAATTCAAAGGAAAAAAAAAAAGAAAAGTTGGAGCTGGAAACACTGTTGAATTCTCCAGTACTTTGCCTAATTAAAATTCCCATATTCCCCTTTGGCGACTAGAGGGGGAGCAGTTCTAAAAGCAAAGGTTGGTTATTCTGGTAATTACCCCACGTTCCTCTTAAAAGGGCAATCTGAATTCATTCCAATTTGCTAAAGGAGATTAATAAGCACCAATTCATGCCTTTCAGCATTACAACAAAATGATTTTGCTATCATTTTTTTATTCTAAACATGGACTTATTTACAGTGTTTAGAGGGGGTAAATGGTTCATTATGGAAGTTAACCACACTGAGGATTAGAAATTCAGCTGGTTTATCTACATCCCACCTCTGCTCACCCCTACTTAAAGGAGCAGGTGTTTTTCCCTTGGCTCAAACCCACCCATCATCCACTGCCCACCTTAGCAGAGGGGCAAGAACCTCCAAGGCCAAGCACAAGAACACAACAGGCAGGAGAAGCCCTGACATAAACAGTCTCCAATCTGTCCTATGGGTCCCGGTTCTTCTCAGACACAGAAGCTCCTGGCTCTGGAGGGGATCAAGAGAAGTCTCAACTGGCTCTTAGTCTCTGGTCTCATCAACAGGCATGCCACCATCTCCCTTAGCTCTGGCTTTCCTAGGCAGGTCTAGGCATACTTGATTAATTCAATTATACAGCCATCATAAGCTGTATCTTAATAACATGTCTAGCACACTATTAAGTAACATCTGAATATTTTGAATAGCTGCATATGTGAATATCTTGAGTAGCATCTGAGTATTTTTCCCCGGCTATGTGGCTTTGCCCACTGTGGAGCACCCAGGCAATGGCAGTTCTGCTCTGTCTTGCTCAGCTCAGTCAGGCTAGGCCGGTTATTTGAACTTTCGCTCTTCGCCCAGTCTAACATTGTTGCATTTGAAATCCCAATCACCTGAGATTCTATACAAACAGAGTACTTTTTCTGTTTAGTATTTTAATTCATACCTAATGGCAACATTTCTCCTTCTAAGTTTGCCTCACTCTTTTCTCTTTTTCTCATCACTTTCAAATAAACCAAGACATCTCTTCTATACTCAGCTGACAGCTCCCTTTTAAATAAAAACACCTCACCATAATCACAAATAAATTAGAAAATGTGGCTGACTAAGTGCTGATTACCTTCCTCTTTACCAGCCTTCGGGCAAGCTAAACCTTCACTGCAGCAAAGCTGTCTTACCCCGACCCTATGTATTTCTGCTTTGTTAGTGTTCTACAGAAGCAGCTGATGGACAGCATAATTTCTAAATGTCAGCCTAAGCAGAATGTATCTGACCCATTTCCAATCTTAGAGGTCACAGAGCAGTTTATCCAGAGGTGCCTTTCAGTTTTTAAGCTTTATAACATGCATCTTGCCTCTCCCCAGGAGGAGATCTCCCTGTTCTTCACTCACAGCGAGGAAGGAATTCCAGAAAATGGTAATACACCTCTCCAAGAAAACAACTTACTTTTTCTGAAATGAATCATAGTGGCATTCATAGGAACAGAACAAATGGCGTGAAGCTTTTTTATCTTTTCAGTTTATTCAGCTTATGCATCTTGTTGAAAAATGCAGAAGTTAGCAAGTTATTTTCCAGATGATGAGAACTCCAAATCACAGACAGATATATGATTAGGCTATAGCAATTAGTTGTCCAAGTCAGACAACATCTACATAGATATTCTAGCAGGCTTTGAGTTGATGCTATAATAAGGGAGAATAAGCAATACTTACAGTCCTTGAAAATTTTCACTGCTAGAACAAATTTTAAGCAAAATGGATCAAAGTTCTCACAGTTTGATCAAGCTTTTCTGTGTATATTTGGTCAGCTTCTCTTTGTGACACATTTTTCATGCTTTGACAGACACCAGCAAAGGAAGAAGTGTTCCACTGAACAAACTGGGAAAAATAAGACTATTTCTGAGAAATAATAGACCTGACTATAAAGTCCATTTTCTTGAGATGATTGGTCTAGCTCAGTATAACCCAAGTTAGCTCAAACAAAATCTACATGTTATACCCTATGGCCAACCTCTTTCTTTTGGTTCTCATGTATATTCCTAGACAGTGACCTGTTCCAAGGATTTCTCTCTTCATAGCAGGGAACAGCAGTGTGACTTAAGAAAAAAACTGAATCTTTGATTTTCTGTGCATTGTCTTATATATCTTTACACTTTACATAACTGTACCAGTTGTGCCAGCCTCTTGGTAAGCCATGTTTGCCAGAGTAATTTCAGATAAACAGCCTTGACTTCTCCACTCCACAGAGCTGTGGCAATAACACACCCAAGGAGCCGACTCATAAACATTCAGCATAAGGACTGGTCTCCATGATATGCTATTAAGTGATACATGTGGTGTGGCCTTCTAAATCATTAAGGTTCTAGAAATGCACCCTGCCATTAACAAGACAGGAGGACCCACTCATCAGAATCTTCACCAGTCTGCCGGTTCTCTAGTTAAAACATCCTTCATGCTGCTTGAAGAGGTCAGACAGCAAATGGAAATGAGAAGAATATAACCACTTGGTTGTGGAGGAATCTGATTATAAAGGAGGAGGACAAGAGCCTTCAGCCGCTGAATGACCAAGTGGCCAAGGTTTGTGAGACTCCTGAAGCATCTGTGGATTTAGGACTTGGATCTTTGGTTTTCTACTTACTCTCCTGTTCTTGTAAATGCACATTCACACCTTGAGGAACAAATTCATGGATTTGTCTGTTTCATGGATTTGGCTTATGGGCTGACATTTGCCTTGCAAAGGATATGCCAGTTGACAGTGTCCCTCAGTTTCTTTCCATTTCATCTAATCACTACTCACAGAAAAACTGCTTCCAATTTACCACACCAGAAACCCGTATCAGATGAAAAGGAAACAGCTCTCACCAAATTCATTACAGCAGATGTCTATTCTCATACAGTCACACACAAAACTACTTAATGGCTTCAGGAATAATGCAGTGGTTTTAACAGATTCCTTTTCCTTCCACTTTGGGGGACACTCTCCACTGCAGAGCTATTCCACTCAATAATATTAAGCTACTGATTTTGAGATAAAATGGAAAAGTAGAAAAGTGTATTTTACTCCCTGCAGAGTATGTGGGAATGCGAAGACAGTTCTCCCTTTCAAGTTTCATGCAGTATATAATCACGCTAATGGCATTCTACAAAAAATGTTATGAATATAGACCTGCAGAATGCTGATGATATATTTCTGTATTGGTAAAGAAAAAAATTGCTAACTACTTTTAGAAGATTATCTCACCTTAAAAATACACAGAAAATGCAAAACAGCTGAGCTGTAATTATTAATAAATGTTTTTAGAATATGTTCCATCAAATCTATGGATTTTGCCTTGTACTTTGCTGCTTTTGCGAAACTTTTTTGCTGTTGCTAAACTTTGCTGCTAAGTTTACTATCAAGGTGATGCAGTTAAACTGGATGCATCCAGTTTCTTCCTTTCTTCTTCCTTTGCTGGACTCAGAAAATACCTTTGAGAGACAGACATGATCACTTGGCCAGATGACTTGCCATTACTAAATTTCCTAAGATAGCTTTAGTCTCATACTCAGTCTGGGTATCACATTATATACCAAAGCACAGGACAGAAACATCTTCTTCCTAACCTGGAATACATGTAAATTAGTGGCAAGGGAGTGGAAGGACTAAAGGGGATCAGTTCTGTAGGATTAGGAGGATTACTAATCCTGTTGGAGAAATCAGAATGCAACAGAGCCAACTTTGGCTACCAGTACTGGTGCAGGAACCTCCATTTTGCAGTTTGTTATTGCCTGGAACACCAGACCATGCGCTGTAGTTGGGTTTCCAGTCATATCATTTAAGGAATATGGCTAACAGGTCCACATTAGCACTCTAAGGCCTTTTACCTGAAGAGGACATGGGAAAGAGAGACATACCCAATTTCTTCTCTTCTCACATCGCATATGGAATGAAACCATTTAAATGCAGCTTCCCCAAAAAGCCCAAGAGTGTGTTAGAGAGGATCACAGAATTACAGAGATAAACTGAGTGGTATTTCCTAAACCAGAAAAGCAGACTCAGTTCTAGAGACAGAAAAAGAGGACAGATGTCATCAGTCCCATTCCTCCATGTCTAAAAGCCCATGTTGTTAGTGGTATAGATAGATTTCCATGTGATAAAAGCAAAAATAAGAGCCCTGGCTCTGCCAGCATAATTATCGACATACCTTTTTTCAATTCTACACACTATTACACAGTTTTCTAGTTTAATTTTCCAGAATAATAATCCATTTACTCTAAGAAAGCTTTAATCTTTCATGAATCTTTCATGAACATAGCAATATTTTCATTTCTACCCCTATTTTAAATTTAGCATACTTCCAGTGTTTCTCTCATTATGTTACCTTCTGATTTCTGAGATGCTTTTTGTCTCTTTACTTTAGAGAAGTATTTGTTCTCCCTATTCTAACTGTTCTGAGAAAAGCCAAATCAACATTATCAGTTTGAATTGCGCCACATTTTTAACCTGATGTAGAAGATAGGTCTGGGATGGGCAGTTTGCAGACTCTGATACCATTTTGATATCAGATCTTAGTGTGATCATAAATTAAAAACCTGCCTCAGTTTCCCCCGCAACCAAAAAGAAATAAAAATATTGAATTAGCACATGATGCAGAGCACCTCAAAAGCCTCTAATGACAGAAGCTAAAAGCATAGACGCAGACAAAGCAACATAACAGTTTATCTAAATATTCTCCAAAGTCACTTAATGGTAGGTATATGAGAGTTTTATTCCCTTTCTTGTGCTTCTCAGTCAGTTAAAAGCCCAAGTAACCATATATAAGCTAATAATAACTCGTAGCGCAGAACACTGTACTGTGACTCACTACAAAGATGTATGATCATATTATTTTTCCTTCTACAGAAAAAGAAAGAAAAAAAGAAAAAAAGAAAAAAAGAAAAAAAACAGAGAAGCATAAACTATCAAGGTCACCATGGAAATTTCCCTCCAAGATTTCACTCCATCAATTTTGGCCCAACTTTTATCTGAATACTTCAAAAATTAAGTTACATTTTTGAAAGACTTAATGAAAAACATACCTGCATCCCTCAGGGACATTAAGGAATTCATATTCATGAAGAATATAAGAACCCTTGAAAAAAATTCTAAGAGTACTTGAGAAAAATTACAAGATTTGCTTAAGCTTTGTACAAAGAGGATGGCAGACCCTTGAATCAAATCCTTCTGCTAAGTCCTAGCCAAGTATGCTAACAACATTACCTCGAATGCCTGAAAACCCAGAAAGGAATCACAGCTATGAGCAAGTTAAAAATACATGTGCCACATTTTTCCTAACCCCAAATCCAAGCCAGCTAACACATCCTCCTGAAACTCCAAACGTTCCTGCCCAGCTCTGTTTATTGGCAGTGCTTTCACTGCTCCAAAACTACCAGATGGGGCCGTACTGTGTGACTTTCACTCTAGAGAAGCAAATGCAGTGCCAAAGGGAAAGCTTGGATTAACTTAAGCACCTGACAGAAAAGCCAGTGAGAACCAGCAAGAACATCATGTTGCTGCCAGGGAATGTGACTACTACACAGTAAGAACATGCTTGTAACCATCACTAAAGGAACCTCTAGTCAAAAGGAATCTATTCTTCTTTTATATTTGTACCTGACATTCCCCACATCAACAGAATCTTTTCACCTACACTTGCACTCGACAACCTTTCTACCTAAAGGAAATAAATAGAGGCTGTACAGGGTATCTCTAATCTCAGAAGATTTACTGCTCTCTGATGTTAAGCTGCTGCTCCTTGTTACATCAATGACAACCTGAAGTAACTACACTGACTTCAACAGAGCTACCTGGATACCTCATGCTGTCACTGTCACAGCAAATGCCTTCCTGTCTATATCAGAACCAGCACCCAGGGCTCCACTGTTCCTAAATGGTAACTCAAAGAGTGGGTTGGAGCCGACTGCACGTCCATACCCACCTGCCTCTGTCACCTATGTATGTATTACATATCATCTTTCCAAAGTGCCTTATTCCATGTTAATTGAGTACTAAAAAATAGATGGATGGGGCCTTCACCATCCTGCTTACTCCAAGAGACGCAGCAGCCTTGTCAGCAGTGAGGCTTCCAGGTTTGCTGGATGGATATGCAATGCATCGGGTATTAGAGCAGGATGCAGCCTTCAAAGAACAGCCTTTCACATTTTATTTAGCATCACTGAATTCAGCAGTCTCTATGGCAAAGCATGGGAAATGTTACTAAATTAATGTCATTCAACTTATAGAGAAAGAACAACAGAATTTTTGAAGAGAATCATTCTTGTTCAGAGCAAGACAGACAGGGGATGCTTCATGCTGCTGCTCCTCTTCTGTATCCAGGTTTCTCTCCTGTCAATTGAATTCCTTCCATGAGCACTCTCATAAAGTTTAAGGAAATCAGAACTTGGACTAGTCAAACAAGTTATAAAAACGAAATGTTTTATTATTCTTCCACTGCTAATGCCAGAATAAAATGTCAGTCTCTTGTGCTCCTAAGACCCATCTGTTTTTAGGATAATCAAAATGGAATAGGACATTCAAAACAGAATAGACCAGCATATATAATAAAGCACTAAACTACATAGAAAAGACTAGACTAGTCTTCTAAAAGACTAAATGTGAATGGGACAGGCCCAGAAGAGCTAGGATTCCAGTTCTAACACTGCTTTACTTGAGAAGGTAAATTAACGAAGTAACATGTGTCTTTCTCCATATTCATATTTGTAAAATGAGAATAACAACCACATGCAGTTAGATAATGTTTATGATGTAGGCTTTCTGTTAGATTTTCTACTTCATGTTACCATATCATAGTCAGAATGAACTGGCTGACAGAAACCTACAGAAAGGGCAAACGAATGCAGCCACAGGCTGGAATAGTCCAGACTTAGCTAACCTTGAAGAGTGCCTGCTGCAAACCTTTTAGATATGTCTTCAGTCTATTTAAGAGCAGCCAGACTTCAGGAGATATCACTGACTCACTTCTATGAAAAAACACTGGTTCCAAACCTAAAAAGCTTGAAATTCACAGTTAGAAAAAGACTAAAAGTAGGCAGTGCTAATAAGTCCTGTGGGTATAGATGTCAGCTCTATGATAGCAACAGGCTGAAGCACTAAGTGGAAGAAAAGAGAGAAAATTCTCTTTTAATAAAAATGAGCTCATCTCTGTCAGAGCTGCCACTGATCATTAAAACCTGAAGACTGCAGCACAATGTTTGATGAAACCTAGAATTCGGCTTTACAGGTGAAAGACACTCTCAGTAACCATTTTTTTTCATCATCTGAAGCAATTCAATCCAGTCTGGTGTAAGTTCTTAAATGCTCAAAAGGAAAGATAAACCTCTCTAACTTAACCTGTGTTTCAGCTATGTGCAAATATGTTGTGTGCAAAACAGTCAATTCCCTTAAAGAATATACCAGTCTATTATCTTATTAGCAATAATCTCTAATTATGGGACACTACATTGAAAGACTGATGCCTGTGGGAGACAATAACAGGAACATAAAGCATGGATCGATTACTGCTGTCCACGGGAGACCTTTTGCCAGGTTCTACATTAACTGTCTGGCCTTGAGAAGAACTGAAGAGGTAAGCAGGAGCACAGTTCTGACACTGGTGTCATTTGACTGAAATGACTGTGAAAACCACAGAGAGATTACAAAAGAGAATACTTTTGTTTCATTTGGAAAACATTGCTCCCTAACATTGCCATCGCTCTATCAGGAGACGTGACTCCACCACAAGGAGCAGTAAGTCCATCAGTAGAATCCTCATCAAGCCTTAACCAGGCTGAGAATCACAGGATGGCTGAGGTTGGAAAGGACCTTTAGAGATCATCTAGTCCAACCCCTCTGCTCCAGCAGGGACACCCAGAGCATGTGGCACAGGCTGGCATCCAGGAGGGCTTGGAAGATCTTCATTTTAAGAAATTCTTCTTCACATGGAGATTAAACTTCCATTGTTTCAATTTATACCCATTATCCCTTGTCTTGTCGCTGGCCACCACCAAAAAGACCATTCCATCTACCAAGAAGTGCAAAATTGCCAGGTTCCCATGGCTCATTTCAAAGCTCCCAAGTTCCACAGCACTAAAAGACCAATATTTGCTTTGCAGCACATGTTCTTAAGCAGAACATGGCAGTGACATAAGCAGTAATGATTTGTTTCCATTTGCATCCACTTCCTGGTGCACTTTCCACAGTCAGCTCTTTGCTAATCAAGGGTGCAAATCAAAGGTGGTCAAAGTGAAGGGAAACAAGTAGAGAATAACAGAAGAGAGAAAGCATCTGTTTCACTTGGTTACAAGATATCTCAAGAAGACATAACACAAATAAGTTATCCAAGACTATTTTAGCCTAACATACCAAAGGATCTCCCTGTTTGTTTCCATATGTTTAAAAGTTAAATATGGGACGTCCATAACCAGAAATTAATCATGAAAGGTCGTTGCTTAGAGAGCCGCTAGAGAAGGACAAGTGGTGCCTGCACTCACACACATAAAATGATTATGACATATATAAATAGTGTAACTAATCAGAAATTTCAATCAGAACTCACACAGATTATTATAAGTGCATTGCTTGCTTGATTACTGAAGACTGGTATGAAAGTGCCCAAATTAAGTACAAAAGAATTCTAAAAGTGCAGGATAAGATCCAAAAAGTATTCTCTACTTCGGGGTGATATCAGTATTCCCACCTCCGTTTTCTGAATGCAGAAACTGTCATACAAGTATTTTCTCCTGTGGTTAAAAACCCATACATCATGAGGAGACCCCTAACCAAATCTAGGAACTAATCTCTGCAGGAGAAAAAACTGAGAAATTCAACCTCATAAACTTAAATCATAAAACACGTAATTAAGTATCACTTCATTTTCACGTCACACACTACAGACACTGGTAAAATGAATAACTCCTCATCCATGCCAGGTCTATCAACAAGTAGAGTTCAACAGAACATATTTTAGGGCACATTTCAAGTTCCTTCACATCCTTTCACAAGAACTATGCAGGAAAAGACCACGAAAAGTTAAGATTATTAACAGGCAGCAGTGTTCTCATCTCAACCTGAAAACATGACATTCATGTAAGATACATTTTCCAGAATGTTGTTTACCACTACAGAAATGTATTCTGGTTGACACAGTGGTCATGAATGACTATTTTGAACTATGACAGATTTATAAGGAAATTACCAGAGCAAAACAGCTAAGTTACATTTACCAGAGAGAATCATAGGTATATGTATATTAGATAGAAGATATAATAATGTGAAGCTATTAATCAAACTCTCCAAGTGTCCCTAACTCCAGAGTTCCAATTTGACATGTAGTACTTGGTTACAACTGAGATGGAAGCAGCAAAAGATCTTCAAGACACAGCACAGAAAATTTCTGTCAGAATTCAGGGAAATTCTGGTGGCTCTAGGAAATGCCACCTCTCGGCAGCATCACTATGCTCCCCTTGTTTCTCTTTTTCCTTCAATTTGAACCTTTCTAAAAGCTAATAAAGGCCTGAACTTGCAAGCCCAAGTCACACCTCTGTCCTCTCACAAGCCATTAGTTTGTCTGCCAGCCCCAGCTCTTCAGTTTTACAGCTAATCTCTGCACAGGAACAGAGCTGCTATATGAAAAAAAAAAAAAAAAAAAAAAAAAAAAAACACGAGCATCTTGACTTTCCTGTAGTCATTAGGAAAGCAGCAGAAACAGGGACAGATTTCAAGTGAGCTCCCTTAAGCAGAGGCAGAAGCACAAAAACCCTAGTGTGCAGCAGCCTGAGCAGAAGCAGAGACGGCTGCGCAGAATACACTTTGGGTAGCAAGGTAATGCAGAAAAAAAAATAGAATTGATATTCCAGCTCCAACCCCCCCTCTATAAATATACTCTCCCTTTTCATCCGTTGTGTCTGGAAAATGATGCTCTGTCTCTCTGTGGGGCACAGGGCTGAGCCCCATTCTGTGCACAAGCAGGCGAGGTACAAAAGGGCACAGTGTGTAAAAGCTTTTCTTTTGCAGCTATATCAGTTGCTCTAACAAAACACTTTCCCTACTCATAGCAATCTGCATTGTCTGCAACCAGAGGGTCAAGATAACCTACAAGCAGATCATTACAAGGGCTTGCTATTAGAGGAAGAACCAGTCTGAAAAAAAAAATTGTTTTCTTTGCTATTACCTCTGCTTTGAGCCACATGTTGAAATTTAAGCAACTTTTTACAAAGTTCTGCAGACCTCTTTTATCATTTCAATCCATTACATTCTTATGTGGAACGTAACAACAGCACCTGTCTGTGATGAGTTATTGCTATGGCAGAAGGCCTACGAGCAGGCAATGTGTCCACCATCCTTCGTAAGGATTATCCATCTTACCTTCTTGTGAGTGTTGCCATTAAGACACATTGAAGGGATGGTGAATATGATTTTTATTAGGGAATAATTTTTCTTTCATGACTTCTACGTCACTTCCATAACAAATGAACTGATGAATACGCTGTTAGAGTCTATGAATTCATCTTTCCAGAATTAAATCAATATGTTTTTAAAGAAAACTTTTTTTCTGTGTTCTTTCGGGGCATCTGTATTCTGCTGCACAGAAGAATGAGATAAGAGTCAGCAATCTCTGCTGCCATCTTCTGCTTTTACTTTCTATACAACCAATGAATAGGACAGAAATCATCATTTCTGAAAATGACTGTCACAAATAAAAGACTCTAAATCTAGAATCAAAGATCTGTCACACAATGATAGAGACTAGGGATGAAAATGTCCCTTGGGACAACTCTCACCTTCACAGCACACACTTATTCTCTATGCTCCCATCTAACTGAGACTCTGCTATCTTTCATGGTGATTTTTATACATCTCCCTGAAAACTCCCTTCTCCCATTATTCCCTTAGAGCTCAAGTCTGCGCTTTGTAACAGATATCCACTCTTGAAGTAGCACCTCTTATTTTACTGGGATACTTATTCACTCAGTCAAGTTTCTGGAAATCACAGAGATCCTGGGGCACTTTCATAGTTGGACTTGAACTTGTCCTAACATTGAAATATTTCTCTACTTGGCTTGTAATTTCCTCCCAGATCATTATTATTTCTCTGTCCTCTCAATACCTGATCCTGGGTCAAATCCTCAGAATGGTCTTTATCAAAAGACTTCGTTATGCCTTCTGCAGTCCTAACCTCCCTATCTAACTTGGGAAATTGATGGGGTTATTATACTAACTGCATTCTTTGCCCTTTACCAACCTCCCACATTTGCTTATCAGATCACCTACTCCACACAGCAGACTCACTTTTTGGCTGGAGTACAGTTTTCCTACAGGATAAATGAATAGGTATTTTAATTGTGTGCATGAATCCTTATAATCTTCCTCATGGCCATTTGTTTTCCTGTAATGATCTCGTGATACTGAAGACTCAACCATTGGGTACGCGCATCCACGTTTCTGTTGGCATATAACCATGAGTAATTTTTCTTTACTACACTAAATCCCATTTGCTTTTTGTTTCCTTCAAATCTCAGTAACGTGTTACACTACTTCTGTCTTTCTTAACACAATGAAACCATCAGCATAGGGGGCATGTTTTTCCAATAACTGGTCAACTTTTCTAATAACTACAACAAGGAATACTAGGAAAAGTATTCCTATATAGGATATATAGATATCCTATATATCTAAGCAATAGTTCTCTTCTTAATCTTTATCATCATCACTGCCACCATTTTCCCATCAAAGAGTAAGATGTAAATGTTTCAGTTTTCATTTTGATCCTTCATCAAGTGGAACAATTGACTGCTGTTGAATTTTTTTCATGAAGTACAAGAAATAAATACTAAAATGAGCTCCAGTCCACTAAGGAGTTAATATACAACTTGTTCTCTATGTCCTAGAAGAAAAACCTTCACTGTTGACACACACAGAGCCATTTCAGTGACAAATTTTAATGACTTTAGAAGATATTCGCTCTCTTCTACTCTTACACAATAACTTTTCTAAAAATAATCCACCTTTTTTTTGTTTTTTTTTGCATCTCTTTTCTGTACACTTTCTTGCCACCAAACCACCTGGTATTTCATGCAGAACTGTTTCTCATTAATTAAACTTTGTCAGTTGGCTCTCATATTCTTTCTATCGCTCCTAATCATTTTTTTCCAGCTTTCCCACAGTACCTCTCTAGTTAAGAATTCACATTTATGCAACCTCTGCCATATACACTATACGATGTCTGTGAACACAATCATTAGAAATAAAAAGCATAATATTCCAAAGCATTAGTTGTCAAACATGAAGTATCCCCAGAGTTCATCCTAAAGAAATTCAAGTATATAGGAAGTCACATAGGACTTTTCTAGATTAATGTTATAAACTGAGAACTTGTTCTCTTCTCCTCACCCTTCATGCCTTTGATTCTCTATTAAAAACTTTCATACTTTCACTATACTTTTCACAAATATGGTTCACAATGCTTTCTGTGGCCCAAGTAATCAAAATACATTTAAGGTCAAACTGACTTCCTTTCTTTCCCCTCACAATTATTAGCAAACATCTAGCCCTTCTATGACCCTTGGTGCCTGAAAAAACTTTCCCCTTCTTATGATTTTATGTTCAACATCTCTCTGTTTCACTGGAGCATTCTCAGTTAATACATCATGGGAAAATACAGATTTTTCTTTCTTGCCTAATTTCTGTTTTCTCTTTTTTAACTGAAGGAGACTGAGGGGTAGATGAGGAGAAGGAAAAGAGGCTCTGCCATGACCTCATATAATTTTGTTGTATCTTCTGTAAAATAAAGGAACTCATTTTTCAGAGATGTTCCTAGACCCCTAGGTAACAGATCGCCTTGAGTGTAGCACGTTGCAATATGAGAGGAAGCAAACGCAAGAAAAGTAAAACACCATATGCACAAATTCTAAGCATCTGTTCAACACCACAGTTCATTTCTTGTACATAAAAGAAACATAAGTGCAGAAGATGGTAGTACAAGAGTCTATGCATCCTTCTGGAATGAGTGTTTCATGAACATGGCTCATTATAGTTTCTGTGACTTGCATAATCACATGGATTTAAGGTCACTTGGTACTACCACATCTTACCATCAGCACACCACACGGCTGAGTGCTCAGTCCTCACTAGCCAGTTAGTCCCTACTACTGCATTATTGTGGAAACCTCTTTAGATTTTTGATGTAGAAATATCCATTCTAAAAATAATGTGTGGTCCATGCTGGACTTCATTTCTACAGAACTTAATTACTCAGACCTGTATAAAAATGGGTACATGAAGATGATGAGGATGCTTATAACAAATTTAATTTAAAATCTAGAAGAATGATTACAATGTTCTATTCTGTTTCTTCTATTTTTCCTAAATTCTCAAAAGTGTTAAAAGAAAGCAAGCAGTAACTTAGGCAACAGCTTTGCCATTCTTACTGTACGACTTCACACAAGTTAAATGTTCAGAAGTGATTCCTACTTTCAGTCATCTCAATTTAAGTTCTGAATTTTCAATTATCTACTGCTCAGTTCTGAAAAAGCTGCACCCCTAAAGTTCCTGCTAGCTGTCGTTAATCCCCTAGTCACTTAGTCCAGGCAAAAGAGATCTCCGTCAATCTACAAAAAGTGTTTAAAAATCACTCCTCTCTCTGCTGAAAATAGGAAAACAATTGAAAAACTATGGGGGGAGAAAAGAAAAAGTTTGTAGTTTGGTTTCCCCATCACAGTTCTCATTTCTCTGCAATACCACAAGTATCTCTATATTAACAGATCCCTCTCTGGGAGAAATGCATATAAGTGAAGTATTAATATTAATGAAACAGGAAATATGCTGCAGATCTGTAATGATTCCCACTTAATTTAGACTATTAGCTGGTTCTCAGTTGTGTGAAAAATATGTAAAAGCTTAGTTTTCCTCAGGAAGCTACTTGCATTTTATAGGAATGAATTCCATAACACGGATTCATGTCACACTACAGTTTTATTAGCTCACTTTTTTCTTTTGCTCTAGAGGGCAAAATACCTCTATTTGTTTATTAATAGCAGAATTCAAATACCCTCCTTTAGCTATTCTTAACCTTAGGCTTCTTGCAAATACCCATGTATCTGACTGTCAAGCAATGCTATTAGAGACAGCTGCCTACATTTGATTGAATGCTGCAATATCTCTGCATAAAAGCATGTCTAGGAGTAGCTTTTTCTTCCTCCTTATCACTGGCATAGAACAGCGCTGGATGGTGCATCAGCGGCCACTGTCGTCCTCTTCCCCAGGTCTTTGAAAAGAGTCACAAATTTTTATTTCTTTTAATCCCTCTAAGCACAAAACACTCCAGTTTCCCCTGGCAATATGCTGCTTTTCTGATGAACTCTAGATTGGATTCGTGCATTGGCTCCAAATGGCAGATTAGAGGAATGCATGAATGTTAATTTGCAGTATTTTTTGTAGACTATGTTTACAGCAATTTGTGATTACTCTCTGGTAATTGTGTACTAATAATGCTAGTTGTTTATGTACAACTTCAAAAATAAATAAGAAGCAGCTTCATTAGCAATGGACTCTTTAGAGCAATTTCATAATGACGATAAATCTCCTCTGTTTAATACAGAGAATCTGCAGTCACATTCAAATACAGACAGGTGTAACAACTCAGTCTGACAGAGGTGCTCAAAAACTCTCAGGCATTTTTGGCCGGATTAGCAACCACCACCTTTTAGGTATTTAACTGAGGCACTGACGTTAGGCATCCAGTCTTGATCCATAGGCAGTACAGATTTCTATCAGCCAACCTGGACTACCTCAGATTGGACTCTGGCACTGAAACCCAGGAGGAGAGCAGAAATGAAGTGTTCAGCGCACAGCTCACGACTTTAATGCCAGGCCTGGATCAAGGATTATCAAAGTTTTCAACTCATCTGAACACAAGAAAAACGCTCACAGATTCTGGGGCCTGGCAGCAGAGCCGACCTTCCGCAGCAAAGGCCGGCGACGATAATTTTGCACACACGGCACATCCTCCTGCACCATCTCACTGGCAGGGGCTCTCTGACCCGAATGTCACCCAAAATGGCACCGAGACCACGAACAGTCCCCGCTAACGAGGCAGGTGACACTGGCAATTACACAGCTTAGCCCATCTCTCCCGAGGCAAGCATGCTCCTTCGCCTACTGTCTGCTTTACATTTCTGCTGGCACGTATAGCATATTCTTGGCTTTCTACACAGATCTGATAGCAGCTAAGCAGTTGTTCCCCCGTGCACTACTAAACAGCTGCCAGGGGTGGCTGTACGTGGTGACAGGCAACCCTTATCTGTTTGTAATTTTATTCAGTGAAATTTGTGAAGTACTGCACAACGTTTGGCTGAAATTTTCTCTGTTAATGCCAGTGATTAATTATTAACAAATGTGCTGTTATTATTCTAATGAGCCTCTCAATAGGCTTACTGAACTGTGCAAAGGCTCCCACTTCTCCTAAAAAGTTGGTCTCAAAACATGGCCACCCATTTTGTTTCCAGTGCCAACCTGCACCTCCTTACAAGCCCAATGTACACAACGGTTGAGTGCACTAAGAAAACTGGGAGCAGTCACAAGAAAATGCAGCAGCCTGACTCCTTTGTAAGAGCAGTTTGGGGAGCTGCCTCTGAATAAACAAGAGCCTCAAAAGTTCTCTGGACACTTACACCACTAGCAATCGGTGTCCCATTTTCCTGGAATTGAGGAGCCTCAGTGAGCAGCCTCGCGGCATGCCGTGGCCACCTCCTTCCTCAAAGGTGGGAAAGCTTGGATGCCCACCCAAGCCTAGGCAGCCATTTGGTGGCTGGGAGCGGCCATTTGCCACGTGCCGGGCTCTGCCCTGGGCGGTGCTGGGCCAGGAATGAGGGTTACGGGGATATGATTACTCACTTTTGAGGATTAGCGACATTTGATTAGTCATTTTGTTATTTGATCACTGAGGAGACAAAAGTTCGATGATTTTTGTCCAAGCCTACATCAAATAGAGTAGGGTCAGTTATTGGGTTCCTTTCCACTTTCGACCTACCTTTGCTTCACTCATCGCTCCTACCATTCACTGGTGTTTCTGGTCACACACTGGGTGCTCACATCTGCTTCCACATGCATCACCATCCTTTCAGTGTTGCCTTTCACACCCCTTTCTGAAGCAATCAATTCTTAGACTTACTTAAAGCAATCTGTGAATCTTGGGGCTTTTTATTTGGAGATGCTTTCCTGCCTTAAGTACTGCACTAGAAATATTGGGTAGGGAGATCAGGACCTAAATCTGTAACATATACTGCGTACATCCTGGATGAATGTACTGTGCACACATAGCTGTCATTACTCCCCTTGCAATTCCATTCTCAACTTTTTTCAACTGTTCATGTGGCCCACACTTGTCATACATAGTCATAATCATGGCTTCTATAAACATTTCTGTCTCCAGATGGCTTTACAGACCTTAACTTAGCCTGATCTGGGCAACTTGTTGGGTTGTTGAAGGAATTATTATCAAAAACAAAAACAAAAAGGCCTTAATTCCCCACTCCAGAAATGTCTGTGACTCCTTGTTCTGCTATGTAGCCACCTCAGCTTTCATGCTTTTTTTTCCCACATGCTCCCACTGCAGGACATCGCCAGGTTATTCAGGCAGTGGAGTGGGTGTTGTGGGGATTCTGCTGGCTTCTACCCATTGCAGTCCTCTGGATAAGATGTTTGACCTCTTTTCTCTTCCCTATACACCAGTTGGAAAGCTGACTTCAAACTCAAACAGGCACTAAAAATGAAAAATCAGATGTAGTTCAGCGTTCACATATAAATCAGTTAGGTATATAGAACTTTAGCCAGTTTCTTGGTAAAACAACTGTGTACTCACAAAAGCACTGCATATTAAAAATACATTAAGGATCAAAGATCCAGATAGAAAAGAGAAAAAATCATAGATATTTACAGCTTCTCCTACTCAGAGAAGTTTACCTTCATATGGTAATATCTGGGCAAAAGTTTCCATGTTATTACTGTTGTTTTAAATCATAATTTTAAATCATATGTGCTTGCAAATCACATTATTAATATGTCATTAATCCTATAATATTACAAGTCAATAGTGGATATGATAACTCATCCTATCTTTTTTGGGTTTTTTTTTTTTTTTTTTTTTTTGTACTCTAAGTAACATAAGGAAAACATTTAGGCTTAGTGTAAGGACAGAGAGAAGGGTGAACACATGAACATTGCCATTGCCTCTGTTAGTGTCATGCTATCTAACCAAGGAATCTTGCTGTCTGGAAAATGCAAGGAATCATCTAGACCCGTGAAACAACTGTGCTGTTAAAAACAAATTAATCCTTTTAAGCAGCTTCAAAATGAGCAGGAGTGTTGGAATAGAGGTCCCTTCCAATCTCAACCGTTCTAGGATTCTATGAAATCCTCAAATGGAAAGTGTTAAATGCCAATCTTCATTCCTGATAACAGCACAGAGAAGGATAGGGTGATCTTTATAGCAGATGCTCATCTGATTGTGATTATTAAAATACAAAATAATAATAGTAACCTAGGCTCTTATTATGGAAAGTGGGGGCTCCACTAAGAGCATAAACCGTTGGTCAGTTCCTCTTCCAGTATGGGTGCTCTGCATACTTTCCAGTATGCCTGGAGGCAACCAAAGAACAGAACTGAGGCATGTAAATATTGCAACTAAGTAGCCCCGGATTGGCAGACAGAAATTGGCCAGAGTCAGTAGCCAGAAACTTCTCAGTGTTTCCCAGTAACAGGACCAAAGGAATTTGGCACAAACTGAAACAGAGGAAGTTCCACTTTCACAAAATGATTTTTGACTCTGGGGGTGGGTGAACACAACAGTGGGTTTTCCAGGAGTCTTGACCCTTGGAGATAATTAAAATCCAACTGGACATCATCCTGGGCAACCCGACCTAGGTGATGCTGCAGGGGGCTTGAAACAAATGATCTGTAATTTCTGCTATGAGTTGAGACTACTTAATATCCCCAGGTCAGTGTTACCTGCACATTTTTGCACAGAACTTTTTAAGCAAAGGACTCCTGGACACTCCATCTATATTTGATTCAGATGAAGAAGTTACCACTGAGCAAAGAAGTTTCACTGTATTGGGTAATAACACTTCTTCAGCTATGTGAAGTGCAAATAATACCTGTGTAGTTAAATGTTAAGTTGAGGTTACTATACCTATACTGTGTTGCTTGTTAAAGAACTAGAAGTCGTACCATATTGCTTATTTATCGTCCTCTGATTTCCTCAATTTTAAATATCAGGATTCATGAAGCTTTGCTCATACTGAATCACCAAATGTTGCAGGAAGGTTAATTTACAATAATATGTAGAACATATACAAACTATAAAAAGGTGTTCTTTCAACACCTTCTGTGATCTCTGTCTCAACACTTATAAATACGGAAATAGGCAAATTTCAAAAGAAATATTTTCTCCATTTATGCATAATTAGACTGGAGATTTTTATATCAATATTTATGTCCTGCAACTCACTAAAATTTAAAAAGAGGATTTTTAATAGTCATTTATTAATAACAAATAATTATAATAATAGTAAATATCTAAATATCCAGAGACAGAAGAATAAATACTTTCAAGCAGTTTGAAGGAAAGCTAAACAAAATAAGACTTCAAGAGTTAGGTCTATATCCCTTATGGCATTCAGGAACTTAAATCTCATCAAAATCATCCTAAATATTATTGAGAGAAAACAGTTTATGGTTAGAAACTGGAGTTAACTAAATGTAGCAAGCACTAACAATTAGAGTCATAATTATTGCTACAACGTTATCAAGGTTACAGGGGATTCTCCACTGAGGGAAATCTTTAAACGAGGCTTGTTCCCTCTCTCCTTCCTCCCCTCAAATATGTATTCTAGTGCAGTGACAGCTACTGGACTTGGAGCAGGAATTAATTCATGGAAATCCTCTGTATTCCTCAAGAGGTCAGACTACAGGATTGCAATAGTCCCTTCTCTATTTAAAAATCTCTGAGTATGTAAGATTTGACTTGAAAAATGACTTTTCCATTTTGATTAGCATGTCACACAAAGAGAAATATACATGTGAAAATGAACTGACTGAAGCCTATATAGGGCAAGACTTTTGGGTCTTGACACTTCACTTTCCTTTGGCCTCTGATACAAGAGCAGATGAATCCTTTAACCTCTGTGCATTCTTAGTTTGCACAACCATAAAATATAAACAGTATGTTCCCACAGCATAATCTGTTGAGCTGCTCAATTAGTAAATACTTGTAAAAAGAATCTAAATCCTTGGATTAAAGAGGAGAAAGACATGCAAATGATTATTGAATGCAGGTGTTCACTGCTCCAGTAGCAGAGAATGTTATCCTCCCCTGTATGCTATAACATCTTCAAAATAAATGTCAACTGTAATTTTAAAAGTACTAAGAACAAGCATAATAACAAGCATAATAGGCTCTTCTCAGGTAATTTATCTCTCTCAGCCCCAGCTGACAGGGAAGAATTTTCTGTATCTTCATGAATCACTTTAATGTAGTCACTCAGGAGATATGTAATAAGATTTGTATATTTCTAACTTTGCAGGGCTGCAAGATTTGCAATTCAGTTTTGAAATATCGGCCCTTTCCTTTCCTGTTTACTCCAGAGACTTTGGCGGCCATTTGTACATTGGGCCA
Source organism: Nothoprocta perdicaria (assembly GCF_003342845.1). Taxonomy (NCBI): domain Eukaryota; kingdom Metazoa; phylum Chordata; class Aves; order Tinamiformes; family Tinamidae; genus Nothoprocta; species Nothoprocta perdicaria. The sequence continues at coordinate 4,189,441 of NW_020455788.1, forward strand.
CGTGGACCTCTCTGCTTGATACCTCCTTGCCTAGTAAGGAGTTGTTTGCTCAGGATTCAGGGAAAAGGCATCTAAAAGGCTGCTGCAGCAGCAAAGGGCTTGGACATCTGGGTAGGCTGCCGAATGTGCAGCTGTAGTTGGGCATAAGGGTCACCAGTGCCATGTCTGTGTTCACTTGCAGACCCACCCAGCACGTCTGGAGCTGCTGTCACATCCAGCACTAACACCCTTGGGGGAAGGGGACTCTCTAGACCACTGAAGCAGTGCCTTAACATTATCTGCCAAGCACTTTATAACCATTAAGCAATTAGTCATTAGCTAATTACTAATATTAATTCTGTTTTCCAAAAGTGTTTCCAGAACCTATCGATCTTGTTTCTATTAATGTTACACTCAGTGACTGTAACTGAACCGTAAGGAAATAATCACCTGCACACTTGTTTTTATTCCAGAAGATGAATTAATTTATATTTCTTTTCCCCTTCTGTCCTGGTTTTGACAGTAAAATCCCTTATTATGCCCTTATTGGAAGGAATGTGTGCAAAGTGGATAAAAGAACTGTCAAAACCGTAAACCTCAGCTACAAGTTTTTTATCTTTTTCCTCTAACCAATGGGAGACAGATCCGTTATCTCTCAAAAACAGGAGGCAAAAACAAGGAAGAATGAATGTCACCTAATGCCCGCCTCCTTCAGTGACACAAAATGGATGGCACGGGGATACACCCATTTTAACCTCATGAATATACATTGCCAAATTCACCAGAAACAAGTAAAAATGCCCATACGCTCCTTGTTTGCCTTATACTGTGGCTGCTATTTTGGTATTAGAAAAGAAATCATTAGATAGTCCATTCAGTACGAATTTCTGCTGCACACTGTTATTTGCCTGTAGGACTCAAGCTAGGCACAAATTCCAAGGATCCTGCCAGTGTTTCCAAATGTTCTTAAACAAGCTGTTCCTGCTCCCACTGATGTCAGGGGCAGGGAATGGCATTCGTGCTAAGAGCAAATCCATCCTGAAGAGATGTGGAAAAAATTTTGTTTAAAAAATAAAAAAACAGAGTGGGGGAAAATGATAAGCGCTAGCTTCAGGAATCATCCCACCATGGGGCCCAAAATTCCTGAGTTTTTACCCAAAACAGATGAGAAATAACAGTTTTCATTGCCTATTGAGATCTCCTGGGTAATGGAAATAGAAACAGCTTCCCTGTGCAGCCCAGGGCCTGATGGCAGGCACATCTTGGGGTGTTAGTGACGCTGACAAGTTGCACTATTTCTTTTCCTGAGGTCTTCTTTCACTCTGCTTTTTTTTTTTTCCTTTTTGCTGCACTTATTGTTTGAAATAGGCTTTTTTTTTTTTTTTATCAATGTCAGCAGCACATGCTGCAACTCACCGTTTGTGTTTAAAGAACATATCCCAAACTTCATTTCAGATTTGGTATCCTTTGTTACTCCTCTATGGCTGCTTCTACAGGGAAAATACAAATAAGTGATAGAAATTCACCTTAGTTACTTCAGATACGGAAAATTCTTCCAGGACAACATTTTTATGGAATAAATGCATAATGGAAGTTAGGACTCTTCAGCTTATATAGGTTTCTCTAATTTGCTTAAAATACAATACATATATATAAATACATAAAAGTAACTTGGAAAAAGATTAAGAAAACTGAAAAGCTTTTGGGGAAAGGACTTCTTTTTCTTTTTTTTTTTTTTTTTTCTTCAGTTTAGACCTGTCTCTACATGGAAGTCTCATACATTGGAACAAACCCCACAGCTGATTGCTGCCTCACATTTGTCCATCTCTAGCCCCCTACTTACATATGTTAGAAGCAGTCCCCTTTTGTTAAGATGATTTTTCCTCTTTTCCTAGAAATCCCAAGTTCATTTTCCTTAGGCAATCTTACTTGGAACTCCATAATGGCTATACTACTTCTGTTATCAGAGCAGGTTAATTTAAAGCTGAACTTTGATGTATCTCTACAGTGTTGCAGACTGCAGACAAAGACATATTTAAGCGCTGACTCTAATAAGCAGTCAAAGAAATCCTCCAGAAATGTCCTATGAATTCAGCCTGCCCTTTTTTCACTCCATGCCTTTGTCAGCTAAATTCTAATTAGCAGAGGACAGATAACACTAGACAAACTCCACAAATATGCAGACACAGCTTCCACGAGTAGACCGCTGTACTCATAATATTATTAATAATGAAGATATTCCCCATTGTTGCCATGGGACCACATGTCTGATAAAACTAAACTGAATTACTGCATATGCTGGATATTCACGCTGAGTAAACAGAAGAAAGAAGAGATGGTAAAGATTTCAGTCCAAACATGACATGAACTCAAACTTGTAAAAAATGGCATAATAAAATCATATTTGCTCTAGAGATAAGTCAATCTGGGGAGAATAAAAACAGCAAAGTGCAGTAGCAAGGGTAGGAAGCGAGGACAAAAGAATGTAAAAGTACAGGATCTTCTCCTGCAGACACTTGCAGTGACTACGAGTAACTCACTTCTATTACTTTTCATCATACAGTATTTTCTTCTTTAAACAAACATTCTAGTTTAGGCATTTGAAGAATACACAATATGGTATATGGGGACTGCCCAGTGCTTAGATGCCTTTACGGTAGATATTGCAACGCCTGATAGAACTTTAAAAGCCCAAGCAATCCTGATGTGCTCCAGGAACCTTCGCTTGCAAGCTTAATAAATAAGCACAAGTTCCTGCATACTGGGTACTGTGAAGTATGGTGAACAGGACATTTTGCTACCTATTGCATTGCACTTTCTGAACTACTGAAACCTCTTAATGCACTCAGAACATCCCAAGAGGACAGAAGCCCTTGGAAGTGATGTTTGGCATTAAGTAGCACTGTTCCCTTTGATTCTCATCTATTTACAGCAGAAGGGGGCAATCCAGCCGCTCTCTGAATTAGCCTCTTATTGTATCCAGCTGCTCTGGAAAATCCATAGCCAGCACTGAAAAACATTAGACTTTAAGTTATATATATATCACATTAAGTTTTAATAGTAGAGTAGATAGAGTGTTTTTATTACATCTGCCAGTCTGTGACTGTTTATTTGAACCAGCCATGATTTTTTTCTTTTCTTAACATGCATATATACCTGTAAGCACAGATACAATTTTCTGACCATTAAAGCAGGATTTTAAATTTCTGAAAGGCTAAAAACAAAAAATAGAGCTAACTATCTCAATTAAAAGCCATTGGATAATTGATTATTTGATGATACGCAGGCACTTTTAGATGAATGAATTATAACATCTAGCTAAATTGGGCTCATCAACTCACCATTATTCAATGGAAATCTGTGATATTTACCAAACCAGATATTTACCAGTCTGAATTTCTTTCTTGAAAATAAATAGCCAAGCTGAGTGAGTGGTGCTCATGGCAGCACCAATTGCTTCTTTTTTTTTTTTTTTTTTTAAGGTATTACAAGGGCAATGAATCTGTATTTGGAATGAGTCACTTAGGAAGGTGCAGGAGAAAATTTTCTGTTTTACCTGTACTTTCTGAGAAAGCCTGAGGGCAGTGGTGTATGTGGAAAATCCAACACAAAACCCAAGCTTATATTACAGATAACACTTAAAGATGAGTCAGCAGTTGCCCCTCAGCCTGATTTCTACCAATTCTTTGGTCCTGTGAACCAGTTCGTGTGGTGAGAGTTACAGTCAAACAAAACCGTAAACAGGTGGGATCTGTTCCCAGTCCCTGACCTGGATGTGTTTCCTAGTGTCCTGAGTGAAGGCCTGAAACCTGATCTGCCGCAAACCTGAACTGTGAGACTGGGAGCAGTGAAACTGAGTGGACCACTCCGCGTCACTGCCTCCACCATCTTCCCATCCCGTTGTTTTCACCCTCACCCGCTTTCCTCATTCCCCAGCTCAGCCCACCCCATGGCAGCTAATGCAGGCATTTCTGCTGGAGGGCAGCGAGCCATTCCAAGGGCAGGAATGAGTGGCTAAGGGAGGCAGCTGACCCCCTGTGCTCCCACTGCCTCTAAAACTTTCTCTGTTACCCAACATTGATTTTCCCTCCAGATCCTCATGAAGACTTTAGAGCATTGGACGGTACTGCAGAAAAATTGTCACTCATGAACAGTCAGTGATTAATGCCAGTACTGACAACTCAGAATTCCAAGATATTAGGCAAAATATAGCTGTTAGTCAGAATCAGTGCAAAATTGTCAGCTGTAAAAGCTTCTTTAGCTACTAGTGAAAGAACATGAGACGTGAGTGACCCACCATAACCTTGAGTTTCCTTTCTAGAGAAAGGCAATGAAGATGCCCATATTGTTTTGTGTTTGCAGCCAGGAAAACTGCTGGGAGGTATATCATATTTGTGTTCATTTTTGTTTTTGTTTTTGTTTTTATCCTCAAACATTGGTAAAGCTGAATGAACTGGAAGGGAAAATATTTGGTAATTCATCATAATGGAGTGGTCAATATATCAACCTTTGCAATTTAACAACAAACTAAAAGGTTGGTGTAGCTTAGGGCAAATAATTGAAATAATGCTTTATGCTCTATTTCCATGCTGGAAACCTCCTTACAATGCAGAAAGATCAATACTCAGCATGATAGATGGATGGTTCTGAAAGCTTCAAAAGTCAGCTGGCTGACTTGTAGTTCATGAGATATGAGAAATGTGTCAACCATTGCACAATCGTGCCATTAGTTTTGAAAACTTATCTAATATGTGGTTGTGAAAATGGACTTGTGACCTGCCTGTGTAATAACTTCCAACACATGGAAAGGCAGCTCAGCTGTTTTCTGTCTCATCAAACTTCCCTTAGACTTGGGAAGGCTAAATTGAAGCCTAAATTGCAAAAAGAATTTTATTTTACACAGTAGTTTACTTTGTGAAACAGAGGTTTCACCAAAAAGCATAAAAAAGTAAAGCAAAGGATCCAGCTTTGAATGATGCCCAGATCTGATTTCCAGGTTAGCAGCAGGTTGAGGAAAGAGCAGAAGGGAAGGACCATCTCTGATGTTGCTTCCTCATCGGCCTTCTCGGAGGGAAAACTCATCAAACATAGGAACTAGCTCTGCTCAACTTACAAGGATTTCAAGATTTACCACAGAAGACTTTATTGCATTTTTGTTGTTGTTAATATGGTAAAATTTACTGATTATTTCTGAGATCCAGAGACACATAGTCATGGTCTCAAAGAGCCTGTGGTTACTCTGACAGGGAAGGCATAGACAGCTTGGTAAATGTTCTTTTTCCTGACTAGGCATAACTTTTAATTTTAAAAGTAGACAATGCTTAGTATTAGCCTAGAAATTGCAGTTAGAATAAGACAGAATTCATTTACTGCACAGTGAGCAAAGGCATATGAAGCTCTCAGAGCTGTTTTTCACATCAAAGATATATCTCATATGTCCTGTGCTTGGGCTGCAATGTAATGGCACGTGGAGATTCTATAGACCATAGTATGAAATCCCCATTTTATCTTCTACTCTCCATTGAACTCTTCACTGAAGCATAGGCCAGAATTCTATCTTTCAATGACTTGGCAAAAAGCATTACACAAGCAATAAACTCCAGAGTAAACGAGGAAGTCTTGATAGGTGGGTGTCAGTAGTTCCCAGTAATCTTTCAAAATGAGGATCATTTAGCTTCATAAGGCAGAAAGAGATGAACTAGCCCAGCTGCTGCCGATCAAGGCTGCAAGGCTACACCACCAACCTGCACCAGCTTCTTGTCATTGCACACTTCATGCTAATGGAAATTACCATTCCCATTTCTGTTCTCCTTGTACCTGCTTATTTACTTGTATATGTATTCACACTCTAATACAGTCATGCAAAATAAGGTCATTCAATAAATGCGGGAAAAATGCAAAATATATCTATATTTTAGTATAGATATATCTATATATATCCATATATTTAAATCTACAAAAATATATCTATATGTTTTAAGAACACAGATCTTTCACAGGTCTTGAGTAACTTAAGGGTCAGGATAATTGAGCAAGGGGATAGACAACTTGGTAACAATAACTAAGTAACTTAGAGATCAGCAGCTACATTGGGCTTTTTTTTTAACGCAGACTGTCATGTCAGTGCAGCAAATACTTAATCCAAAGAGACTACACCATAAACAGGATCAAGTGAAATGATCAGGTGTGCCATTCCTACGTAGGTTCTTGAATCAGTAGGCTAAAGATTCAAACTTCTTGTAATCTATTATTTTGGATCACTGATTCTAGCATTTTTTGCCCTCAAGGATATCCAGATTCACATAGACAATGGTTTCACAATCAGGAAATCCATTTGTAAAGCAGGAGACCATGTTCAATTTCCCTGAAGCTGAAGTTACAACTGAACCTCCTTCACACATTTTCTAACCTCACAGTCACGCTTTGAATTGATTTGACTGTTTTGTTTTGTCGTGATGAAAAATATAATTGCTTCACAGTTTAATTTTTGACACTTAAATGAAAAGTCCTTACAGGAATAAGGAATAAGAAATTCCTTAGAGGTAGGTAACAACCATGTCTTGTCATTCACCTTTTGTCAGCCAAGAGGATTACAAAGCAGCTTACTGCTTTTGTATCATCTTATACACCCAAATTAAAGTGAAAGACACCAGAGATGTGTAATATATATCTCCGGAAATGAGTTCATTTTATAAAACTTTGAAATTTAATTACAGTTTATTTTCAACAATGTGCACACAAAAACATACATGATTTGTCTGTCCAGCAGCAGTGGAGACAGGCGTAAAGGAAATAGATGCTGGCTCTCATTATGAAGTTCTGGCATTAGACTTTTTAAATATTGAAAAATAGCTGTTTGAATCATTTTTTTTTTCAACTTTAAAATGCCTACTCTCTATCTGCCTTTTTTAATATCTCTGTTTTTTCCTAAGAAAGTAGCTGTGCAGTCCTTGCAAAAACAATGCATGTAAGGTTATTTTTCTTTGACTGGCTTTAAGATCTCTCTGAACCTGCTCTGGGCCCAGGCTATTAGATGGAATGAGAATTGGATCCGGCTGGCATTTCCACAATTAGAAACTTCAAGCAGACTGGCTTAAATGTCAGGTGTGAGTCTCTGTAGTGGGGTCTGCTTTTAAGACTATGAAAGATTTACTTAAGCCCATCCCCTGGGCAGGAGCAGATTTGCTGTATCAGTGCTGCTCATCCAAATATCCCGAGATTTTCCCTTGTTTTGGCAACCCTTGTTTCTTCCTCTGTCTGTAAATCTGTCATATGCTCTCTACATCCATTGCAATCTCCTTGCCTTTTTTTCTGCCTTAAGACATTTTTTCCCTTGAGACAGCCACTTCCTCAGGCTTCTCCTCTGTCAAAGCCCAAACTTCTTCCACTTTTTAACTGGGCAGCTGTATGTCTGATATTTCCTCCTGGAATTCTTTGAGGGGTTCTATGACAAAACACTGTACACGTTTCCACTCCTGCAAACCCAGGAAACTGATATCTTACACTGATATCCTGACTGCAGAGGAGAAGGGAGCTTTCAGCTTTCCTGGTCTGCACTCCAGCTCTTTCTCCAGAGGCTTTAGGTAGGGAAAGGAACAATATCCCTCTAAGCACTTTGTCTGCTTCCTAATGGGAGCATACTCTATATTGAAGAAAATGTAGATCCTAATAACATCATCAGTAATCACAAACTTTACAGGGTAACTTTTCATAGAGTTCCTTAGACTGGTATCTACTTCACCAGTGCAGTGCCTCTTCCACAGCAAACAAAATGACCCAATGGACACTTTGAATGGGTCATTCACCCAAGTGGTATCTCCATTCCTCACGTGTAGAATTGTCATAATAATGTTGCTCCCCAGCATCCTTTGATGATCTTGCCTAGCAAGACAGCCAAATCTTTATGGAAGAACTCTGTGAGTTTGTGTCAGCCTAGCAGTATAAAAACACAAGATCTCATTTAAAACTGTCTACATCACTACTGTCTATAAATAACAGTGCTAGTAATCAATGTATAGGCCATGGGTGGACTATCAGGGTGAGGGATTTCAAAAAAAAGAGAGGAAACAGATTATTTTAATGAGAAAAGTAAATCCTGCTTTGATGGAGATCTGAGGCAAGTTTCTGACCAATTTTTATATTTTACTTCTTGAATTAGTTTTCCATCTCTAATTGTTATTACCAAGATGCATTGATAAGAGATGCATTCACCTGATAAAAGATGCATTAAGTTATATACAGCTCAAAAGTGAAAGGAGAAATAAACACACTATTGATGCAAAAAAAGTGATAGAGCAAATTCGAATCATGAGTTCATTCTCTTCTAAAGGAAAATCATAGAATCATAGAATGCTGGAGGTTGGAAGGGACCTCAGAGGTCATCGAGTCCAACCCCCCTGCTCACGCAGGGTCACCTAGAGCACGTGGCACAGGGCTGCATCCAAGAGGGTTTTAAAGATCTCCAAAGAAGGAGACTCCACAACCTCTCTGGGCAGCCTGTTCCAGTGCTTTGTCACCCTCACAGTGAAGAAATGCTTCCTTAAGTTCCTGTGGAACTTCCGATGCTTCAGTTTGAAGCCATTTCCTCTAGTCCTATCCCTGCCCACCACTGAAAAGAGGCCGCCCCCCTCCTCCTCACTGCCTCCCTTGAGGTATTTATACACCCTGATCAGGTCCCCCCTCAGCCTCCTCTTCTCCAGGCTGAACAGGCCCAGCTCCCTCAGCCTTTGTTCATAGGGCAGATGTTCCAGGCCCCTGATCATCCTGGTAGCCCTGCGCTGGACTCTCTCCAGCAGCTCCACATCACTCTTGTAGTGGGGAGCCCAGAACTGGATGCAGTACTCCAGATGTGGCCTCACCAGGGCGGAGTAGAGGGGGATGATCACTTCCCTCGACCTGCTGGAGACGCTCTTCTTAATGCACCCCAGGATCCCGTTGGCCTTCTTGGCCACCAGAGCACACTGCTGCCTCATGGTCAACTTGTCGTCCACCATGACACCCAGGTCCCTCTCTGCGGGGCTGCTCTCCAGCAGGTCCTCCCCTAATCTGTACTGGTGTCCAAGGTTATTCCTCCCCAAGTGCAGGACCCTGCACTTGCCCTTGTTGAACCTCATGAGGTTTCTCGCCGCCCAGTCCTCCAGTCTGTCCAGGTCCCTCTGGATGGCAGCACAGCCCTCAGGGCTATCAGCTACTCCACCCAGTTTGGTATCGTCGGCAAACTTGCTGAGGGAGCACTCCAGCCCTTCATCCAGGGTTCTTTAAAAGCCCTTCATCTATGGGTTCTTTAAAAGAAGGAATTACATACCTGCCTATAGTGCAATAAATGCCCTTTATAAAATGAAGTAACTTCTGAGCTCTTCGGCATAAGACATATGCCCCACTTATGATTAAAGTGACAGCACTGATATTAAAATTTAATGTTCCCAATATTGTCATATTTCAATAAATCAAACAGAATCAGTAAGATCCTTTCTTTGTCATCATGAAAAGACTTACAATGCTTTAATTTGAATGGATTTTAGGTTACGATTAAGAAGCAGGTTATTGATAGGGAAATGTACAAAACTGTGTCTCTGCAGCAATCAAATGGAGCTGCACACACAGTTTATAAAACACACTGTGTATGCATGGCTCTGGCTGACAGTGCCAACTAGCATTCGGGGGCTTTATTAATACAATAGGATGCAGAGATGACAAGCTTGCAGGCAGAAATAACAATCTAATGATTGTTTGGAATATTTATATTGCCTTGCTTTGGGGGTAGTTTTTTTCTTGTTTCTGTAGAGAGCTTTCAGATTTAAAAGCAACAGAAGAATTTCAAAGCAGAGACTAATTTGTTCAGGGAGCTGGTAGTGATAATAGCACAAATCTGGTCTTTTTTTCACATCTGCAGATCTCAAAATGTAGAGAGGAAAGGTTGAGGGTCACATCCTATCATCCCTACTGCCCAAGTATCTATCAATTGCAAAATACTGTTGTCAATAGTATTAGCCTTACACATAGTCATATAGATATGGTGATATCTAATTGAATAATTGAACAATATTGACTAATGCTGTAACAGATGAGTTTGGGACATCAAACCATGACCTGTTTCTGAGGGAGAGGTGGTATCAATGTGCTTCTGCATTCACATCTCTGCAGCTGCTTTAAAGTTCTTTCCAAGTACTGAATAGTATACATCATTTTTGGAAAAGAAGTCTTTCTAAAATAGACAAGACAAAGATGAAAGGAAAAGATATAATGGCACAGAACTCTGTCAGTCAACACACTTGCCCCACAGTTGCTTTTTCTCCTGCTGGGGATGGAGGTGGAACATAGCTGAGGGAAAGGGTAAGCTCTCTGGAGATAAAAGCCAAGGCAGAGGGCTACTGACAGGAAGAATGGGTGGAGGAAGAACCTTGCAGGCTGGCTAAGGAGGCCAGATGTGCAATGAGACTGAGCTAAAAAACCTGTGCAAAATGTTTTTTCAAGGTCTTCTCATTGTTTTTTTGCAAAGCATGCCTTGATATTTCTAAGACTGAAATGGCTTTTTATTTATAAAGGGCTGCTGCAGGTCAGCCCAGGATCTCCTCAGATCTCCTCTAAACCTGTTCCTCCCGAGACTTGTGCTCCCTAGTCCTAGCTTCTGTGGAGATCAGCAGGCAGCAAGCAGAGCTTTGCAGAGACAGCCCTGCCATCACAGAAGGCAGTTCTGGCATTATCCACCCGCAGCTCCCTGTTTTGTCTTGCATACAGAACACTGACCGTAATCCTAAAATGGGAATCAAAGAGGGTTGTTTTTCCATAGATTTCTCAGTCAGTGTTCTGAATGCAAGACACTCTTTTGGGAGTGTTTCTGGCATGTGTGAATATAGCAACTCACAATTCATGGCAAACCTGAAGACCTGTTTTCCAAATCACCACTACCTGGTTTGGGTCAAAGACTGGAAACTAAAACTGCCGTAGACTGAACTTTAAATACAGGCAAAGTAAGTGGCTGTTTATTCTACAAACATCTGGAGCTGCAAACATGGAATATTTATTATTCACAAACAGTCATTGTTTCTGGTTAATATTGGCAGTGTGGCAAGACTGATTAATCTAATTCTCTCAGAATTGTATTGGGAAATTAAGATGTTAATGGGGAAGATCAGAAAAAAATTGCTGCTACATTCCTTGGGAAATAAGGTTCCATTGACTCATATCTCATGTGCCAGGTGGGTCTCCCTCAGTCTTTCCTATCCCATTAGATACTTAATTATTCATGGGAGTAGAGGAAATGGAAAGAAAGTTCTTGAATGCAGAGATTAAGGTGGCTAACTGAAGGAATGAATCTCATTTTGTCTCTCACTGGGAAAGAACTGAATGAGCTTAGACTATAACAGATATTTTCCAGCTTCCAGCACCTTTTCTTTATGAGGCAGAGATTCTCTCCTAAGCTTTGCTAACCAGCACCTCCTCATATTCCTGTGAGGGTGATGTGCCAGTTCTCCTCATGGGTGATTTGTTTTCTCTGTGCAATGAATTGAGAGAGCAGACTTCTAACTCAGACCTGAATATTCTGCCAACTGATGGTATTTTAGAGCTGCATGCTAAAATGAACGGGACCTATTAGATCCAATACAGGAATTAGCTTCTGTAAAATGGAAAATGAAATACCTTCTGATAGAGACAGGAATTGAACTTGTTACTCCAGTGATCCTTAAGCACTTCATCCTGAGCTGCTGAATTAGGGAGTCTCACCTTGTACTTTTGTCCAATTAGAATACGGCCTTACTCCCTGTAGTTACTTGTGCTTACCTAGTACTGGTATTGCCAGGCTTTAACAGTTTGGGTGGAGCTTCTGCAATCTCGGTTTTGTATTTGGGGAACTAGAGGAACAGCAACATTTAGATACCTGCAGGCTTTAGCAGTCATGAAGTTTTTAACATGACAAACTGAACATAAAAACAGTTCAAAATCTAATTCATAAATGGATCAGACATCTTGCCTTTACAAGGTAAGTGAGAAGTCTATGAGAGAGAAGCAAATGAAGATGGTTAGAGAGTCTACTGACCAGTTTTTAAGGCACTGGCATATGTCTAGGTTACCAACTCCTCTTTCTTTTTGCTTTAATTCTACTTAATTTTGTGACAGTCATATAAAAAAAAAAAAAAAGCCCATTCTATGGTAGGTACCCTCCTGAAGAGGGCAAGAGCATCTGACAACAGGAGAAATTTGAAAGTATAAGTCAGAACTAGCAGTTGCTCATTTATGTTAATCTCAGATCAACTATTGGTCTTGCAGCCATCACAGTGTTTTAAATTCATTTGTGAGATTCTGAAATCTTTTTTCTTTATTCCTGAAGATCCATACCAATTGTGCAAGGCTGTGTCATCAACATCTTACAAAAGCAGTTTACAGGTGCAAAGAAGCCTAATGCTTATAGCTGAGCACACTGAAAGCTTTGGGAAAGTTTGGGAGTATTGTCAGCTCATTAGGCTTATTCTCTTCTGTTTTACTCACTACACTTTGTTCTTCATCAGTTCAGATAGAAGAAACTCTTCCGATAGAAGAGACTCTTTTGCACGTGAACTTTTATATATATTGTTTGTATCAACTAGCCATCTGCTTGGTGTCTTACATGTCAGATTCCATGCTTTGAAATGGGAAGGAAAGGAGCTGTTAAAGAGAAAATTCTCCATCAGCCGAGCCCACTGCTAACCCCAACAGTAACATTTCACCAGCAACAGGATGTAAGGCTGAGACTCATGCATATGTACAGTCATGTGTATGTACATTTTTTTAAAAAATGTTCTCTCCTCTTAACTTCATCCTCCTCTGTGCTCACATCCTTGATATGTGATTTATAGAACCCCAAACATTTCATCAATGACTGAATTGGAAAGCAGCACCTTTGCAGTACAAACTGATTTGTTTGTACTGCAAAGGATAAATCAATGTGGCAGGCAGAAATACAGTAGAAATTATAACAAAAATGCATATGTGAAAGGCCTCCAAAATGGGAGGAGCTGAGTCTTGTAAGAGGAAATGAATGATTTATAGTTTAGAATAGAGAAAGTTTCCTTTGTGGTGATGTTACACTGCCTTTAAATGAAGTAGGAGGTGCGGAGAAGAAGCAAGAAAGAAGGCAAAAAGATGATTTATTTCCAAAGCATACAGCATGCAAAGTGGTACTTTTTGAACTACTTTGCCATGAAATGATTCAAGGAATCATTTTTCATAGATCCATACTCAGGGAAAGGAATAACCTGGAGAATTTTCCTAACATATTTTTAAATTGCTAATATGCATGGAATATGAAGGCCCAATCCCCCAGAAATTGTTAATGCAAGTTGGAGGCATTTAAACACTCCGAGAGCTACCACCAGGCAATTAGATTAAGGAAGTCAAAGGTGCAAACCAATCCTAAATCCCTTTATGAAAACCCTCTCTGCTTGAGGCAGGCATAAAAATCTATGTATTATACATTTCCAAATAATTACAAGTCCTGCAACTGCTACTTAGAATTAGAAACACCAAAATTCAGAGAGGTTTCTTCCCTGCTCACAGAGCTCTGTATTTCTCCTGAGGACGAACTGGCTGCTGATGCAGTTCTATGGTACCATAAAGTGTAGATCAAGGATATCATCCTAAAGCCACAGATTCTGGTGAAACTCTCATGATCTGCCCAAGCACTCCTACACCACTTAATCTTCAGTGCGTCTGTTACCCTGCTTTAATTTCATTATATATGTTGAATTATCAAAAGAAATAAGACAGTACTACTGTTGTCAAGCCAATTAAAATGAGGGATAGTCTCACTACATATGTTTTGGTGTCCAATTTAAATGCCCGAATTAGCAGCCAGCATTCATATAGGCTACATATAGGATTGCCAGGGATGCTTCGGAAGGATATTCATCTAAGATACAGCTCATAAGATGGAGAGCTCAGACTACTAATTTAGGCATATCTTTAAGGTCGGAGTCCACTTCCATGATTACCTCTCACAACCCTTCAATGGAAACACCTTACAGACAAATTTACACAACAAGGAGCAGGAATTAGGAGGCAGACCTCACCCAGTATTTTGATCTAGCAATTTGAAAGTAAAATGCTCTTTATGCCACCATTAGATTCTCAGGTGACAGAGTTCCCCTAACAGTTGCTAAATTAACATTCTGAACCCCCTAAAAATATTGAATACTCACTCTTGTAAACTTAACAGGGCAAATTCTCAGCAAGTACAAATGGACATAATTGAAGCTCAGAATTACAGAATGATTTACACCAGTTAAAGAACATAGCCCTTCTTGAACATTGCTAGTGAAAATATATTTCATCTGAAATTTAAATCTGCCTGCTTTTAGGAAAACTCCTAGGATTATGTTCTTGTAAAGAAGCTACTTCTTTTAGCACTGTCACTACTCTATGAGTGATGCAACAGTAGCAAATCACTACTCTAGTCTTTAGTTTTTATCAGTATCTTCTGAAATGCACTCACCATATCCATCTCAGAATGAATCATTATTTTCATAACATGCAACAAAATTATTCAAGCAGATAAAATATTAATCTGAAACCAAGCAGTAAGACAAGAGAAATAGAAATCTTAAATTTCTTACCATAGAGGTTCAGCAATTTGCTTCTGTCTCACATGAATCATGTGAGCTACCATTGGGAAAAAACATCCCCTAAATCAAGTTCTGTTCAGGTATGGGATAGAATGGTGTCAATACTTAGAGAAAGATGTGAGCAAGGATTCCTGGGTCCTCATCTTCCCTGAAATAGTGAAATATAGTCACTCAGCTTCTTCAGGACTCAACTTAGTAAAAATAGGTACTTTCCAGTGTATCATGAGACTTCATTAAACATTTATTATAGAAAATAGAGCTAATAGGGGCCTAAGGGAATCGCAAAGTGATTTCCCTATTTAGAGGAGAAAATGGTCATGTTAAACACCAATTCTGGGAGAAAACATGCAATAAAAAATTGTTTGCTTTCAGTATAATGCAGAGCAAGGAGGAAAGCATATTTTTAATTCTTTTTGTTTTCTTACCAAAAAAAACCCTCTATTTTTCATCCCATATGGTGAAATTATAGAACAGGAGCCAAGGTACAAATGTATTACTGTCATTACTGTCACCCATTCCACTGTTCAGCAGAGTCTCTCTTATGCTGCGGGGTTTAGTGGACAGCTTCAGAATTTGTCAATCATCAGTTTTCTCTTATCTCTTCATTAGTGACCTGAAAAACACAAAGAACCCTCACTGAAAGCTACAGAAATCCACTCCTTTTACANAAAAAAAAAAAAAAAAAAAAAAAAAAAAAAAAAAAAAAGAGGAAAAGGGACATACAGAAAAGGGAAAAGGGATATTAAATGTTAAGGTACTGATGCTTACTAGGTAAGATTTAATTAAATCGTACCAGAAAATGAGTGCAAACAACCAGGGAAGAGAGCTGTAATTCAAAGGTAGATTGCAAAGGAGAGAATGTTTGAGAAGAAATGATTGAATGAAGCAATAAAGAGAGAATTCAAGCAATAACAAGAGGCTGTGTAGCTGGACACATTTAAAGCAAAAATAGAGTCACTCTCAATATGAACATAAAAGTGGGAGTGGAGGGTGTGAGTGTCCACTGCAGCAAATGTCCAATATAAATTGTGTAATAAAACCAAAGCATCTGGATTTTACAGTGCAAACATCAAACTGTAAAGGTCTGACTAGGGCTGTCCTGGCTCTGAACACCAGCTTGCTCTTTGAAGAGCCCTCTGCCTCTATGGTACTTAAAAAGCCCAGAGAACATTACTTAGAGATACATGATCACAAATGGGGAATAACTCAGATAAATATAGCCCTAAATAAGTCAACTCAAGTTTTACAGAAACAGCCTGATGAATATTAGGGCTTGTTTCCAAAAGTTACAGCTCATTATTGGTGGACACTAGGGTCAAATGAACAAGTCACTGTTTCTAGCAATTCTACCTCTAACTGCCCTGACCAGGTTACCTTTATGCTTTTTTGAAATAATTTTGCGATTTGTTGGTTTGATGCATCTTGGTTTTCCAAATCCTTTGCTTATTGAAAGGCAGCACAAGAATTCTGCTGAGATGTAAGTCACACAGTAGGTTCCCAATCCACTAGTGAATCGCTGAAACTTTTCAAAGCCGCTATTGCAGATGTGAGTTTGACACAACTCATGTAAGCTTCATACAGTATTTCTGAGAAACAAGGAACTTGTAGAAAAATACCTTCCGCTAAAAATGGAGTATTAATGGAATACTGATGAATTCTCAGATGATGGGAACTCACACACAATAGTTCCTGACTAGAAACATAAGACAGAAAATTCTAACTACAAAATGGGCACACAGCAAAATTAACCAGTCATAGGAACAATGAGATTAAGGGATGTGGTAAATTATCTCTCACTTGAATATTTAAATGCAAGTCATAAGTATAGCTATATCTCAGCCACAACTTATGATCCTAATTCAAGAGTTAGGTGTTTATTCTACTGCCTATGCTATGTGGGAGATGAGGCTTGGTGGCCACAGTAGTTTCTTGTGAACTTAAAATGTAAAAGTTCCTGATTCAAGTCAAGCTCCCCAACATATTAGACCCATAGCCTATGACACATAAAACTACTGCTCTGTGAAACGATACCTTCTTTTGTTCTTTGTTACAAATCTTCTGCTTTTAGAATCTTACACCATCATATGCTTTCGAATTGCAGCCTGTTATGTGCCCTATGTGGCAGCACAGGTCTGAGCTAGAGCCCACTGAAGAGAGCAGCAGCCACCCATGAAATCACCTAGTGTGTGCCTGCAACTTCACTGACACCATGGAAGCCAGTGCTGCAACTTTGTTAGGTTTAGTCTTTGTAAGAGCCTCTGAAGTCTATACAGTTCTGTTTGTGGTTATTTTTATATACCTACTATATATATATTCTATCTTGATTTCTAGACCTGTACTTTCTACATCTGTACTTTCCTATGCCACTGCTAAAATAGTCTAACTGCCCATGAAAGGTATTGAATATCAAGAGAATTGACCGTTAACACTGCCCTGCTGAAGCCTGGATTGCAGGCATGCATTCAAATGGCAGAATGAGCAGAACGGAGCAGATCAGTCTCCATCGCTAACGAGGTGAACTCAGAGCCAGAACTTCCTCCTAGTAATTACTGAGTGTTTCCCCCTTCCGCAACAGTCACAGCTCTGTGACTGTTTCGGTGATTGGATCTCCAGCCTCTTACATGCACTGGCGCTGAGGAGGAGATGCTGCGTCACACGGTCATGAGCTAATTGATCAGAGGGACAGAACAGGCAAAATGGGTTTCTTCAATTCCACTACTGGTTTCATTACCAAATCTAGTCTATCATGCAAAAATAAATAAATAAAATAAAAAAGGCAGAGAGGAGAGGCAGCAATGGCATATGGGGACTGGACTCCCAAAGTGGGATGATATCATGGTGTCTCCAACAAAATTCCAACATGCTTCCTGAAACGCTGCTGCAGAGAGAGTGTCCTGGCAGATGAGTCATTTTTCAGGCTGATTCTGCTGCAGGTGGATGAGAACATATGGGTGAAGGATGCTGAAACATCCTTAAAAGGAATTTTAATAGATAAAGTTAACATTAATATGCCTATGAATCTATTTATTACATGTTTATTTGAAGATTTGCACCTGGTTGCCTGTGATAATTTTGTTATCTTTTTTTTTTTTCATTATTATTAAGGCTGTCCAGTTTTTTTGTGGGGTCAGATAAACAGAATTAAGCTGATCTTAAAGCTTAACAATGCCAAATAAATCAGTATATGCAAAGAGGTGTAAGGAATCAGAACCATGAAGCACACAATGTCTGTAGTGCTGCTAAGTAATAGTGGAACAGCATAACTATTAAACCATAAGCTTTCATGTTCTCTGAAACCTGCCCTGCCAGCTCTCAGTGACTGCCCCTTCTATGAGAAAATAGTTAATTCTGTCTAGGTAAATTCAAGCAATACAAACATCTGGTTTGTTGATCCCATCGTCAAGGCACACTGACCCTAAAGATTCCAATCTAGGTCCATGTCATCATTCCTGCACAAAAAGCCAGCAGTATAATGTTTTCTGCCCTTCAGAACTGTTGTAATGGGCTTTTGAGTGTTATATTATCGACCTATCAAAAGCCATTCAGTGCAGATGTAAAAGCCATTCATCTACAGCAGATGTGTGACAGAGAGATGATCTTGTCTGGTGCCAGAAATTTTTACTTTGAGGCATATTTGTTTATTCTAGAGTTAACCATGAAAAAGGGAGAACTTCAGGAATACTTCCTTACATCGTTTTTTTTTTCCTCCCATAAGCAGTCAGTTCAGGATTATCAGGTGCTTGGATAAATAAAAACGACATCAAGAAAAGCTGCATTAAAAAAAAATACAATTTTCACTGAAGCCGTCAGCCTGCAGCTATTATAAATGAGCAATTTATAAGTGTGTAATTTACAGAATGTGTATGGAAACGCATTTAATGCTGATACAAAGACAGCTTGGATGTGTAATGAGGTTTTTATGGCATATTGTGTTAAGTTTAATGCAGGCTTGTAGGTATCACTTTCTCAGGAATCACTAATGGTAGGTTGAGGGTATTTTCTTTTTTTTTTTTTTTTTAAGTCTGAAAGATGTGCACTTAAATAGGGCCGTGTGTAAATTTACATAATTATTTCAAGTTTTTCAATGTCTATTCTTTAGACATGATCACTGTGTAATGTATGGAGGCTACATTAGATAAGAGAGTTTTTTAAGCTGTCACAGTGCTACCAAGATGAAAAAAGTAATCCTGTGGTTAATGCACGGCTGGATCCCACAGGAAAATGATGAGAGGCATTCTAGGAAGAAAGGTCTACTTACCATAACCATTTTTTTTGTACTTCCTTTTTTTTTTCAAAAAACACATTTACATGAAAACAGGATCCCTAGCTAAAGGAGCCCTTTCTTTCTGTCTTTGCCAATCCTTGTCCCCTTCCTCAGTCCCTTTGCCTCATTCATGGTATTTTAAAATCCTCTTGTGGTGACTAGAGTCCAAACCCTGTCAACGCTCACACACGTTTTTAATCTTTCAAACAGAGCCATTGATTTCAGTGAGGCAACTCTGTAGTACAGTGCAGCACAGGCATTAAGTATTTGCAGGAGTGGGGCCTGCATGATCATTTCCAGATGACCGTGTGCTGTAAAGAGAGTGGTGGAAGCAGCACCCCTGGAAGGATGAAATTTCAAGGAGCTGAATTCAGCCCAGGATTATTCTACTCAACATATTTTTTGCCCAAAAGAGCCAAATTGGTGGACAACCTTTGCCAGTGGGTCACAGCAGAAGCTATGACATGCTATAAGGTCTCAGAGGGTACCTGCGAGGGATGAGAGCAGCAGGCTCCCCTGCTGACCTTGAAGGAATTTCTTTCTCTGCATGCTGCTGAACAAAATGGCAAAGAGGAGATGATTTTTGTCCCTATGATATGAACTGCAACTCTAGTACCTGAATCCAGGGACCAAGTTTTGCTGCAGTGTGCAGCTTGCCTTCGAAGACCAGGGTAGTTGTCGGAGCAAATGTCAGCTTTTCTAGTGTAATTCTTCCATCATCGCAGTACCAGAGAATGACAGAAATGTAAACAAACAATGACTTTACAGATTTAAAATATATTTTCATTCAGAAGTGACTTTTGCTGATGATTCTGTAGGAAATCAGATCAGCTTCCTATTTGGCTCAGAATGAGGAGAGAGAACTGGTTCTTGTGACATGAGTCTGTACAAAATTCTGCAAACAGAACCGCATTTTCTTGTCAGTCATCGTATGTGCCTGTGCATTTTACTTTTGCAGCTGAAGGGTCCCCGCATACTGGCAGAAAACATCTACCTGATGTGGAAACGGTAAGGAAGGAAGTATATCCCAGGTTACCAAAGCAAACAGAAATTCATGGAAGAAACAAAGGGTGATCAGGCTTACTTGTTGGCAGGAAAAAATGAAATTTGAAGAGGAGATAGTTTTAATCTTCATAGGCGTAGTTCTCATTTGAGATTTTATCCCCAGGATATTTTTGACCTTAGATCGAATACACAAAAACTTCTAAGTCAGATTTTGTAGTGCACACAAAACTGCAGTTCAGCTCTTGAGTTCTGGTCTACCATCCAGTGTCAGCAAGCTGAAAATCTTAAAAGCAAAATTTAACATAAACCATTGACTTTCATATGCTTCTGGGTTTGGGTGGTGCTTTTATATATAGTATCCAGCTAGACTTAAAAGGTAGGCCATCCTTCTCCAGCTAAACTTTTCCAAAATGTCCCCAAATCTCAGTGAATCTCTAAATAAAAAAGGAAGGGCTTATTGTTTAACTTTCAAATGAAATAGGCAACCAGGTGAATTTGTGTTATTTGGGGGGTTGCTGAGAATTCATCCTGCATCCTTTCTTCCAGGCACTTGCCACCCAGTTCCACTGCAGTTTGTACCATTCTATATGCATTCAGCATTTACTGTAGTTTATATATGAAAAGTTAGACATTATTACCTTGCTTCATGTCTTTGCTCATAACTGGCAGGTAACATACAGTCTGCTGTCATGCACAGTTGCTGACCATTGGAAACCCAGCGTACAAAAACAGGAGGAACCTGACAAATAAAGAAAAGCAAAAGTATGAAAGAGAATGGTATTTAATTGGATACTAAAACTAAGTAAACATGACAAGTAATTTATCAAAAGCATAAATACTGGCAATGCCAACATGTCTTTTTCTTCTAGAATGATATATTTTACCAGAGGGATATTTTAGATTTTTCACTTTGTGCCAAGGTAAGTTTAATGCCTCTCTAATCTACAACATATGGGTCTTGTGACATTACACATTATTTGCATCACCAATAAAACAGCTCATTAATCAAACATGCCACTATAACCTCCAGCAGTATAAACTGCAAAATGTGCTTTTAAAATATTTTTAAGTGGAATTATTTGCTTGAAATACTCCCTTTTGCTACAATAGCCATCGGTTAATTTTAGCACTGGTCAAGCATACCAATGATATTATCATAAGTCTAGGTTAAGTCAAAGTCCTCACTGAAAGAAAAAGAGGAAAAAAAAAGAGAGATAGTGCATATATTTCTCTCCAAATTCTCTGATGTATTTTTTTTTCCTTCAGAGTAACAGAACAAGTTCCAAATAGGGTCATAGTAAAGTAACCAATATTTGTTCTCTTCATAATCATATTCTATTTTAATACGGCTAGGTCTGTTTTTAGCAGAGTCTTTTAGAAATGTGAATTAGATTTATACACATAGAGATAATTTTCTCTATAAAATCTCATATTTCATAATGAAATATCTGTGTGAAAGATGAAAATATATGCACTACTGAGAACTCTTCATTCAGCTTTTGGCTCATAACATTTTCAGGACTGGAAAATAGGCACAAGATATTTCAGATATAGAATTTATCAGCATTTTAGAATATATGTAATTAAGACATTGGCATGGCTCTTAGACATAAAAAGAGAGCTGAATTATATATTTACTACTTTAAAGAAAAATGCTATTTAAATAAACATTTTGCATACATTTACTGGGGTTTTTTTGTCTGGCAAATGTCATTGCCCAGATGAACATGGGTTTTGTTGGTCTCTGTTCAGAAAATAAAACATATTCTTTTTGTCAATCAAATTTTATCTTCAATACTCAAAGACAGCCTAAGTGAAAAAGCACTTAAGCACATTATTGAGCTTGAGCATATTTTTAATCCTATTTCAAACAATGCAATGTAAAGGTATGAACAAGCATTTTCTACCTGCTCCCAGTTTGTCAAATCAAGAGCAGAGTTATTTTCACTGCAACTGTCATTTATCAGACATAAAGAAAAGTTTTCAGTGTAGAGAAACAGAAAGTACAGGAGGAAAGGATTAACACTAGGTCTGTGAAAAGCCATTAGGTTTGAAGATTCTCTTCAAGATTTTCATTTTCACAATCACCCAGTCTCTCTGCTCTAACCTTTAAAAGAAGCACAGCAATACCTTCCCACACAGGGTGATGAGAGCCTTGAACATTCATGAGACACTTTCAGAACCTACAATGAGAGGCACTATTAAAAATCATAAAGTGTTACTGCTGTTTATTAGAAAGCACATCCCATTAAAATTCCCTAGAACATTCCATTAAAAGTATTATTTTGAAAACAAAACACTGTCCTCGGTGAGCAAGGCCAAGCTATTTTCAGCTGAAATGAAAACTGACCTTAACTTTCTTTCATTATACTTCTACATTTTCAGAAAAAAATGTTCAGTTACCTATTTTGTAATTTTAAGATGAGCTAGATATAACCAAACTGAGGGCTTATTCTGAAAATACTTACATATATACTTAGGTTTAGGAGAGACCCAATGAGATTGCTTGCATGTATATATTTGGGCAAGTGTTTGTAGATTCAGAGCCCAAGAAATCATTTTGTCACCGCTTCTCTTAACCATTAGTCCGAGCCTGCCAGTAACAGCAAATTCCCACAGTCTTTAAAGAAACAACTCATTCACAGTACTGTACTTAATTATTTTCTTGCTGAAAAAATGCTTCAGAACTTCCTATATAATTTCTTCATTTAATTTCATTAGTATTCAACAAAAATAACAATTTGGCCAAACATGAGAACAGGTATACTGAGTGAGCCAAGAGAAGATATGAAAGACTGAAAAGGTGTGACATTTACACTAGGTGTCTGCCCAATGTAAATTTTCATTACATGTCATGCTATCCAATTATTGTGTAATAATAAAATGCAACCACAGAGTGCTATATTTTTTACCTCAGTGTTGTGATGACATGCACGAGCTGTTGGAGTAATACTGTCACCAGAAACCCTTGACAAAAAATAGTCTTATTTAACACAGTTAGTGCAGTTCACTCTCCATATTTTATGAATATGATGCAGAATATCACGTGAAAGTCACTAAATTATATAACTGCTCATGCAAACCAGTACCAGGACCTCTAATGGTCCTTCATAACTTTGGAATGTTTTGCTATTTCCTCCCCTTCTCAAGTCTCCAGACTTGTGTGCATTTCTTTTCAAATGCTGTATTTAGTTGTACAGATATTTTTCTGCATTGCTGCCAGTCAAGTTACCAGCAGGGTGAAAGTTCAGCAGTGGTCACTGTGTGTAGCAGGAAAGCCAAAACTGGAGACAATACTTGCCAGGAGCAAGAGCTAGACTTGAGCTGTCTGCTTGAAAAATGCTTCTTAAAACCTATATAAGGCAAAAGAAAATAAGCAAAATGTTTCAGGGAACCAGTCTGTGATAGCTTGGATTTAGAAAGAAAGTGTGGCAGGCCAGCATTCTGAACTGAAAGCATTTGAAGTTTTGCTTTTGTTTCTTAATAGCTATACACACACAATAATATCCATACTGTATAGGAAACAAAACAAATATTTCCCACAAAAGCTGATGGGCCTTTCTGATAAAATTAGTTGTGTTTTTCCCATCAGAAAGTAGCAGTCCATAAAAAAAATTCAGAAATATATCAGGTTTCATGTACTTCAAACAAAATGTATGGAAGACTGCAGTGAGTCAAGGCGAGGTGAAGGCTGCCAGCAGCTCCATTATCCCATTGCAAAAAGGAATTATGCCATTTCTGCTTTCCCAAATATATTTCTTAATTTTTTCCTCGTTCTCTGTCATCAATGGAGGACATTCTGCAAGAGTCTGCTTGTGGCTGCAAGACCTTCGAGTGGCTGCTTCACAAGGAGGGCCAGCAAGCCACCTTTTGTGTGGGTTAAGAGGAAAGCATGGGTTTAGTCACCAGAACTGCACAGATCAGCTACCAAAGGTTTTGCAGTGGGGACCTGGCCTTTTCTTCTTGAGGGACTTCCTGATTCTTTGTTGATGTGACTGCACGTACTCTGACTGCTACAGGTCTCAGCTACAGTCTCTGAATGCTACAGGTAACATTTGGGCATTGCTGGAAGGCCCCTTGGGTTGAGTGATGTTGGTTCAAAGGCACATGAGTTATGTGGTGTAACACCATTGGTTCAGACCTTTATCTCCTAATGTTCTCAGTAGCAGCTTCCAGTGCACCTTTGCACATCATCTGTTGTTTAAAGTATCCAAATGACAAGGTTGGCACTGAGTGCAGGCTCAAAATTCTGTCATTTAGGTCTATTCAGTCATTCTGTCACTATCCATACAGAAGATCTCTGTACAGAGCTCACCAGAGATTTGTTTTTGGAGAATATCTTCTGAAAGAACTCAATGAAAATAACACTTTATTCTCCACTTTCTTGCCCCCCCCCCCGTTTTTTTTTTAATCTCTTCAATGGGGATACTGTCTAACTGCCCTTTGACACTGTTAGTAACAATCTGTCCATTGTCTCTCCCCATCTGTACTGAGTGCACCTGTATTTTTCCCCAAAATTCAGCAAGTAAAATATCTTAAATTCAGAAACTACAGTAGTTGAGCAGGAAAAAAAAAGATCTCTAAACAGAACTTTTCAGATTTAAGAAAAAGACTATTTTTCTTTTTCCCTGTTATATTTTCAGAGCTGCTTTTAGTAACTCACCATACATAGCAGCTAACTTCCATACTTAGTGCTGAGAATTACTGGCAGATAATAAAAACAAAGAAACAAGCCCTCCCATCAGCTGTACTGCTACTTTGCCAGGTTTTCCAAGCCCATTTGTGGAACTATTTCCCCATAACTTCTCAAAACTGTAAAAAAAAGAGAGCTGGAAGTGCCTTTGTGAAACTATCTGATCTACCCTCCCCACATCAAGAACAACCATATCTAAAGCATCCATCATCTTTTCTCTGGTCTCCTTAAACTCCAGTTATATTGATTTCATGTCATCTGGAACACACGTTGATAAGAAAGTGCTTGTTCACTCATTGGACTTTTTCCCCTCTTTCTGTCATTCTTAAAGAAAATTCACAGCTCTTGGCCCTAAGGGCAGGGTGTGATTTGAGTTCTTCTAGTAAGTCTTAGTCAATAAATTAGTTTACTCTTCTACAACACTCTGGATGCCTGGGTTAAAGAGAGCTGAAGTGGCAGTTAAGAAACAGTGCTTTTTTGAGGACAAAAGAAAGTGAATGTCTTGCACAACATACTGTTTGGCTGAAAAACTTCATTTTTTGATCATGGCAATGTTTGAGAGGGAGAGAGAGAGTTTAGCAACATATTCTGTGGATTCCCTCCAGCCTTCATTTGAGACAGGACTACTCTTTGCCCACTGCCTTTCATTGTACTCTGCCCTGAAACCAAACGATCTTTTCTCTCTGCTTCATAAAAATTCCCTTCTGCTTTCAACATCATCCTATGAAACACTAGTCCTTTGGTTTTTAGCCTTTACTCTGTCTTCATCTCGTAATTTTTATTTGTTCAAAATATTTGTTCTGTATGGAGGAATGGATCCAACATATAAAAGAAATGTAAACTTTTTATCTTCCCCATTCTACCACCTTCCTCAGCCCTCTGTCTGATATCAACAGCTGAGAGGGGAGTTTTTCAATGGGGAAGAATCCCATTACCTTGTCTGAAGACACTACTTTGTCTGTATTTGTTTATGTGCATTTTTTAAATGAAGTTACCTTATAGCATATAAACCGGCTCATGAATCTCAGGCCAGCTCTACTATTCAGTGAAGGGAGCAGTTCTTCCTTTGCCTCTCAGAGGCAAAGGTTTTTTTCCTCTGTTTGTTTGCTTATTTTCTGCTAACATACTCTCTCCATGCAACTGCCTCAACCCAAACCTTTGCTTAACTCAGTTATCTTCATAGCTAATTGTGCAAAAGAGGTAGCAGTCATCACTGGACAATACGACAATACAAGTTTGGTGAGCAGCTGGCTGCAGCCCTGCTCTATGCCAAAACACACACATTTTTCTCCTTGTTTGTTAGCTCTGCCTGCTTTTTCAGTGCCAATTCAGGGCCCATTAAGGCCATATATTTCCACAACAATGATTTTACAATCAAATACACAATGCACGAATTCATGGTGGCCAAACCCAAATGCAGTCTCAAAATGCTAACGCTTGGGGAAATAGTCCAGAGGGGATTTTTTTCTGTAATATTTATTACAGCAATAGCATAGATTCTGTTAGCAAAACCACTGCTATGTCAGCATGTTCTGGAAAAAATAATAAAAGCAACTAAAAATAAAATACATAAATTTAATTAAAGATTAATCTTTCGGCAGGAACCTTTCCTTAAAAAGGGACTATAAATATTTTTGTTGTTTTATCTTTGTGATGCATCCTGTTTTTTCCTCCAATTTATGTTTTATTAATTCTGCTGCATAATTACAATCATAGCAATTATTCAAAAGATAAATGGATAGGGTTTAAAATCACTAAATACAAAGCTATTCATCTAGTAAGCAATCCAAACCTTGTTATAATAATTCTACAAAAACACATCACAGTGCCAGTCAGATCAAAAATAGTGACTTTCTCCTACATTTTTTGGTTTCTGCTTTGGAGGAGAGATTTTTTCATTTTTTTGAAAGCAAGATAGTTTGCCATTCTTGGCATACAAGAAGGGGAAAATTTAATAAACAGAAGAAAAATATTTAAACACACACTATTCTTTTAACATAAGTGCTTGTAATTTTGAAATGTTCTCCCTTTCCCTGGGCTGCTTGGACAGTAACCCCTGTTTCAGCATCAATTTACCTTATGAGATGATTCCTTTCTTTCCCTCAGGTTCCCATGAAGGGCCT
Source organism: Nothoprocta perdicaria (assembly GCF_003342845.1). Lineage (NCBI taxonomy): Eukaryota > Metazoa > Chordata > Aves > Tinamiformes > Tinamidae > Nothoprocta > Nothoprocta perdicaria. The sequence continues at coordinate 4,216,102 of NW_020455788.1, forward strand.
CTATTTAAGCTTATGTCAGGTGTGTTAATATATATAATCAAAGCTATCGTCCATACAGATAGCCATAAATTCTCATGGATAGCTTCCAAATACTTTCCATACATCTGGGGTATTGTTTTCCAGTTTAAGATGACTGCTTTTCGGAAGATAGTTGCACTTTGGCAGCTGGATTTTAGGGGTGTCTGAGCAGCAGGTTTTAGGAATAGGAATCGTAGCTGGATAAAGTTTAGGTGTTTGCCTAAGGTAGGTGGTATGCATTGCTCTCCAGAGATCTCTTTCAAGGCTCTGCCACATACAGGGGGCTATGAGGAAGGTAGGTATTAACTCTTCAGTGCTCTGGAGAGCCATATTCTTCAGTGCAGAGGGAGTGACCCACTGAACAAGACGCCACGGGCTGTGTTACTATGGGCAGGCCTAGTAGAAAGCCACAACTCAAACAGGCCCAATGAGGCTTTGAGAGAGTGAGGAGGCAGGAACTATGACAATAACCTTAAATTTCGGTCAGAAAAAGAGGAGAAAATGTTATGTTAGGGCCACAGTTGCAAAAGAACAGGCAAGAGTATCTTTGGAGGCAGCTACATCTCATATTTGTGGCACAAGCTCTGTGGTAGATGGTGATGTTACTGTGGGCAATCCGAACTTTGCCACAAGAGCTTTCCACCAAACTGGACCCTGAGATTACCAGCTGAATCCGGTGCTCTGGCAGGTGCCAACAGCAGCAAATAAGTACAATCTTTATTTAGTTGCTTACCTTTAGATAGGTGATCAAGGTAACCTAAAGCTGCTGTGAAGTTCTCTCATCACATATTTCTCAACACCTGTACTGATGGCTGAAGTCCAGAGGGACAACTGTGTTTCAGGGATTAGTGCTTTTAGATCAGTAGTAAAGCCCTGTTGTCATCTCTGGTTCTGTGATTCCCGCACACCAGGGTAAGTCACCAGATTTATTTGAAAACAAGAGTTTGGTTGATGACAAGGGCAAGAATTTTACTTATAAGAAGAAGGAGCCATCTTGCAGTGAGGCCTGGCAAGGATTAGTGAGTATCTACAGGTTGGAGCATGACAAGAGTAATCACGTGTGAAAACTCTCACGTGTGTGAAAGATGGGGCATTGATGCGTGTATCTGAAGCGACCTTTTAAAGCTTACAGACAAAAACAAGAAATATGTGATAGAAATGCACTAACAGGCACCTGATTGCACAGAACAACCTAAAATGCTTTAAAAAGGAGCTGAATCCCAGCTCTTAAGCTTGGGGATTGGTGAATCTCAATCTTATTGCTGCAAATAAAGACGAATTAGCTCCTGAAAGGCCTATCTAGTTAAGAGTTTTGTGCATTTGTCTAACAGAAATAAATGTAGGATCTTAACATAAGAGAAGACCTGCTGTTTCATTAATGGGGTAATAAAACAATAAAACCAGTAATGGGCTAATATGTTAGTTTGAGGCATGTACAGATGTGGTAATAAAGATTTTTAAGTATCCAATGTCCTTATAAGATATTCATGCAATCAGATTTTTGACACCATACTCTTTAGGACACAAGGTCAGGTGTTTACATTAACTCATTATGTTAATTTTGAAGTCACATTTACCATCTGACAGATACAATAAGGTATTCGAAGCATATTATGGACTGTGTGACCTGACATAGCTCAGAAGCAAGTAATGGTTCTGGGGAGGTGGCCTTAGGAGTTAAAAGCCCAAGTGTGCAGGAAAGGGGAGTATTTACATAACCTAATGTAAATCTTCTGACATCTGTAAGTCCCCTAGCTCCTGCCAAGTTAGAAAGATTTTAAGTATGATAAGAAATTGGAAAGTTCAAATACTTCATTTTCTCAACAGACTGGGAAACTTGCATCATGTTTCTTTGTCTTGTCCACATATAGAATACTTACTATAATCACTTCAGTAAATGTAATAACTTTCAAGTGTTTTGAGAGGTAAGTCTAGTAAAAACATATTTAATGTATTTAATGGATGTGTTTCCAATTTGTTTGGTTGTTTTCCACCTAGCAGTCAATTGATTCTACTCTCATGTGGTCAAGTACCATTAATATTGAGAGGCTTCACCTTAAGGGTAAGAAATGTGAGATGGGTAGCCCTGTCCCCTGTGGTGTGCTCCTGCGTGCAGGTCTCTGCTCCACAGCCATAGAAGAGCACCATCTGATTTGTGCTAAACAGGCTAGCTCTGGTACTGGCAGCAGTTTACTAGCAGCAGTCCGGGACTCAGACCTAGCAAACAGCCCAGTCATTCCAGAGACTTCTCCCAGACTGCCCTCTCCTCTCCCCAGCCCTGGCAGTGCTTGAGGCTCTTCCCAGACCTGACTGGGCTCCTGTTCCTCCGGTATCTGATTTGCTTTCCTTCATTAGCAAAACTAAGAAAAAAACATAGGAATTTGTGAAAAGCAGCTTTTACTTTGCCTTTACTTTGTTGATCAGATCTTTGAACGAAGAAACTCTTTTGGCAGCATGTGCCTACGTTTTTATGTTCTCCGAGATCTTTCTAAAGAAATGTGTTTTCCATCCTTTCACACACCCCAGAAAAATCCCAAGCCTACAATCTGCTCAGCAGAAGCTGGACAGTGTACAATCTGCACATGAACATTTGCCTACTCCCTATTCATCCCTTAAACATTAGCAAAGCAGACTGAATTTTTTTTTTTATATTTACAGTCATTTAAAAAAAATGGCCATCACTCCTTTTATAAAGGAACAAAACAGAAATGCAAGTTACCACAACTCCTTCACAGTCTTGTTTCCAGCCTAACAAGCCCCTGAAAAATGTACATGTGGCTGACTATGAAAAGAAGTAGATTCTTAATTGAAGCATTCTAAATTGCATCTTGATATTCATACAGTGAAAAAGAATCAGTTTTCTATTACATGCAAGGACAAATTGAAAGAATTCAGTTCTTGCAATGTCCATTAGAGTTACAGAATGTCATCTTTACTGCTCTACTATGATCAAATGGTATGGATCAAAGAAGCATCATTTTATCAGACATGAGACAGATTCCATTCAATGCAATTAAATATTCACCTTTCCTTTCACCCTCTCCATTAATATAACTCCCTGCCTTGCTTAAATGGCAAAGCTATAAATGTGCAATGATAGCGTAATGTAGAAATGCCTGCATCCATCATCGCAGAGCAGAGAGATCGATAGCACAGAGGAGGAGCTTCCTGGGAATTCTACGAGTGGATGCAGGAGACAGGTATCTCCAGGTATTGCAATATACTCCTGTCTGTACTGTGACAAATTGTTTCAACGGTGCAAAGTGTTCGTTTTATTGCTTTGCCTCCTATTGCTAAAACATAAACATCTCCCAGGAGACCTTCTACATGTTCCACTTACATCATTTGGTTTTGTATCTAGAAGAAAGTATGTTTCCCACTCACCTTCTTTTCCTCCTGATATCATTTTAGTTTTTATAAGTGTGTAATATAATATCATTTCTGCAAGAGATACAAACTCCTTAGCCTGAAAGTCTCTGGCAGTAATCAAATCCACTGGGGCACACTGGCTATTCATTATCCAGGTAGGAAAAAGTACAACATGATACTGCTAAGAAAGGAAGCCAAGTAATTGTCGCTTGCGTCATTGCTAAAACAAAGCAAAATAATAATAATAAAAAAAAGCTAAAATGGGAAACTGTTAAAGGATTGACATTGTAGTTCTTGTGCAGTCAAAGTGAGCACTGTTAGTGAGACTAATTGGTCTGGCTTTAGTATTTAATATCTGTGAATGAATAAAGACTAATCTCTATTTCTCTCCCCAAATTCAGAAAAGCCTCACAAATTTTGCCAGCAGGTGAGCTGGTAAAATTTGGTCTCTGATTAGAGTTTTCATTTTTAAAAGATTTTGGTTCATTCTGGTTGGTTTTATTTTTAAAAATATTTACTTTTTATATATTAAGTGAAAATTTTAAACAATTGTTATCTTCATCCAAAAATTAGAACTTTTCATTTAAAGCAATACCAAAACAGGAGGGTCAGACAATTCTAGTACTATTTTCAGCCAGGGCAGAAAAAAAAGAAAATATCATTTCCTTACGAGCAAAATGCCATTTTAACAATTTTCAAAAATAAAAAGCTTTTGCGATTAGCAATATTATAGATGTACAAGAAACATGGAATAAACTCTCAAAGTCTTCTCCCCATCCTAGAAGATGAGAAGGAGAAATCCACAAATGAAGTAGTGTGGGGAAATAAGGTGCTTTAACTACAAAAAAATGAAAATGAGAGAAGAGGCTAGAACTAAAACTGAAGACTAGACTAAAACTGAAGACAGGCCCATGATTTGGGTTGGCAGTTAACTACACAAGGAGGGCACTGCTTGTATTTTATAAACTTTATATTGCTATGTTGCTACTCAAAGACTGTTCTTTAAAATACTTGTGTGATGCTGCTAGCTACATAAGAACAGTTTTGGAAAAGGATCCTTAGCACTGAACTACAGGAGGAGTGGGAAAACCTGAGGGAAATTCTTAAAAAGAAATGGCAATCACAAGAGAGTAGTAAATATACTAAATGACTGCCATTAATTTTAACAGGATTTTCTCATGTGGAACATTTACAGGATTCAGTCCAAGAGCTAAAGTGTAGCACACACCAGTATTGATAATATTACTGAATTTGCCCTTTAATGTTGCTGTACTGTAAAATAATTATACGTATATCTGATGTGGAAGTGATAGCTTTAGAGTTTACTTAATTTGTCCAAGTTTGCTCAAGTCCAGCTGGCCCATTGGGCAAGTGCGTCCAGGATTTTGGAGACATTTGACTCCTCTGCCTGAATGATCCATTTTCAGTTGGGTGAACCTGGGACAAGACTGCAAGTTTTAATCTCTGGATCACTCCAGTCGTGTCCCTTCTTGTCGTCCTCTCATCCTCTGTTTTTTTTTTTTCCTACAACCTGGTATAATTTCAGACAGATTGCTAGAAGAAAAGGAATACTGAAAGAGAAAAATTAAATTGTTCTAAAAAAAAGTTGGAGGAGTAATAGACTGTGTCACTGATACTTTGAAGTACAAAGTGGCTTTACAATCAAGACTTTACAGAGGGTTATGCTGGGTATTAGAAATAGAAAAAAAATATATTCCTGCATGTATAATGAACATTCTTTTTTTAGTATCATTTGACTTGTGATGTCTATTGACTAGCATGAAGGACTAAAGGGATAGTTATCATTTTCACTGCAGCCTCTTCCAATGTTTGAGCAGACTGAATTCACCTCTTCACTTGGTTGCACTTTCACAGCCATTTCCCATCCACTTGTCAGCTCTCTGAAAGGTCCCTAGCAGATGGGCCAATGCAAACACAATCAAATTGCATGGAGGGGGAATTAAAAACAAAAAAAAAAAAAAAACAGAACAAAAAGAGAATGAAACAAATAAAAGACCCTTCCATCATGCAATTGAGATTTAAATTTGTATTTATCCAAATATTTCCTTTGGTAAAGCTTTTCGCATTCCCCTGTGCAAGGCAGCAATCAGCTGTTAACAGAAGATAAATTAAAGAATGGAAAATTATAACACACATTCCACTTCCATACTGGCTTGAATGTGGACATCAATCATTTTCTAAGGTAATTAGTATTGTGTTGGCCTGCAGGGAGCAGGTGAGTGAAAAGGGTAAGATTTAATGCTCTATACAACATGCATAAACACATGCACATCCACACACATGCACAGTCGCCACAGCAAAGAGTCCTTTCACTTGTGACAAGCTTGCTGAAAAAGCTCCCTGTGAACGTCACAACTCTCTTGGGGCAGATTTAAGAATAAAGAGCCATACACTGATCATATTTATACAGAGAAAAACCCAGAATAACACAACTAACGTCCACACCATTTCTCAGAGTTCACACAGAAGTAAATGAAATCTGAATCTGGCCTCAAGTCCTTGCCAAATTCTTGGGCAACAATACTTTCTTGATTAAGCATCAGGTTATGAAGAACAAGGAGCTATTGTCCTAGCAGCCAGCAGCAGACTGATTAATAATAGCACAAATGGACATCTGAGACATGCTAAAAGTTATTGAATTCATTAAGCTAAATTCTGTTGCAACTCGAAATCACCAGGAGTCTTGCCACTGATTACTGTTTTGGCCAGCCTGTCGGTATTTCCCGTATATAATAAGCAACAAAGCAGCAGTGCTGAAAAAAAAAAAAAAAAAATGTAAAACCAAATTTGACAGAACAAGTTGTGAAACCTTTTTGTTGTAGAAGCTGAAGACAGAGAGCAACCCTACTAGAAATCAGAGCAAAAAAGCCCCATGTCACATATGCCACCAATTGTCAGATACTCTTAACCCCAACGTGCTACTAGGTAATATAATAGCACAGTCATGACCGATAGGTTGTGTCTTTGCAAATGTTTCTGGTTTTTCTGCAACACACAGTCAGATGAACACCTCTCAGAACTCAGAAGAGTCTCTTTCTTTGGAGATCTTTAAAACCCACTTGACGCAGCCCTGTGCCACGTGCTCTAGGTGACCCTGCATGAGCAGGGGGGTTGGACTCGATGACCTCTGAGGTCCCTTCCAACCTTCAGCATTCTATGATTCTATGACCCTGCAATCACTTTAGCAGGTTTTAATATCCCTTACAAATCCATGCACAAAGACAGAATAAAGTAGCTTTTACTATTGCAGGGGTATTACTTAGCATCAGGGAAAGAGTAGGAGTTTGTCAGCTAAACGTGTCTATAAAGGCCTACTGTTTTAATTCCTCTCCTTCCCTCCCTTGGTTTTCTTTTGGATCTCACTCCAACTGAAATCACAGATGATTCAAGACACTGTAACAGTTAGAGGACAGGATCCCATTGTACACCTGCCCTCGAAACCACATTGCATCTCCTTGGACAGGTTATCTGCTGTGTTTTCTCTGCTCAGACCAGGGGTACAGCTTTTATGGGTACTAGCCAGAGAGAGAACAGACTATACCCTTTAGAAAATTAGATAGTGCTGTATCTTACCTTACAACACATCCTAATCACAACCGAATACAGGAAGAACACAAAGGTATTTTAAATGTCTTTTTTGTGAATTATATGAGGATTTCCACATCCCTGCTCTGAGCTGCCCTCTGCCATCTGAGCAGTGAGTAGCTGTAGTGTTTCCCAGTGAGCGGGACGAACATAAGCACCATGAGCCCCCTGCAGAGTTGCAGAAACTAAGGCACACAGAGGGGAAGCAATTTGCTGGCTGTTCTTTAGGCTTGGGTTACACCAGGGCAGCTTCTGCAGTCATGTTGACTCTTGCCTTGACATTGCCACTCGTCTGCACCCTGTGCTTATGCCAAAGATGGGAGATTAACCTGGCCATCGTGTGACTTGCGCACGAGCAGCACACCCAGCACAAACAGCTGCGGAGGGAAACACAGGCTGTGCTTGAAACAAAAAGCCTGGAGGCAAAAGGCAGAGGAGGGATTTCTTGCCGCATGGACGGGCTGAAAACAGGGAAGACTTGTCCTTCAGCTATTGCTCTGGCATGATACAGACTGGATGTCAGAAGCTGAGACAGGGAGACTTTCAGCTGTCCCCTAAATGTCCTATTCCAATATCATGGAACGGAAACAGCTTATCCCTCATGGAAAGCAAGGAGTTGGTACTGCAGTCTGAATGAAGGCTGCAGCTCTGTAGTAAATTCAGCCATTTGTAGGGTTACCAGCGCTGGCTCTCAGCGAGCCAGGTTAGGTGCATGAAGCCGAGGCCTCATTCTCCTGGCAGCCTGGTCAGACCAACAGACAGCCTAACAAACCTGCGAAGAAAACTCTGCTGAGGGAATTAAATTGCATCCAATACCAAAATTGCTTCAGGATAGCTCAGTTATCTCCACACTGCTGGCACTGGAAGAAAAACAAACAGTAGAAGGAAAATGAGTTTGGAGGAGGTGGCAGAAACTGCCCCACTTGCTTGCAGCAAACATAGAAGCAGCTCTAGAAACAGGCCTCTCATGAACAGTTTTACAAGCTAGTAGTCTTTGTGTGATTTATTTAGTGTTGAGTGCAGGAATTAGCAAAGGGAATAAGAGGGAGACGAGGAGGCCTTGGAAGTGTGTGTGGGGTGGGCAAGGAGCACAGAAATGGGAGAGAGCCAGGAAGAGAAAGACCAAGGAGGGTCTGACCGCAGGCAGGGCTCAGCCCATGAGCCTCTGTCTCCTCAAGACAAGAAGCTGGTACAGAGGCAAGAAGCTACACAAGGAGCCTGATATCTGGGCCCGAGAAAGGACACAAGGGAGGAGAATCCAGAGTTGGAGAGAGCAACAGCCAAGGAGGTAGGAAAAGAGGGAGAGGCTATGCAAGAGCCTAGACATAAACACAGGGACAGAATGTGAGTTATGATCACACATACTGCTGTTCTTCCGATATTTCCTCACAATGCAGCCAACAGCTTTGTAACTTATGCAGCCTTTTAACCCCCTTGGAGGTCTAGCGAGAAAAAAATTCGGCACAAATGAGGTCAGCCTTCCCCTCCTTCCAGGGCTCAGCCTGTTACTAATTTATTCTTTCCCAGAATATTTTCTGGATGACCCAGGAGAAATTTGACCCATTCAAGAGCAGAGAGCAGTGTCCAAACCTTGCTGTTGGGCTCGATCAGCTTGAAAAGAAAATGACGATAAACACTGAGATTCTGAAAGACATCACACACAAAAGAATATTTATTCAGAAGCAATATTTTTCACTTAAAAGTCAGGCACAGGTGATAAGGAGTCTGTGTGGAAGATTTTTGTTTGTATTCTTCTCTTTCACTTTTATGTTCCTGTTCTTGAAGAAAGCTTTGGAAAACAGCAATTTATTCAGAGCCTGTCACACAGCTGACAGTCTGCTGCTGCTATCAGGAGATACATCTTATTTCTGTCAAGCTGGTTTGACAGACACTTGTAAAGTTTCTCTGCTTTATGTCTCAGCTCCAGGAGACATCCTCACAGAAACAGAGCATCCTATTTATTCCACTTGTGGCCAACAGATTATTATTATTTGTTTCTTATCCTAAACCATCAATACTCAGCGGTCTGTCCTGGGCTGCAACGCTTACATTTCTTTCTCCTGTTTGCTAGATGAGCTTTGCCCTGTTATTAACTTCATTTTCCTTCAGATAAAGCTGGCTGGCGAGGCTCTTTGGGACACTGCTGTCAAAACGGTTTTTCTATAGTTTCCACAGTTTCTACAAAATTGAAATTTTCTGCTGGTAGAATAGAATGACATGTCCCAGCACTCAGCTTTCCTCAAGGGTCAGGGTACTTATGGGACATGCTGCCCCAGAAATGTCTGTCCAAGGACCAGCCATCACCACGTGGTGTCCTATGATAGAAGATATTTTATGGAGGATGGCAAGACAACAGGCACAGAAAGAACCAAAAAAGGACTAAGAGTGTGCAGATTGCTTTCCCACAGGTCTCTGCTGCATCCTCTCAGTGTTCAGGTTGAAATGAAGCATTCTCAAAAACGGTATTTTAGCACCTTTCTTACAGATATTTTTGGGAAAGAGGGAAAACAGCGATCTGACTTCAGATTTATGCAATGGCAATATTGTGCCACTCATCCCCTGCATAGCCAAAGCATGATAGTTCAGACTGTGCACCTTATCAGCACAGTTACATGCTTTAAGTCAGTGCAACTTGATGTCTCTCCCACGTACTCTTTGTGAAGCACAAAAGACTCATTTTTAACCTCCTTCCTTATTAAACAAAATTCTAAAAGACCAATTTTTCTGCAGGGCAGAAATTACAATTTTGCATGTCTGACTGAAGTCAAAAAGGTGTGATGAGCTTGGTGGCCTCATCCTCTTTGGCCCTGTAAGAATGTGTCCTCTGCACTTCAGACTCGCACTGGATCAAGAATAGCCCAGCCAAAACCCTGCACTGCCTGGAATCCCCTCTGCCATGGCCAACCCTCGGGGGGGCAATGCCCCTCTATAAACATTTCATTCATTTCCACAGGTTTAAGAGAACCCTGAACATTGAGTCCATGAACAAGGAGAGAGGCAGACAAGAGTTCATCTGCAAAGCCAGCCAAGCCCCATAGGAATGGTTCAGCGAGCATGGTATTTTGTCCACAGCGGGACAATCAGGATAATCAGAGGAGATCATCTATTTATTCCTCTATTATCTATTTATTCCTCTATCATCTATTTATCCCTCTCCTTATTTAGGCTGTGAGCTTTCCAGAGCAGGGAGCTATTTTGTTCAAGTTATATAAGCACAAGTCATTCAAGTCACTTTTTCTGTGCATTACAGCAGTCCCTTCCTCCTCTAAAGCTTTCATTCCTAAAGCAGGTCCTGTCAAGCTCAGGGACAAAACACTGTGCCAAGGAAGTTTGAACAAATGCTTGTCTTTTCTTTTCCTGGGCTGCCACTGTATTTAACTCACAGGCATATTTTAAACAAATGATCAAGAAAAATTGCAGTTACATTTCAAAAGGACTTAAAGAAAAAGGATGAGGTGGCCTCAGGACTTTTGTGCTTTTGCTGTCCCATGGAGGCTTAGCTGATGGGGTTCTGGAGGGTATCTTCTAAGCATGAGATACCAGAATATTCTCCTGACACATTCTGAGGAAGGTAAAAGACAAGAGAAACATGTCTGGAACTGTGTGGCAGAATTATAGATTAAAACAGCTCCGTGTTGCAATGTCCTCATCTCAATTCTTCACATGGCACTGGCTACATTCCCAGCAAGGCAGGTATTTTTTCTAGTTTTAGAAAGTCAACAGCACAGGCAACACGACTATCATTTCACCAAAGGCAGATTTCTTGAGACTGTAGGGCTGTCCCTGAGCCCTACTTCTTCACACGCCCTTACCCTCCCAGCACATCACACCATGTGGTGGCTACGTGCCCTGTGGCACCAGCCTAGGCAAATCTGAGCAGCTGAGCTGGGCACCTACAGGAACAGAACTCACAGTGAGATAAAACCTATACAGAGCCACAATGCCTAGTTTATAGTTGCTGATGCATTTACATTTTTCCAGAATGAAGGGCTTGCAGTGATCAAAAGGATGAGAAAAGTTCAGATCCACTCCATTGTAGAGCGATGTGGTGCACCCCATTGCTCCCTAGGATGAAAAACTTCAGAAAGTCCAGAAAGAGTTTTACTCCTTATTGCTAAGGTTGACCAACATCTGTCATTTATCTCCAGGCACTTTGTTCTGAACTGTAGGATTTTTTGTCTTTTCAACCAGAGCTAAGCATTTCTGTTGCTATTAATATTGCATTTAATGTACCATTTATCTCTAAAGGGCTGTACCTTACTCATTTCTCAGAAATAAATTTTAGGCATGAAGATGGTCCCTGTGATGGCAAGTGAGACTCCTGTCTCACTCGTGTCAGAAGGTGAAGAGGGCGCCAGGCTGGGAGAGTGACCGTGTGGTCTCCTTGCTCAGGCAGCTGAAATCAAGGCTGCTCTGGAGTCCTGTCCTGCCACAGACTTCCTTCCTCGTATATGAGGTACTGTATGAGACAGTATATGAGGCAGATCTGCCAATAGATGGTGTCTTACTGTAGCTTTACTGTTTTATGGATGCATAGCCTGACTTCCCAGAAACTCGCTTGTCTAAATGGCAAAGGCTCGGAATAGTGACCAAGGTAAACATGTTTAAAGTCCTGCTTCCGTCACTGTTATTCCTTGAAAAAAGTCAGGCTATTTCTCATTTCACACATGCATACTAATGGACACTTTTTACATCTTTTCATCAGTGAAATGGGAATAACAATAACCCTTGAGATTAGAGAATTATTTAGAAGTATATATATATATTTATATATAAATGATCATCTATGAAGCCAATAGTTAATCTGAAGATAGGAGCTCCATAGGAGGAAAAAAAGAAAAAAAAAAAAAAAAGCATGCTAATGAGTTGCTCCGCTGCTGGAGAAGCATTTGAAACATATCGAGAAAAGGGCACATGAGGCTACACGACAAAAAAAAAGAAAGCAAAATACTGAATAGTACTCAGAAAAACAGCATCACTCTGTGGAGTGATGGCAAAAGATGGTAAATGAGTTCACACAAAGTTCACACAGAATAAAAGATATGTTGCCCATACCCACAAAAGAGGCAAATTTAAGTTGTCCCATAATATCAGTAGGATACTTTGCTTTACCTTTGAAGGCCACCTCTGAAAGCAGAGTGTAATAAGAAGAAATGGAGCAAGGAGTTTTATAGGAGAGTTTAAGAAAACTCTCCCTCAGCAAGATCTACCAAGACAGAGGTCCATAAAGATGTGGTTCTTTTGTGAGGTTCTTGCAAAACAACAGGAGAACTCTCTCCACTACAAGGAGAAAAAGACTAGTTCTTATTCCTACGGATCCATAATTGCTCCCAGTTTAAAAGCTAGTGAAAATCAGTGCTAATCACATCAGTATAATTTAGAGGAGATGCGTAGTAAGACAACAATATATCATAAATCGATTTACTAAAGCACACGTCAGGATGAGCTCTCTGCTCATTTCCACAGAATACTGTGTGTACAGGAACCTTGACAATATGTTTACAACTTGCGCATCAGTTGTATCACGCAGATTTTCTATTAGAGTTGTCACAAGTATCAGTTAAAGGTAAATCACACCAGTTCCTTATTGACAAGATGCCTTAGTCGCAATATTCCCTCAGATAGCCATTTTCATTAGCAGGACTGTTCTGACATTCTTTGATGCAACTCCACAGTTATCTCTTAATTAAGTAATTTATTGAGCAACATACCTCTTCCATGAAAGATAGGAAAGAAGATGAAGAAAATCCCTCTGTCCCCCTGCAGTCATTTCACTGCTATGGTTGTCCATGGCATTTACTCCTTGCTTGGGGAGGTTCTGCAGAGTAGAGGAGGTGGCCTTGTCTCCACAAGCTGTGGGCAGCTGGGACACCCCCAGGCCTGAGAAGATGCCTTCTAGCGTCTCTTCTTTTCTTGTCCGGTTCACATCCTCTCCATGGAACACGGCAGCACTCCAAATGGACACAATTTTTTTAGGTGAACTGCTTCAAATGCGTATTTTCCTTTCTGCAGTCCTAGTCCTAGAATTTTTAAATGTAAGCAGATGGAAGGGAGATATGAAGATGTCTGTGCCTTCTAAATAAGAAAAGAATTTGAACTTTGGCCATTTTTCCATAAAGGAAAGAGACCAGGTCAAGAAGGCCATACCCTAGTGATGTAGATCACTACGACAAAAGGTTCAGGTCCCCTCACAGGTTCTTTGCACAACCACAGCATCCTCTGCTTGCTCTTAATTTCCTGTATTTCACCAACTGAGAGAGCCCATATCAGTGTCTGAAGAGCAGTCATTTCTCACTAAACTTGAAAAGTCTAAATTTACTTAAATTTATTTAAATTTTGCTTACAAGAGCCTACAACGGGGAACAACTGGTAACAAAATTAGATCCTACATTTGGAATTCAGCTTATCAATACACAGTTGTCTGGGAAAAAGAGAAAAAAAAATCTCCAAAGGGGAAGAAGCAACAAATTGCCGTTTCAGGATTGTAATAGAAACTGCCATACACACAGAGGTCAGCTGTACTGGAGAAAAGAGAATGAGAAGGATGGTCTTGTGCATCCAATGGAGCTATCACATTCATATCACAGGTGAAGCTGGCATTCGATCATGTACATAAACTCTTCCTTATCCTAAACAGAACAAAAAAAGAGAAATTCTTTGAAGTGTCTGAACGCCTAGCAGAAAGTCTCTCCTATGCAAGTGATGTGTTGCATTTTCGGAACTACAGGATTAGAATTCTACACCAAATGGTGCCAGGATCTTACAGACAACCTCGCTATCATGTAACAACAACCATGAACTTCCTGGGATGCATCCTGTTGCTGCATTAGACTAGAAGTTTTTGTCAGACGGGTCCTCAGAGCAAAAGTGTATTCCACCAGGAAAATAAAAAGTGTATTCCACCGGGAAATAACAAAAGAGGTGAAGCAGTTGGAGTAAGAGTTGTCTCTACAACATAAGCCAGAAGTAAAAAGCAGAGAGTGATATTTCCTTTTCCTTCAGAACCTGACACGTATAATAGAGTGTTTTGATGCAGCTCTGTGTGTGCAGCTGTGTTCAATAGAGTGCAGCTCAGTCACCGAGATGGGAACTGCTACAGCTCATCTCTCAACAAGAGTGGCTGGCAGGTGAAGATCTGAAGTGCCACAGGGAAGCCAGAAGTCATTGAAAACAAGTAACAATTTCATAACTGGGATTATACCTTACCCAGAAATGCTTTGTATGATTTTTTTGATTAAAAAATAATAAAAAAAATCCCCCAAAGAAATCTGAAAATTTTCAGCTCAAACATAACCAATCACATCCCCTAGGTCTTGACAGTTGGATAATATGGTACAACTTAGATACCTTTGGAATCGGGTAGGATAGTAGGACTCCTCCCAAAATTATTATTACCAAAGAGGAGACACAAGCATTAACCCTCAAAGGACTCCGATTCAAAAATAAATTCACAAGTGTGACCATAGAAATCACTTCTACAGAGATTGCTTGCACATTTTTGTAACCTACAGCGGTTTTTGATCTACCGTATTTGATGCATCTGTGCAGCACCATCTTCTGTGCACTCCTCGGGTTTGGGGCTCCTTTTTTCAAACCCTTTCAGCTCTACGAGCCCAAAAAAATGGAGACCAGACTTGTTTGGCAGCAATGAATGATCAAAGCAAGTCCATGCACACAGACAATTCTATTCCATGCACTATTCAGGACAGTCACTGCTAACGCAAGAGGCCTCCACGAGTAGTGATGGACATCAAATCAGACCATTGTTAACAAGAGTTTGGTGGGGTTTTAAAGAAAAAAGAATGTGATTTTTTTGAAACTTAACTAAAGAGGGCATCTCCATTACTTTGTTACTTTTAATACAGACCACCTTGATTTAAAAGGTGGGGAGGAATCATGCTATAATTTAACTGCAAGCATCAGTCTTAAAGTAGAAATTACAGCCTAAATCTTGATGGCTTGCTGTAGGTCAGACTAAAGGAGTGTAATGGTCCCTTATGGCCTTAAAAATCTATTAATTTGTAATATAAAATGAACTGAAATCAAATTCCATCTCTTTAATTATGCTGCACTAAGATGAATTATCAGGATCTATTATGCAAAATCTTTTAACAAAATCATATAGAATAATTATTGAAGAGGATGTTACATCCCTAGATAGGTCCAGAAATACCCTTAGTTTTTAAAAATCTATTCACCTTATAAAATCTCTCTCTCTCTCTCACAACTTAAGCCTCAATACTCTTAACTCGGTACTCTTAATATTAAACTATATACATCAAAGAGTAAATGAAAAAAATAAGCTGCTAGGTGAAATTTCCCAGACCACAGCTTCTACCAGATGTTTGTAGCTTATTGGCCAATGTATATTACTTGTTCTTAGGTGGTGATATCATAAGCAGAGAAGTGGCACTTCCCTGAGTCTGAAGCCTGCTAGTGTTACACATGGCCTGTGGATTTGCCAAATGCAACAAGATTTCCCAAGCCCCTATATGCTAGGATATGCATGCTTCCAAGGTTAATACACCAGGCTACATTTTGTTATAGGACAAAATAAGGACAATGAATTTGCAAGAATAAACAGTTTGTACAGGATACTGGAAATTTCTACTAATGCTTTGTCCTTTTCCCCACCCAGGTCTATACGCAGTGGCGTCATATCTCAGTATTTTGCACTTCCCATCCTGTCATCGGTTTCCAGGCCCATCTGTAATTCTGCTCCTCCTCTGTTCTTTCTCAGGAAAGCCAGTCTGTGCTGAAACAGGAAACCAATGAATTCTAAGGTCCTGTCAGACCTTTAGACCCACAGCCCTTAAGCGGATTCTAAATTAGTTGACCAGAGAATGGACAAAATCCTCTGGTGTGGACACAGTTCTTCTGGAAACAATGCTTCATCTAATCAGCTTTTTAGCAACTCTAGTAGCAGCTCAAATGACAGCCATGATGAGAGCCACTGTGTGGTGAAAAAGCATTAACAGCATTTTACATTTATATTTTCTGCTGCACCAGAGAATTTTCTAATTTAATTTCAGTTCTCATTACATAAGGTCTGATCAAAAGTAACAAGCCTAAAAAGAAAGTGATCTCATTTAATTGTAGTGCTTGGTTACACTTCACTTTTAAAGGTTGCTTTCACTTTATTTTATATAACTGTTTCTTTTTATGACAAATAGTAAGAGAGGCTCATTTAAAATCCTACTCAGCAACTTGGTATGCCTCACTACCAGAAAGTACAAACAGTGAAGGAATTATGGGCTTCATTTATCTTTCCCTTTCTATCAGCAGTGTGTAACGGTGAGAACTCACTTATTTTGAGTGCTGTTGGCTGAACTTCCTTTGGAGCTGGCATATGCTACGTTGCAATGACTGATCATTGTGCACTGCCACGGGGCTATGACAAGAGGATGAATAGCGGATGAAGAAGCATCTCTGGAAAGGAAGGCCAAAATATGCCCAGTGCAAGACCAATTACAATAGCGGGAACCATTGAAGTCCTGTGAAATATGGAACAAGAGCATGTTCATTACAAACCATACAGAATTGGCATTAAAAAAAACGAGAGAGAGAGAGAGAGAGAGAGAGAGAGAGAGAGAGAGAGAGAGAGAAAAAAAAAAAAAAAAAAAGAGAGAGAGAGAGAGAGACATAAACCTTACAAGATCCTTATAAAAAGGATAAAGTTATTTTTGCCCAGCGTTCATGTCATTGGGACACTCTCCTAAGACAACATGAAGACAATATCTAATAGGAGCCCCATAACGCCTGCTTGCAAGCAGTGTTTAGAGCAGCCTAGCGTGCGTATTAGATTGCAAGAGATAGTTTATAACATCCCCTGCTCCTAAGCTAATGCAGAGGTCATGGCCACTTCTTTCCTCCCTTCTCATTCTCCTGCAGCTTGGTAGTTCTCTCTCTTTGCATGATTAAATATGCCATACATTTCAAAAGGCAGAAAGCCTGTATCTTTTTCTTACTGGGAGGACATTATGTAGTCAAACAACGAAGAGAAGTTTTTTTGCATACTCCTCATGAACACAACCACCCTTTTAATCACACAGCCAAACAATATCATTCCCACTCCCATCTCACAAGGCAGAGTCATACAAGAGGAGTTAGTAAGAGAAGTTAATTTACTAGTGGTAGGGGAGAAAGTAAGTCAGGCAACAGATTTAAAAGTCTGCATCCAACCCTTCATGAGAAATGAGATGTAAAAATGAGCCACAATGATAACTGAGCAGATGGATTATCTTCATAGAAACACAGTATTTCTTCAAGTGAATGTCTTCACTAGTTGATCAACATTGGCACTTTGTCTTCAATAGTGGCCATTACAGAATGTCTTAATTTCTTTTTTAATGGAAGACATAACACACACAACCATTAAGAAATTAACACTAGCATCAGAAGATGATTTATATTTTTGAGTCAGTGGAAAGCACATGTTCTTGAAATTTGCTTTGAAAACATGACCCTGAAACCACAGCTAATTTGAAGCTCATGCTCAAATTAAAGCCATGAACAAAATCAGAACTGGATGTCAACAGGAGATAATAATGGGAACAAAGCCTCAAAATCTAAGCAGAGCAGACTTGGCGAAAACCATTAGGGGTGCTGGTCCAAAACTAGGAATCTGAAGGAAGAAGGTTTACCCATTTATCCCATATATACACCTACAGCTATAGAGTCTTCCAGAAAGATCATTTGAAAGCAAGATACTTGTCAGCTTCACTTTTCCTCTTTTGCCGCTCACACATGAGATATATGAAGTCAAGCTGTGCACAAAACTAGGAAACTAGAATTGTTTATATAAAGAATACAGTCTCAAAATTGGGAAACTCTTCTCTAAAGCCCCGACTCCTAGAGGCAGGCTGATATAGCTGGACACATTTATTCTAAGGTTTTTCAAGAGTGGGGAGGTGGACTGAAATGTCATTCCGTGGTCCAAGTGAACTCAAGAGTAATTTCAGACATTTCATGATTGTTCACACTGCAAAACCCTTTAAGTAACAATTGATTTGAACCAGTTTTACCCCTTGCCCTGTGACTCTATTCCTGGGCCAAATCCACCCCTTCTCAGTGGTTTACTCAAGGCAGAAGACTTTAGGTGCAATGTTTCATGAATAACACCTAGCGTAACCTGTTTTCTTCTGCTGGTGTATACAGAGTCAGGTTTTGAAGTTGTTAAATTGGATTTTAAACACTTTGACAGATGTTATATTTTAAATGGGATTAACCTCTCTTTTCAACCTCCAAAGGCTGAACAAATTATTAAATATTTCCTACAATGATGCAGACAACAAACTGTTGGAATCCATCAGGTGGAAACTATAGTGCCATAGCCTTAAGCAGTGCACAGCTACACAGGGAATGGAGAAGAAAAATGGCATGGATAATTATGAAGTGTATTAATAGACTCAGCCAGGAACAGAAATTACCATGCTCCATTAAGAAGATGCAGAAAGATGTGGCAGGGAGATCTGGTGCACCAGGTATAACAGGGGAAAACAGCAGAGGTATTTCTTAAAGAGCAGATCCCCAAGGAAGAGCCATCTACTTCTCCCCCCAGCCTGGACAGGCTGCCAGGAAATTTATCTATCCTACCCATCTAATTTTTTTCTCTCTTGAGACAGCAGAGAGAAACTCTGAAGAGGCAGCTTCAGTTAAGATTGATCAGAAAACAGTATTTCTTTTCCTTCAAAACACCAGCGTTTTGAAAGGAGTTTTCTTTGCACAAGAGAAACCGTATTTTCAATTATTTTGGATGGGATTTGGAGGGAGAGGGGAAGGAGAAATAAAACCAGCTCTTCACCAAAGTATCCAACAGTTTGAGTGCCAGGTCAGCTACATGGGTTTATGACAGCTCTGGATTTTAGGCCAGTGCTCTAAACACTGAGCTGCTGCTGCTGTATTGACAAGTCGATGGTTTATTGTCATTGTTCCAGGGGAACAAATCCCACCTCGTGAACTTCCCTGAAGAAAACTCGATCCAAATTAATGTATTTCCATGGGAGGAAAGAAAAAAAAAAAAAAGTTATCTATTCAGATATTTTATTGAAAAGGTCCAGTGCAGTTTTCCCACAGCGCCAATGTCTCCAGTCTTGGAATGTTGGCATGCACACAACAAATCTGCAGGTCTTGTCCCTCCCTGCGTCCATCACGGTTCTTTCCGGATAAATCAGGACAAGGCATGGCAAAGGCTGCAAAGTGCCTTGGAAATCCCACTCCTTGCCTTTCTGCCTGCTGCAGAGTTTTCCAGCAGTTTTCAAAAGATGTAGTTCTTCAAAATGGGTTGTAATTCTCTTAATTTTTTAAAAAAGTAGAGCAAATCCTAAGACATGTGAATCAAGACTCATGCACCTGTGGCAGCAACTAGCGCCCCTGAGGCCAGAAAGGTGCCTCATGTCACACCTCTGTGCCATTCAGTTCACCCCAAAAGGTCCCAGTTCATCGCCATTAAAAAAAATATATATAAAAATAAAATAAAATAAAGACAAACCACAGCAGCAGCAAACACCTAAAGCTGGCATTTCTGCAAGAGCCAGGCAGCGAGAGCTGCCTCCTCACCAGCTCCATGAGCAAGGCACCGGGCAGGCCCAGCAAAATGGCGGCTGGCACCGCCCGGCCTCACAGGCCGTTCCCAAAACCTCCCGGTTTCCGAGACCTACAACACGGCTGTTGTCTCCACCACAGGAACTGGCACTCGGGAACGGGCATCTCATCCACTTCTAGCACCCAACACCACACAGGGTAAAACAGGTTATAACTGGTGCAGGGTGGTGTGGTTGCCCCCCGAGCTCAGAGCTGTGGTAATTAAAAGGCACTGATCTACAGCGTGACAGGTACACGACGTTGGTATAGAACAGGCAATATCAGGTATTAACTGCTCTATAAAGGCAGCTTTAAATGAAAACAATTATTTCTATTTTAGGAACTTCTCATCAGAAATACATCTGGGGGTGCTCACATACCCTCTGGCACGTGGCCACCTGATCAGGCTTTAATACGAACGACTGAAAAACACTAATTCTCAACTCCAAGATTCATTTAATTGCAAAACCGAATTTTGTTTCATGTTGAAGCTTTGCAGCATCTCTGTGAAGAGCATAGCATTAGCTTTCAAAATACAAGGCTTTGAAAATATCTAGCAGTTGAGATGCACAGGGATGAAAGCAGATTTCTTCTTAATGAAAGAAAAGTTCAGATGAACTAATTGGAAAAGATGAAATAATATGATGTAGCTGACCAACCATCCAATTTTAAAATTCAGTTTCAGTACAGAAGTAAAAACTCAGTGAACAATCATACGTTATCAACAGGTAAGCATTTGTTTATACAGAAGATTTGTTTAACAAATTCCAAAGAGGGAAATTCATTTAAAACAAGAGTCCCCTAGAAGAAAAACTGCAACAGAGAAAAGGTCTTAATTTGTAGAATAAATTGTTCATTGTGAATTGTTTCTGCAGATGAAATCCCCATTTTGAATAACCAATTTTATTCTTTCGTACTCTCCCATGTTCTCTCTTGTTCTCTAAAGTTTCCTTCCCTTTCATACAGGAAAATATATAAAGTCAAAATTGTTTATAACCTGACATGTACCAATTTGAAAATAAAACAAAGGAATGTATTTTTAAAACAATAATTTTCCAGTATGTTTACCCCTTGCATAAACAAACAGAGCTGGAGTTTGCAAGAAATATTAAAGTTAATTTAAATTGCAAATCTGACCTTATTAAAATGGCTTTTCAGAGAGCTATAAACAAACAGTATGTGAGCTGGTAATACAGCCAAAACAACAGAACACATTCTCAACTAGCACTATAATTAAAATAAAAAAATGTTGGTTTCACAGTTGTGAAAGTCTCAGGAGGGGAGGAGCAGGGAAAATGTTTTAGGGAAATATCAAGGTTTGGTGGGGAGGGGAGGAATATTGCATTTGGATGGCCCCTATAAGAGTTCCTGGGACAACTACTATTTGTAAGTCAAAATAAATTCAGATGAACAGCTTGAAAATGTTATTACGCACTTGTTAATTTAATGTGCTTTGAATACTTTTCTCTCACAGCTACTATACTGCCTCTTAATGTCTGAAGCACAACCATTAAGATTTACTGCATTTTCTGTGAGAGTAAAAATGGAACAATTAAGACTGTGCTTGTATCTGCAATGGATGTGGAGAGCTAATAAATTTCAGAATTAAAAGCAAAACAGATAAGCTGGGCTGGCTTCTTGGTTTATGGAAAATCCATACCTGAAGGTCTGCATGCAGACCAATATACCTTAAACCAGCAAGCAAATTGTCTCCTTTTACTTAGAAAAATAATACAGGCTGCAGCAGAGCAGGCAAATTAGCTGGAGCAGAGGTGAAACTCAACAGGATACTTTCCCCTCGAGCCTTTTGCAATTATGGCTCTTTGGCACAGCACGCAGGACTCTAACTCTGTGAGCACAAGGAAGGATCAGCTCTGTGCTTTAAAGGAACTTCAATCAAATAAATATACAAACAATTGCAGATACAGGCACAAATAAAAATACACCTGCAGGCAGAGAATACCTGCAACTCTATTGATGAGAGTTCACTCCTATTTGGATTCAATGCATCCAAAAGGAAATGTTCTACTAACAGAAAAGCTTTTAGGGGGCCTTTAAGATCAGTTGAGGCAGAGATTCAAGAAGCAGAAATCCCTTTTCTTTAAGGATCTAAAATGGGACATGGGTGAGATTAATAATTGCTAATATAAATATTAATACTGGATGGTATTGCTAAATGCTTTCTCACTACAGTGAGGCACACATGAGTGAATAGTGATGTACAGAGGCAGGAATCAGCTTCTAATACTTCTGATACTCACCAGGGCAGCTCAAGGGAGGGAGAAAGCTGCACTGTGTCATCAGGTCTGGCATGAATTCTGGATTAGGTTTGTGGCAGGTCTATTGATACCAAAACAAGTTTTCAAAATTACTTTGATGCGCTGCACAAGTCTAAACAGCAGCAACCAGTTGTTCGTCTTTTCACCAGTTACTTATCCTGGCTGAGCACATCTGGGCTTTGCGGGAAGGGAAAAGTTCTAGAGGCCATAGGGTTATAAAGATATGATTTTATATAACTAAGGTGACTTCTAGAATCCTTCTTGGTTTATCACGTTGTCATCCATGTGCAAAACCCCCAAGTCTGACTTCTTAACATGCAGATCCAGCTGAGCTATAAATTGCAGGGCATAGAACTGAAGCAGACATTGGACCTGTTGTTCCTCTGACCTGCCTTGCAAACCACTTCCTCTGTACCTTTCTACCTTGCTCATAACAGCACTGCAAAATTTTGGCCTAAAAACTACTAATTCTCATGCTGCAGTGAGCTTTTTGTTACTTCTGGCATAAAAACAACAGGGATCATCTGTATAATCAGATCAAACAAAGTTACTGAGTGCTAACAGTGAATTCAAAAATTCAAGTGCCTACCACGTGACACAGGAACCAAAACTCCTGTCTACCTCCTTCTGCTGTAATGTCTGGCTGGTATTCAGTCCCATCTGGTAAAGAGTCTTCAGTTCCTGCTGGCACCTGGACAAGAACAGGCCCCTTTTTAGATCAAACATAGAGGAAAATTATAATTTAGAACAGACCCTTCCTGCTCCCCCCATAAACCTCCTCTTGGCAAAAAATGGAGCACGCAGCGGTCACCACCACCACAGTGCCAGATGTGCAGGAACCTGAGCTATGTTGGGCAGAGAACAGGAGCAGGAGACAACATAGTGGATACTGGAAACCAAACAAGCACTACATGCATGTGCACTATTACTAGGAGGGAAACACAGCGCAACAGAGTATTGTCCATATAAAGCAGATGGATTCATTGCTACGGAAGACACTATTTTGGAGTATAACATTACTAAGACAAGCCCTGATGCATCTTTGACTCCTCTCTTTCATATGTTTTTTGCCATGTATATTTCAAGATGACAATGAAGTAGCCCCAGCAGGACAGTTAGACATCCAAAGATTAATTCAGCTTTTCTAAGCTGATAACTGAATTCAAAACTCAGACTTCAGCCATGGTACATATGACTACATTAATCAGCATATACTGTTCACTCCCTCACACCTGAGCTCTTTGGGACTGCACTATCAGAATTATGTAGACAGCATTGATTACAATGCTTGGAAGCTGCATGAAGTAGAGAAGTACCTTATTGACTGTAATATTCTCCTTCTTCATTTATGACATTAAAACTGATTGGGTCTGAAGGGAAAAATAATCTTATTAGCAGCAAACATTTGAATTCTGGCTCAGCTTCCTGATGATGTTCTCATTTTAGGCTGGGTATTTTGCACATGGGAAAAAATGAAGATAACACCTTGCTGGGCCAGTACCTTTCACTGATTGTTTCCATTAGTCAGTATGAAAACAAAACAACAGATTTCCTTTTCATGGTTTTCTTACAGCTTAAAAGTTACTCTTCCTTCCAAGCATGATGTCCAGCAGATTAAAAACTGGGCTAACGTTTCTTTCAGCCAGAGATAATATTTATATTAGCAGTTATCAGGGCAGATAGCCCAACTTTTTTTCTGACTCATTTACAGTCATATAATGGAAAGGAGATACACAGCTCATGGTTGGGTCGTGGGAATTAGCCCATAGCAGGGGTGTCAATGAGTTCACGAAGGAGAAAAGAACCTCATTATATGAAGATGGTGAAGTCAGCTACTCCACAGCAAGAGACTCCTGAACTCCGATTTCATCTGCAGTCTTGGACCCTTTCCTATATATCAGTCTCTTCTCTGGTTTGCAGATCTCAGGTCCCTCCCAAGCCTTTCCCTGGCTTTACTGCCAGGTTCCCTGCCCAGCCTGTAGTCCAGAATACTCCTGCAGTGCCTATACTAGATTTCTGCCCCATCTGCATTAAAAGCAAAGAGTTGCCTCCCTGGCACTGTCTTCTGTAAAGAGTCACAGAGAGCTCACAGGCAAAAATATCACACAATATATGTCTGTGGCATATTTTACAAGGATAGCAAATAGATGAGCAGTTATTCCCATATGAGAAATGCAAAGCAGTGCACCCCTGACAGATGGCCTTCCCCATATCCAATGTCAAGTCCAGACCCTTAAATCAAGGCCCTTAAATCAGACATGGCGATTTTAAACAAAATGTCCAGAAATAATTAACGCTGAAAAACAAAGATTTCCTCCTTCAACCCCATTCTCAAAAATATCTGGCTTGAAGAAGTTATGAAGTGTGTGTGTGTGTATATATATATATATATTTTGCCTATGAAGTTCCTAATCATCTACCAGTGCACTGGATTATTATTCTCCCACCTCCTTCATGCTGCTCCTACACTAGTTCTAATCAGATTGCTTGAGAACAGAAAGAAAGTCCAAAATTATCCCTCAAAATAAATTCTGAAAATACAATGCATGGTTGCATAGCACATTTTGCAAAGGGCACTGAAAACCAATTTCAAGTACAGGAAAAAAATCTATAGAACAGGAGTAAAATGCAAAAATCCATTATTCTGCTAGGAGACTATATACATGACATAGCAAAAATGACCTGAAAAAAATACATTCACAAGCAGTCACACGAAACACTGACCATTCTCTGTTATTGCATTAGATGATAATTGTCACAGGAAAAACATCAAGTCACACACGAAGGCGGCAGTGGAAGGTTTAGGTGTGTACTTCACATCACAGGGATTTGTTTGAATTCAGCAGTAATTATCTAGCAAGCAGAAGGCAACAGTTAAAGGCTAAAGAACAATATTCAGCTAATCCATAACTCAGGTGAAAATAACAGGAGGAAGAAAAATGTACCTCGACTCTGAACTTCTTTTGCTCAAAAGTGGAAACATATTGCAAACACAATATATATGAGCTTTATAGCAAGCAACATGTCACATGGGTTGTTATGGAAACATACTGTCATTTTCATTTGGGTGGAATTTTAGCGTATTGAGGAATATTCTAAGAATATTGAAGGGAGCACTTTCAAGAAGTGACAGCAATCACATCATCCATACATAGTGAATCAATCTAAGAGCAGGGTGTGCATGTGAGCCTCTCCTGCCTAGACCAATAGAAAAAGAATCCTCACTGTAAAAGGGGAAACAGAGGCACAGTCTACTAACATACTGTTACTTCATTACCCCAAATAGCAGAGCAAGAAGTCCTTGATCACTACCACTATTGAAGGAAAATATGGAAGTTTGGAGATTATTAGGGTAAGAAAAGAGCTGAAGGAGTAAAGGAAAGCTACTCAGAAAGCACCCAGCACAAGGCTAATCAAGCTGCAGTATAATTAATAAAACCATAACTCGGGCTCTGCAATAAACTCAAGCTGTCTCATGCTCGTTCTGTAAAGAAAAACTGATTCAGATAATAGTTTTGGGTGGCTGAAGAGTTCAGAGGTAGACAGTGACCTGGAGAGCTAATGAGGAATGAGCTTGCAGAGTCAGCTGAGGTTTTGATGGTCAGCAAGAGGGCAAGTAGGACACAACAGTTTAAGAAGGAAGGAGAGTTAACAAGCGAGGATTCACATTTGGATAGAGAACTGGGCAGAGGAGCTTCTTTTGGTGGAACCAGTGGGACTTTTAGGCAGCAAGAGTTAAACTTCTGACAAGCCCATCAGGCAAATATTTGAAAGAACAATGATAAAATAAATGTGGGCATTTTACAGTCTCAGTTAATGGGCAGACTTCAGCACCTACAGCTCTAAAGTAATTGAAAGGCAGAGTGATACCTAACCTATTTCTTGTCAGTTCGGGTATTTCAGTCTCAAGTCTGAGTTCAAGCTCCTTCACTCAGTTCACCAGTGATTTGCCAAGAGCGCATTCCCCTCCAGTGGGGTGGTGAATTCTGCCTTCTATGAAGAGCAAGGCTATTAATTAGAAATACTTCATATTCCTGGGATTTGCTTCTGCTCTTCTGATGAGTAAACACTTCATCCCACTGCCTTTCCCTCTCTCTTCTTTGATAATATTAAACAGCTGCACTGCTTTTAGAAGACCTAGAAAGTGAAAAAAATATTTTCATGAAGGTTTTGCAATAGTCCTCTGTAGATGCAGATAGATACATAACATGGATGGATTAAAAAGTTAGAGAAGATGAAAGAAGGCAGCGTCAGTCTGATGTAATACAGTTGCTATAGTTTAACATGATCTGACTGGCCACCCCCACAGCTTCCCCTCAAGTCAACTCAAGTTGTGGATGCTCTGTGTCTTCTGATAAATTCCAGCAGCAGCTCACAGGTCAGTTTTGTAAGCAAAATCAATAATGCTCTTCAGAAAGTTTCCTGGTAGCCAAAATCCTGAGAACTGCAGAGAGAGAGAGAGAGAACACCATCTTAGAGAACAAAATGCTACCTCTGCAGCTGGGATTGTGGGAGCCTTTCTCACCACTTCGCCGCCTGCCACACCAGGAAACCTATCCCAACATTCTCAGCATAGACAGAGGTGGAAAAGAAATAGAGAGGAAACTTGTTTTCAATTAAAAACTTTTGAGTTGTCTTTGCCCACGATAAAAATATTAGAAAAAGTAGAAGAAATCTATTTTTATTTCTTGTGCAGGTCACCCCCAGAGTCCTACCTAAGTGATAATACAGAGTGAAGTCAGTGACCCTCTTATACAAGATGATTATCTGCTGAGTTTGTGCCTTTGTGTGACTGAATCCATGGGCCCATTTAGAGCTCTAAGTCCATTGCAAAGACCAAATGGCTTTAGATGAAGGAATAAAAGAATACATGAACTCTGGGATTTATTTCTACAGAAAGGAATGGTATAAGAAGTTGTATGGTAAACAGAAGTCAAGTACTAATCCTCTTTTATTTCTTTTCTCTATTGCATGCATAGAAGGCCCTGCAGGCAGCAGAAGTGCTTACCTGGAAGAGGAAAGCAATGAGACCTAGGCAGGGAGCCAGGGCATTTATGACTTGAGGCACTGACTAAGAGAGCTGCTACTCTGAGTTCGGAAGCCATATAGTCCTCTTCTGCAGAAACCTCACTTGCTGCTATGGCAGCAGCTGTGGCAGCAGCAGGATAACAAGCCTCTACAAGGGATCGTTTCCCCCCCATTCTTCTCCGAGTCACCTGGATTTCCAGGAAAAGCAATCCAGATTGTTTCATTTCGGAGCAGATGGGTTGTTTCTGTAGCTAGGAATGAAACATCATAAAGCATAAAATAGTTGGTGCACATAATCCAGGCACTCTTTACAAAGCAATGCCCACTCACTGCACCCATCCCTGAAAAAGAGCTACACCACATCAGGCCAGGGCTGCAGAGGCAGAGCGTGAAACACTTTCTAAGCGTAAACAAGAACTACCCTGGCCAGTGCAAGCACATGGAGTAAAATACACACCATTAGACAAGCTGCTTAGGGCTCACAGCCTTCATCTTGCAAGCATGACACTGGCAAATTAAGTCCTATAAATAACCAGGCTTTGAGCCATACCACCTCCAGAAAAAACAGCTCTTCAAGTGTACCCCAAAATCATTCACCAGTTGACTGGTGTTTGGGACATAGAGGGGGGTAACGGTCTACCATAATACCCAGCTCAGCAGCCTACAGCATCCTGGGTTTCTCTCAGAAGTTTCCTGTTCCAGTTCTGGTCAGTGCACAGCTGGCAGCAGCTTGTGCAGTTGGACGAGTGTGACAGTGTTAGGGCTCTGGGCATGTGCTGAGATAACCAAAAGACTTGATTCCATCCTCTGCTGACTTCATCTGCATTCGCGTGATGAATGGGCATTGCACTTTACCTTGCAGGAAAAACCTTACAATTATTGACTAAGGAAGTGTTTTTGGATTAACCTAGAGGCACAGAGACTCCAGCCAACATCTGAATGTTGGCTGAACAAAACACACTGTCTTACCTTTTTTTTTTGTGAAAAAATTCTTCGGGGTAACAAACAAAAAGAGAGTAATTATAGTCACTTATGGAGAACTGAGACAAAAGAGATTTACCAGCTGATTCACTGTCACACAAAGTCTGTGGCTAAACTCAACAGTATTGAGAACTGCAAGTTTTAGAGCTAAAACTCAAGATGCTTCTCCTTTCCAAACACAGCCCAGACATAAGCTTTCAGCTTGTGTTTGAGCCTTTCATTTCATTTTCAGTGCTAAAGGTAATATTCATTACCACAGAAGAATGAAAATACTTTTCGCCTGAAATACCATGACAATTAATTAATATTGATATAACCTTAAGGAGCTACAGAAATGGAAGGCATATAGAAGTTCAAAGTAATATTATTATATGGCTCAGAAAATGACACAATATGCTGACAGAAATTAAGTAGTATAGTGCTTAATAAACTTACAAGCAGTATAATAAAAGTTCTGTCAGTAATAAACTTGCTTCCCCGTTGATAGCAGACCTACATTGCCAAATCTATTATCCCTTTGCATATCCTGTAGCACTCTATCTTCTATAAAATGATATCCAATGGTGCGAATTGGCAGCCTTTTTATTTACTAGGAATGTAAAGAGTAAATTCTTGGGTTTAGTGCTAAACTGACACAGTGAAAACAGTAATGACTTTAATGCATGCTCATAGAGGAGCACACTTCACAGGGAAAGTCAGTAAGCCCCCAAGCTGGGCACTTTCCTGCATCCTGTATCTTACCAGGTAACCTTTATTCCTCATTGCGGTTCTCCTCCTTGCTACCTCAGATGTTGCCTGTAGCATTATATCTTGTTACAGAACTATCTGGGCAAGCTGTTGCTTTGTCCCTATCACTGTCTACTATCTACTGTCTCTAGTCAGTAGAGCAACCAACAAAATTCCAGAAACCTTAAATAATAAAGAATGACAATAAAGATTGAGTGGGTATTTCTTTGCTTTTAGCATAATATCAACATTCCTTGTTGCTTTAGCAAGTAGTTTGGAGTGATGTATTTGTACACACAGTTACAGAAAACATGTGCCACAACATTTGCTAATGACAAGAACTGTCCATCGGACCATTTTGAAAGGCCTTTGATTTTCTTTCTGCTAGGCATTAATGATTTGGTTCTCTTATTTGATTAAAAAATAACGTTCTCTCAGTTGTCAATACATATTGCAAAAAGAGAACAGAACTATGGAATAATTTGTAAATAGAGCAAAAACTGTTCACATGAACAGATCATTGGGCAAATTCATAGAGAAAACTGGGCCTATTCAGAGATTACTTAAAATAGATCAGAATTCATTAAAAATTATTACCAGTTTTAACCAGCAAACTACAGCAGATGCTAGACTTCAAAAGACATTCCTCTGCTGTCTAAGTACGACATATCTGAAGCATTTGGATGTGCACAAACAATCAGTTTTAATCCAGGCATCAACCCAACTTCTCATCTCTTTATGGTAGATAGGCTGCGTGTCAGAGTGTTTAGCGAAGGCAGAAAGACTCAGAAAAAAATCTCCCCTACCTGGATATTAACAATTACATAGTGGCTTTTCATTACAAGAAAAGAGTTAGTCAACAGTTTCCTTGGCCCCCAACTTCTCTAATCCTGCATCAGGATGCTCTGCATGACTCATCTTGCTGTTCATTACAAAGCTTGGGCAGTGGCTGCTTATTTTGTGCATACCGTACATTTCTGTTTCTACCCAGTCCCTTGCTTTGCAATATTTTGTTCTGAAAGTTTAGTGCAGACAAGTCAGCTACAGGTTCTTTCTTTCATTTTAGTTAGGTGTTTTCATCCTCAAAAGGAAAAAGTATTAAAGAAACACAACAGCTTGCAAAGCTGTGGTGCTTCCAAGTGAAAGGGACTATGCACCTAGTATTTATAGAAAATAATAGCTAGCATCACTAACTCAGAAAGTATTCATTTTTATTTCTTATGTGAACTGAAATACAAACAGATATAAGACAAGGAGAGCCGCTATCCACACCATTTCATTCAAGCAGCATGGAGTGGATGGTGCTGACCCTGCCCTTTACTCACTGAGGCAGAGTGACACAGGGTGCCTTGCCAAACAGTGTCAGATGAGACTGAAATTCATTACAGGACACAGAAAGTGAAGCTAGAAAGAAGTCATGGTCAATGCGATAGACAAGTCTTAATCTGAATCCCACCAAAGGTCGCTGATGCTTAAGTATTATCATGGTGAGATTTTTATCTGCATATGTTATGAACTTGGAACTGACTCAGAAGAAAAAATTCTGTAACATACACGAAGTCTAAGACCAGAGTGGTTTTCTTGCATAAGCACTTATTTATGGGTCCTTAAAAAATATCAACAGCAACACAGAGCTAAGACATTCACGCAAAAGAAATGGTCAAGACAGAGGTATTTACAACACTAATATCTGAAGAGAAATCCAGATTTACTCTACTTTGAGAAGTGTTGAAATTCTTTTCATGTGTTTACTCTGCTTTACCCCGTGCTATGTCTTTGAAGGATATGAAGACTAAATATCACAATGCCTTTTCAGCAACATAACATAGACCTAATCAAAAACATATACAATGTTTTTGACAGTCTTCTTTTTACATTCAGGTAATTCTCATGGTATAGGCATCTGGAATATAACCAGGCTTGCTTGAATGCTGGAAAGACAAAAGACAGGATAAGTTTGGTATAGATAGGGAAATAAGAGAAGCTGAAAGACAATACAAGAGTTGGGTATTGAGCATGTTTGGAAGTCAGAGATGATATGGGTATCAGTTTCTTCCCTAAAGATGCAAGTCCATTTAGAATGCAGTGAGCCCATCAGTTAAATCTCGTTTGTCACAGTGAGATACAAACTATGATTAACTTTCATAGTCTATAAAGATTCTAGAGGTTAGGGCTGAGACAGAGGTCATCTCATATCATTGGGTCTTTGGTGAGATTTCCCACTTATTTACTGCACTGGTATATAGATCCTACTAGTATAATTCCATACAGAATTCATAAACAGATTGGGATAAATGTGAAACGTATTTTGCATTGTTCAAGTATTTTGTCTTTCTACAAGAGGTTTCAGGTGCAACTTCTGAAGACAGTCCATTTGAATAAAAGTGTGTTGAGGAGAGTTTCATGAAACAAAAACATCACAATTGGTGAGGGATAGTCCAGTGTTATGAACACCTCAATTTGCCTAGCTCAGAGTAACACACCTGAAAGCAATTGTAAACCACTAAGATGAACAGTGGGAACCTCTGTGTACCCCAAAATAGCAAATAACCTCAAACATAGGGAAGACAGAACAGTCACTTTCATTTCCAGGACTAAACCAGAGAGGACAAGGATCTGAGTCTTTTTCTTCCAAATACAGAACCACCAGCCTGACTGTGAGGCTGCGTTCTGATTTCTCAATATTGCTTCAATTGTTTGAACAATCCTGATCTGTTGTTGAATGATAATATATCTTTTCAAATTAGCATTAGGAAGGGTTGCCTAGATCTTCTAGGAGCTGTAAAATATGCATAGGAATTTCCTCAAGCTTGAAGTCCTTTCTTCTGGTGTTTTTGGTTGAATTCAAGAAAGGGAGACATGCCAGAGGCATCAAATCGATATAAAAAAGGACCACAGTAAAAAAGACTCTTCTGAGCTGCTATGGCCCTCAAGCTACAAATCCAGGAAGGAGATTAGACTTGTTATCTCACTTCTGCACATTTCTTCGTGAACATAATGGAGGTAGCATTGCCTCTCAAGCTGAACTCCCCTAAAGCAAATTCCTGACCTCTATGTAATCTATGGAGGCTCAGGGACAAAAGTTAGTGAAGCTATAATTTCAGTGCCAGCGATAAATAAAGTCTCATAACCATGAACAAAACACCCTCTCTCTAGTCCCAGGAGATGCCACTGCCTTGGTCTTCTCTTCCACTCCAACCACAGGCACAGATGAAAGCTACCCGTGTTAGAGGCAAGAGGATGCTGCAGCAATGGGATGGCTTTGTTGCTGCCCATTGGTAGTTCTCTGCTCTTGCAGAAGTAATTTTGAAGACATGAGCACAAGCACGTCACAAGGAACACATTGCTAGCTCTTTGATATTGTACCAGGTACCTCTTAGGCATCATATTTTATTTGTGAGAGGCTGAATCTTTGAGTTTCTCTGCCCCTCTCCATTTCTTCAGAGAGTTGACTGCCTTGTGAAAAACAAGGAAGAAATCAAAAGCATGTTGTCATGGATTTTTTGGCCAGAATTTTCCCCCTTTTTCTTTTTTTCTCCTAGCAAAGAATATATTTTCCCCTCCACTAGATAGTAATTCCATTTTTCAAAAAGAAGTAGAAAAGGGGGAATAAATAAAATGCAAAAGACTTCTTCCGTTGCAGGGGACTGTCCAAACAAAATTAAGCACTTAAACATGCTTTGCACAGCAGAGGAATACTGCATATACCTTGGCCAGTTTTCTACTTCTGTTAAAGGCAAGTCATTGTGTCCAGACCTCAGCATGAGCCATTTTGAGTTGCACAGCTTCTGAATCCTTCTGATTCTGATTTATGGTAGCATTTTTATCAATGCTACCATATCAATTTTTATCAATTTCAAAGGTACAAAAACAGGGTGAAGTCACTGACTTCATTTTATACATAGGGAATCTTGAGCACAAAAGAAACTCCTGTCAATAGCAGAAGACTCTACAAATCTCAACTAACTGCAGGAGAAGTGCCTAGACTGAAAAACTCTTAAATAACTGAAATTGGTATGTTTGTGAGTTATATGAAAGTTTCTTTTCCCTTCCCTTTCCTCTTCCATTGAGCTGACAATATTTCTGTGTTCAGCCTATGACTCTGCAGGAATATCTACATGAAACAGATCTAAAACCACCAGACTAAGACAGCAGCATTTTGTCCTCTTGGTCTGAATGGGAGACCCTACCTCCTAAACTCCCTTAACTCCCTTTTTCATTTGTGTAGCCTTCTTGCAACCTCTTGCCTTTGCAACGAGTGAGTTATAAGGACAAATTGCACAAAGCCTTAACCAGAAGCTTATGCTGATCTCAAAGAAGTGTCCAGAACTCCAGCCAAAGGTGGCCCAAGCTCCAATATCTTCATTACATCTGGAAATTAGGTCCATCCCTTCACATAAACCATTTTATCACTGATGGAGACTTGCTCCTCAGCCAGCTATTCCCAGATAGCCTGCCTCATCCTCCTGTTTTAAAGACTGGTATGAGCCTGCTATTTGATGTGGCATTTTCTATATTAAAGCTCTCAAGAGAAGGCTGTGCTATGCTGAGGGTTACGTATGGCTCTCAGAGGCATCAGATTATAGTTCGGTTCTGCTACTACTGCTCCTTGTTATTAACTTTACAGCTCCATGTTACATATTGCACCACAGAGCGGCCCGAGCGCCCACCAGCAACAGCGCACTGGGGCCAAACGAGTGGTTTGTCATTAAGCACAGAGAAGCCCCAAACATAAATGCTTGCCAGCAATTGGCAGCCACAGTTTTACTACAGCAGCTCATATAGGCTCTTCCTTCTCTCTCAGGAATTAGTAGTTCTTTCTTAAGTAAATTCACTCTCTAAATAATCCACAAAGTTCAAAATGACTCAAAGTATCGCTATCACACTGCCAAGCTGCATCCTTGTGCTGACTACACAAAACAGGCATCAGGAACAGTATCCCGGTGTTATCTTGCTTGCTGAGACAGGGCCATATAACTCACCTGCTCCAGAGATACTTGTAAATAACCACTGTCCTCTGCAGGCTGTAGGGTGTCTTGGGATCTCTCTTTCACTTTCCTGCATACTTCACTTATCCAAGTGCTTTTTTTTGGTAAGCAATTTGCCTTCAAAGTACTGCAAGCAAAGAGGAAAACCTATTGAGGTTTAATGATCGTATTTCAGTCCCTTACTGCCTCACGGAAAGGGTTCTTTCTTACTTTTGCACTAGAAGCTGAAATTATACCAAGGAAAGGCAAAATGAAAACCTGAAGTGTTTCTGAAAATCATATGCTGTCAAAGCAAACTACAGGGAAAAGAGCCATGACCCAGACAGTATGCAGTATCTAAGGAACTGTAAAGCTAACCAATAGCACTCCATGGAATTTCATCAAAAAAATACATAAAAAATAGACAGGCAATATTAAGGTTATAAACCAATAAGCCAAATTTCTGTAGTTCTTCAAAAAGGTCTATCACTTTCATTAGACAGAGGGGCATGACACTCCCGTAGAAAACATTATCCTCCCCCTCCACAGAAACTCCAGTGAAACCCTAGTCATAAGAGCCACTTAAGACAAATAAGCAGCAAATCCCCTGCTTGGTCCTTCCTTACCACCACACGAATGATGTATCCACTCTTTAGAAAAGAAATCCCAGTGGGTGCCTTACATAAGAGCATGATTACAGAAGAACAGCCCCCACTTCAGTTTCACAGATCCTCTGGGTATTGCTGTAATCTCCAACAAAATCAGAAACATTTCTCATTTTACCTTCCAGGGAAGAAAGGAAAAAAAGTGATACGTTTCTGTGTCAGAATTTTATATCTTTGTTTTAAATTCCTATGAAAGCTTCTGCTTCCCAGTCCCTACATGTGCATCTCTAGGTAGGTCCTTTCTGGGGCTATGCAAAGGGCATGGAAACACTATGAATCCCTAACTAAGGATCCCCTGAAAGTGGGATTATTGGACAGCCTGAGTTGGCATGTCCCACTCCTGTGCCCACTCCTGAGCTGTCTGACATTGGTGGCCCATGACGGACAGGGAAGGACATTGCCTCAGGAAATGTGGGGCTTAATTCAGAATGAGAGCAAATAGAAGGCTATTAACCTAGGGCACATAAAGCTTTTGAAAACCTGGCATGAGGGAGTGAGTTGCTTTCCTGGTGATCAGAGCGGATGCTCATTTACGTCTCCCATCTCCCGGTATTTCTCATTATGCTGTTCCAAGACACTTGATAATGTCAACCCCCTCCTCTTTCTGCGTCCACACTATTGACCCCTTTGTTTTAACCCAAAGTTCTCCAGTCCCAAACTCGGGCAGCTCCAGTTTCTGTCACGCTCTTTGCATCCTCCCTGTACAGATGCTTGCAAGGCTTCTGCCATTCCTCATCGACAGACCTCTTTGAACAAAGTCGTACTTTGTCCAAGGATAAACTGAAGAGTTTCTCTGCCAGTGCAAACACACTTCCTTTTCCTCTCCCAGTGGTTCTATCCCTTGTAGCTGTCCCAAATTATCAATCTGATATTTTAAAACTGAAAGAGAATATACAAGCTGTACCCCATAAAAAACTCTTACATGCAGTCCTCGTTCATTGTCACCAACCTCGAGCTGGGTTCTGCATTCACCTCAATGTCCACATGCAGATCCTCCCAGCAGATAAACAGGCCACTGCACAGCCACAGAAGCGCATGTGTCTAGGGATGTCTCTCAAGACCAGGGTTGTGGCAAATAAAAAGTTTTTAAGATGTAGGCTGTAGCAGTTCAGGTATGGGTTAAGTGCAAACACACTGCATACTAAAACTGCTCATTGTAGAACCTTTCATAGTTGAACACACGAGCACTGAAGATTGCCGAGACTGACACACAGCTATGCCACTGGCAACAATTGGGCATTTGGGGTGTTTTCTTGTTTTAATAGCTTTGATCCAGATGAACCACTGTAGGTATTAGATACTTCACAAAGAGCTTTTTTAAAAAAAATATAGCTTAATCTGCTTAGAGCAGATGCAAAATTATTAAAAGGTGAATTAGTATTCACTGTAAGGGAAGCCATGGGTTTGTGCACAGAAGGTTGTTCACAGTTTCAACCTTATCTCTTTTCCCAAATAAAGCTCTCCCAGTTCCTTATTCTCACAGCACATAGAGGTAGGCTCCAGATGAGCAGGACAAGCTCTTCTTAAGTCATACTTCCACTGCCATCTAGTGCCTCCAGCATAAAACACAAGTTCCTTTTCCTTGCAAACTTGTCACAAAAGATAAAAAGTCCTAAGGTTCATGTCAAGCTCTATTTTTCATTTGGAAACCAATCTTTGTGATACCACTATAGATTTTTCTGAGTACAGATCAGACTTGCTGTAATGAGGTTTTTTTTTGGTAGCCTGAAGTATGAGCTGGCCCTCTTGACTGCCTAAGCTGAGTGGTGTTTTCAAATATTGTGTCAGTCACACTCACTGAACTGAAATAGCATTTCTGTTTATCTGGGTTTGGTTGGGGCTGAGAGACTTTTCACGGGGAATTAGGTCTCAAGAGGGAAAGGAGAAGTTACAGTTAGGCAATAACACGAACTGTGTTCGTTAACTTGAGGAACACAACATTGAGAAAAGGAGACCGCAGGTGTGAACAAGCAGACTGGATCTTCAGTTTCTCCTCAAACCTTTTGGACATGCTGTTGGACTAGGTGAGAATCACATCCGTTCTCTCTGAAAGGAGGGGAGACAGACTGGAGATGAGCGCTTTGCATGGTGTATTATGGATTTTTTTTTTTTTTATTTTTTTATTTTAACACCACCTCTCTTACTTGTTAAAACACAATCGTCAAACAGAACTACTAACAGCTCTTAAGATGACCCTGTTAAAGGCTTTACATTGATCCTCTATGCTTATCTATATAGCAAGATCCTTCTACAGCAGGGCCTTTTCCTAACCTGTCTCCCCATTCTATAGGGCTCCACAAGGAGAGCTCTTCCCTGGAGCCCAACATCGTCGCTGAGCTCTTCCCTGGAAGGTTTCCTTGAGGGCAGGGGCTGCTGCTGGTGAATCGCAGATGTTTCAGCTCACCAATTCCATCACTTTTGCCCATTTCCTCCATTTTGAGGCTGTTGGATGCAGGAACCATAGGACACCACTGTACTTGTGATTCATCTAACCCCGGGAGAACCTTTTAAATATTCCAAAATCTCGACGAAAAGACCCATAACCATAGTATGATTGCCAATAGAAGTAGAGCATGATCAGTGTCCTAAGCACTGCAGATCTCCAACAGAAAGAATTAACAAGACAACATCTTCAGCTGAAGGACTGAAACAGAAATTATCTCACTGCATGGGACCTCAGTATCACTAAAAAGAGAGAGGATTGCCCTGTTATTTCCCTGTTTACACTTTTGACAGCAGGAGGCACTTCTTGTAATGTAGGGCTTTCCCTAGTAATATTTTTAGTTCTTGTAGGAAATAAGTAAAAGCAGTAGTTGACTTTCAGCTCTATTAAGCAGACTGCTTTACGCCACTACATCCCTGTACTGTGTCCATTTGCTAACAAGGAAACTGGCATGGAGTGAATTTGAATATCACTTTAGGAATACTGTGACATATAAAATCTGCTGTTTAAACCTTCAAACTTCCCATATTATTAGCTGTTTGCATATGCGCTTAGAGGACAGAAAAATCCAAATATTCTTCTAAGCGACATGCTCAAAATTTTTATTTTGTACTCATTTGAAGTTGTGAGAAGCTTGGTGAATTTAATGTTAAAACAATTCACTACTATCCAGACATTCATAATTATTTAAAAGCAAAACAATAGATATTGAAAAGTAAACACAGTTTCAGAGATAAAATACAGGATATTCTGCTCTTAAAGCAGAATATTCTGCTCTTAAAGCGCTTATCCCAACCAAGGAAACTAAACAGAATGCCCAAATCATCAGAAACATAGAACATACAGTCGAATTTACCCACAGTAGAGGGCATGTTAGCATTTACCTGGTAGCTCCTTGAAGGATTAAAAGACTAGGACATGGTCAATAATCTTTTGAAGTGAGCAGACACAATGAGGGAAACACTTTCCAGTTAGACAATGCAAGCTTCACAGGACAGAAAAACCATCATCACTTCTATAATCAGCGCTTTACTTCCAGACGCCAACTACTTTTTCAAAAAAGCTGCCTTTGGAAATGACCTAGTATGGATGAGCACCCCCAGCAGAAGCCTTCAAAGGCATCTGTGGAAGCTGCATATACTCATAAGGGAGGTGGGTAAGCACAAAATTGCTGTAATCAGGCTTTGATGTGATAAAAGCAAGTCAGCACCCTTTCCGCATCAGGCTGCCTGAAGGGGGAAAAGAAAAAAGTCAAACACAAGTATTTTGGTGGTAAAAGGAGGAAGGATAACCAGAATCACATCCCAAAAAGAAAATGACCATTAACAAATGATTGTAATGAAAGAGTGCTCAGGAACCAGCCTGACTTCTGGGAGGTTAAGATGCATGAAGAAGGCAGAGAAAAATCAGCATTCACTTCTCCCTATGCGAGGGGGAAAAGACAGGCACCCTACATCTTTACTATCAGCAGAGAAGATGCCGTCTTACTGCCACTCTGTATGGCTGAGACAGGTAAGGTTTCTGGTGCCTTGGCAGCTGGATCAGTGTTTGTTTGCCTATGGGGTCCTGCTAACCCATCCATGCACCACCTAGTTCACATGTGTTCTATTAATCACTAAAATCAGGTTACAGTGAAAACCTGTTCTGTGCACTATACTATAGTAGGCAAATGCAGTGAAGTAGAAAGCACAAGAAAATAGCTCTAACAGCTTAACCAAAAGGTTGAAATGCACAAAAGTCCAAGATTATTGCGTTTTCATCTAAGTACTTGAGTGAGGAGAGAAAGGGACAAAGACATGTACCGAATATATCTACATTTTAGCGAGAAATTGTTGTTACGGGTATCTATTAGAACTGCCAGTAAAAGGAAATTATTTAAATCTAGCAATGGCACTTAAATCTAGGACGGCACCAGCCATTCCTACTGGCTTGGGAAGTAGGATTTCACCATTGACATGATACTCCTGCGAAAGCAATCATCACTAGTTAAGGTATTTTGTCTACCAAAATAGTCAGTTGGATGTTACATGAAGGGCTGCACAGGTAAATATTAGATTTTTACATCTATAGATAGAAATAATTAGAACTCAACAGATGCTTCAGAATATTTCCTGTATCAACCTTGTTTCTATCATGAATTGGGGAAAAAAATTGAAATTTCCTTGTGTTACACAGATGAGGAAAGCAAGCAGTGGTTCTGTTTGTTTTAAAACAATAGCCATCTACAAAGCAGAATGGAAGCCCTCCCTTTATGCATCAGCTCTCAATTAAGGAAAGGCTCAAACAGGTACAACAGGGAATAATTTTCATTTGGCAAGGAGATGGGCTGAATGAACCAACAAGATCTTTTCCTCCTCCTCCTCCTAGACTTTGCCCTGCTGAGTTAAGTGAATCACATATAACGCTGGCAAAAAAAAAAAAAAAAAGACAAAAAACAACACCACACATTAGGACAAACTATCAACTGAAAGACAAGCAAGCAAAAAAAAAAAAAAAAACCAAATCAAGTTGACTCATTAAGCAGCCCTCTCAGACAGAATAGGAAACAAGCACCTTATGCCAGCGACATTGTTCATCCCAAAGCAGCTTTATAGACTTCTATGCTGAGACATTAGCGTGCACCTCAGCTCAGCACAAAACCTGTCTGATCTCTTGCCAGTGAACACTACCATTTATTGCTCCCACAACAGGAGCAATCACATTAGAAAGAATATGGACATCCTTAATAGGATTTGCTGTTTGTCATTGCTGTGTGCTCTTTAAAGCGGCTCGAATCACTCTGCACAATCAAGCTATGAGGCTACAGAGCCTCTCCTGTGAGATCTCAGAACAGCTGACGTACCTACCCAAGCTTCCCGAACCTCCCAAAACAAATTGCAGAAGTGGAAAAGGAAACATTTTTCCTTTTGTTATAGCTTGGCTGCTCTGCTTGCACAGAACACACCTTCTGCACACAGGAGAGGCACCTATGCACACACTACAGGCCTGATGTCCAGCAGCACAACCCTGTGCTGTGGGTTTTAACCTTTTCTGATCACAGATCAAGTGCTCTTAACACACGAAAAGCAAGCAGCAGGGGAATTTATGCTCTTGGAAAAAGGCACCAGTGTTTATAGTTAGCTGAACAACAGTAGTTTATTTCAGCAACAATAAAGCCTTATTTTTTCTATGGGCATTTCAATTAAAATATTCTTAATAAAACCACAGCAAGAAAGATGACTGTACTTTCCAGCAGAAATTTAACAAAGGAGTTCAAGCTAAATCTAATTCTTTGCTTTTCCTCATACTTTTGGGGAACACAAGATAGAGCTTGGTTTCGTTTTAAGGTCCTTTGGGTGGTGATAGTCTGTTAGACTATCAAGGGCTCCCACAGCAAAGCTGAACAGCATCAGCCTAGTGCTGCACATTGCATTTTCTCTTGCAAAACCTTGATTTTGTACCACACTGACCCATTCTCTGCTACAGTCCTGGACCCAGAAGGGTATCCATGAACACAAAGCAGAAATAACTACGTTCCTGTTCCAAGGAAAGTATCAACTCTGGATAGCCACACTTAACACCAAAAGGAAAGGTATTTATTTTCTAAGAAGTCATTCCATCTTACACTTTAGTAAACATTTTTAGGTTACTTCTGTCTCTATTTTTCAGAGATATAGCTGGTTTTAAGCTTTATTTTGGAAATAAGCAGAAGCAGCGAAGGACAGATTTAAAGTTACTTGAGGCCCACTGACAAAAATTGATTTTTGGAATGTGTGTGTCTCTCTAAACTTATCCATTTACAACTCCTCTGGGGATGAAGATTGTTTCAGTGTCGTATTTTTTGCTGTGAGAAAACAGAAGCATCTTGGGACACAGTGAAAGTCTGGCAGCATTTCTGCAGCACACATTTGCCTCTGCTCAATTATCTCTAGGGTTAAAAAAGCCTATGAACAAAAACCTTTATTGTTTCGGTGACGTCTGAGCACAGGCTCATTAATAACTGGAAGGAACACTTAGTGCAAAAAGGAATTTGCCGATACTAATTTTTAATCCATTACCAATATAGACAGGATGATTACTAAAGCTTCCAAGCATGCACAAAAGCCGTACAACCTACACCCAAGATAGCTTTGTTAAGATACCAGATAGCATTGGTATTTTATTCCAGTGTTTCAGGAAGTCCTGGCATTAATTGCAATGCTGTATTTCTCTTCAAGTGCCCAGGTATAATGTACCCAAAACCTTAGAGCAACTACCTGCTAGTTCTACTGCAAACAGTTTAGCAACTGTATTAAAACCAGATTCTTTTAGAATTCTTTCCCCCAAAGCATGTGCTAGTCTTACATGAATTCAGTAGATATGAAGGGGACAGCCTTTTAGCTGCTTTAGCTGGAAGAATTACAGTCCCTCTTTAACTACAGAAGAAATAGGAAAACTTTAGAGCCTCCCCCCCACACACACCCCCATGCTGACATACCTGGCTCCTTACCTGCAGAAGACCGACCCAAAGATGAGAGGGAGGGCAGTTACATCCCCAAGCACTGCTCCCCTTTGACTGCTCTGCTGAAATTGTCCGTAGCTTCCACACGAACGGCGGCCGCTCTGGTAGCGTGCACGTCCCTCCAGAAAGTGGGCTCTACACGGCAATCTCGGGAGGGGGGCAGTGAAAACAACTAGGTGAAAACCACCAGCTTTCTGCTACCACGCAAAAGATGTGAATCAACGGGGGAAAGGGAAGGGGAGAAAGCTCGGAAAAAGGTAGATTCACGGAACAGTAATAAACTTTGCATTAGTATTTACCTCAGAAACCAACCAGAAAGAACCCAACTATGCCTATCTTATTAAAATTATAAAACTAAAGTTTCTTATTTTCATCTTAGAGTTTTTCATCATCTATCAGTTTGCAGACTGATTTAAGATAGCTTGCAATCTACTGCAATCTACTTAACTAGAAAAAATAGGTGGCTTCCATTTATTATAGGGATTTCTCGGAAAGGAACTTTGAAAGCATGTAATTGTAAAGGGTTAACATACTGCCAAAATGCCGGGGCGGGGAAGATGACAAATAAACAGGAGCAAGAGGGACACAAAACACAATGTTCAAGACAATGGACAAAAAGAATTTAAATATCAGATTCACAAAAATGCATTTGTACATGGGTTTTCTCCTCCTGCTCCACACCAAATCCTTTATTTTTGATACTGCCAACAAAAGCTGCAAAAAGAACCACGGGTAGCCCAGCAAAAGCAGTACAGTCTCCTATAATTTTAAAGCAAAGTTATTTTTTGAGTGCTTTGCACAGAGTTGAATAAAGAAAGGAACTGTCCATATTGGCTAAGCTCAAGGGCGGGATGGCAGGGAAGAGGGGACAGCTGATTTACATGGTGTTTGTGGAACTGAAGTGAAAGTGGGTGACAGAAGCGCTGCCGCCTGTGGCAGGGCCCACACACCTTCGTGCTGCTGGTGGTGGCAGCGACACCTCAACACCAGGCTGCTGAAGTCTGTGATTCCAGGGCCCACCATGCCCACGGCACAGCTGGCTCTGCCCGACTGCTCCTCTCCTTTTAACCCTGAGGCTGAGGTAAGGGCAGGGTGGGGGCAAGTGTCAAACTAGATTCACTAGAAGAAAGTAAATCTAAACATTAAAACATACCCTTCACAGCACCAATTGTTTCCATAACTAAAGCCTTTGCTAATTTTAGTCAATTATCAAACAAATTTGCAAGACTGGCCCTCAAAAACAGTCTTCCCAACCAAATAAAAAGGGCTCAGGAAGAGATATG
This sequence comes from Nothoprocta perdicaria, assembly GCF_003342845.1. Taxonomy (NCBI): domain Eukaryota; kingdom Metazoa; phylum Chordata; class Aves; order Tinamiformes; family Tinamidae; genus Nothoprocta; species Nothoprocta perdicaria. The sequence continues at coordinate 4,258,529 of NW_020455788.1, forward strand.
TAATTCAGCTACAAAAAGGACTTAAAAATTGAACAGCAAAAACATTAACATACAGGGGTTTTGAGGTGTTTGCTAATGAAGCCTGCTTGGCTATTCAGAGTGTCAGAAAGACTTCCAGTCCCGTTCACCTGATATTAAGCACATTTATCATGAACCACAACAGAAACACTGACAAATGTCTTGCTAGAGGATACCAAGACCCATTTACAGAATCACTCTGCACAAACACGGGGGTTTTAGGTGTTTTATTTGTCCATTTGGAATGATTAGTATTTATAATCAATGACATAAATCCACCCCTCAATGAAAAGGCTTGACAGCTTGTTATTGCCAGGCACATTACAAACTGCTGAAGGGTGAAGAATTACAGACATATAAAGACAAACAACATTCTATCATCATTAAATTGCCTACTCTGCTCAAAACTGTTTAATCCTCTACCTTTATAAATTAAGATTTTAGAAAAAAATCAACGCTTCAGTGACAAAATACATTACATTTAGTACACAGTGTAACAACAAAACAATTAAACTAGTGCATCAAAAGGTAAGGAGCTGGACCTCTCCTTTGGAGTACTTGTACCAGTGTTAATCCCTTACACAGACAGTTTACAGTCCACAAAAGCTACCAAGTCTTCAAGAGATCTCCTACTGAGCAAATGTATCCCACCTAAAAACAGTTTATTTTGGAGAATTTTCTCTTGTATTTATACTATTTTAAAATGAGGGCCTAAAATCTGATTCCTTCACATCTGGACTTCCCCATCTGGATGTCCCTTCTGAAGCTAAAAAGGTAACCAACAGACCTGCATCCACACATCAAATGCCAGGGTGAAACTGAAGCAGAAAATTGGCTTTCATTTCCCACCCAGTTCAACAGGTAACGGCTTAATATTCAGAACCTTTTATTTTTTTAAACAAGAGTTTTAAAGTTTAGTGTTGTAGACTGTTGTTCAAGGTTAGTACCATATAGGCATGGCAGCTTTACATGGAGCTATACAGCTTTATATGTAAAGATCCATTATCAATCAATAGGGCTCGCAGTGTAATTGCTAGGAGGGGGGAAATCATTCATCTCTCTCCAGTATGGAATTTCGAGATCTCTTCTCCCAAAGACAATTTGAAAAATAACCTTTATAATAATTTTCCAATAATTCTGATTATATTAAATCTATCTTAGATTAACAGATACTGAAGTTAATGCTTACAGGAATCAGTCTTCAAAACAATGTGAATCGGAGTAATGTCAGTATAAATCAAGATATACTGCAAATATGCTTCTCAAGATAAGATATTGCCTGCTACTGAAAGCTTCATACAGGTCGGAGTGCCCTACCAAGTCTGAAACTGGAGCTCTAAGTGAAGTGAGAGACACAGGAGGGATGTCTTGCAATGGCAAAAGATGTCCATCCTCTTCACTCAAACTGACCAACAGAAAAACAGTAAAATAAATTCAGAAACCAACGGAATTTGGTAAAAGGGTAATAAAAGCCTTTTCAGGGCTCATTATTTTTCATTACATTTAAGGTATTTTTTTTCATACCTTGGAAAACCAATTAAGTGAGGCACAGAACAGTGGAATCAGTCTCCCAGTCATCTTTTTCCCTAGGATCCTAGGATCTGAAATTCCTTCTAGGCCTCCTCTGGTAAGGCCTAGCAAAAATCTGAACAAGGATAGATGGCAAGTTCTTAAGGGCAAACAAAAAAACAAAAAAAACAAATTGCACACAGTTGTGCTTTAATTATTTTTTGCTCTAAGGTAAGTTCCATCTCAGGTGAAAGAGGATCGGCTGCAGCTTTAGGAACAAAAGGCTAATTTTTCACATGTGATCTGACATAAATGTAAGAGCTCTGCTTGTCAGCAGGTATGAGTTGATGACAGCGTCACAAAAGTTTATCCTTTACATTGTGCAAAGAAAAACACAAGGAGTGCAAGCTAAACAACTCGTTTCAATCCTTTCATTCCAGAAGAGGTAGCTTGAAGTTAAGGCACATCCTGCATTGCCTGATTGGTCACAAGTTATGATACTGGAAGAAATCATCAAATGCACTTGAAGTACTACATCGCCTAGTCTCCAACTGCAGTCTAGAAAAACATACAAGAATAGGTGCTTTGTGTAAAGGAAATCTGAGAACCACAGTCCACAACTTCATGGGGCCACAGGCTCATTAGACTTTACTGGCATTTAATTCTTGGAGAGTGAAAGGAACGGACACAATCATGAAAGTGTTAAAAAATCACATCGTCCTTCTAAAGCTATCTAAAAAGCTCAGGAAGTTAAGACCTTGCTATTCAAAAATATTTAAACCTATAATTGAATATTTAAACCTTAAAAATTGAAGAGTAAAAACCCCAGAACAATCAGGGGGATGGAGTTACAGTCACGTTGACACCTACTCCTCCAGTAAACCTCTAATAAATAGTAAGGACAGAATGTGGATTCCCTGCCAACAGATCAGTCTCAACATAGCATTAAATTGTCCTCAAAGTTTGAGCGGGCTCTAATCCAGAGTAATCAGAGCTGGGTTCCCCCCACACAAGCGCCACCTCAGCTGGCCTCAACGTGGAAGTTGTCAAACTGGGCAAGCTCGAAGGAGCGCGTCCCGATCGCAGCCCAGCCGCTGCTCGGCTTGGTGACCGTGACGTTCTCCCACAGCGGGTAACCGTTCAGCAGCCCCCACGCAGAAGTGCCCTGTCAAAAAGAAAGGAAAGAACCTTGTAAAATCCAGGGACTAAATATATTGGCATGGGGCCATCTTGCATGGCATAAGGGTGATTACACTCACAAAGCCATTAAGTGAACTTTCAATTACACTTTGTGTATTTTCCATGCAAAGGTGCCTCCAGATATCCAGGGCCTCTCAGCCCTGTGAAACAGAACTGATGCACTCACAGTGAATATATGAAAGGCTCATTTTTACCCAACAGCTTTGTAAATTCATTGAAGACTCTGAAAGGTGAACTGGATTTTCCTCTTGCATCTGCATCAGGCTCTCTCAAACAGGCCATCTGTCTTTGGGAGAGCAGCAAAACTAGAGCTACCCGACTGCAGAGAGTCCTTCTAGGGTGTGATACAGTCGGCATTTATTCTTCAGATTTAATGCAAAGTCATAGGACAACAGATTTTAGTCACTAATCTAAGAGGAAGAGGAGACAGCCTAACTTTCAAGTATAATCTTGTCATTAAAAATAATTTCAGTAAAAGTCACTTGATTTATCATGCTAATGTTTTCCACTAAATAGCAGTGGATAAAAACCTTCCAATATTTTCCAATATTCCAATCCTCTCAGTTCCCCGGTGCTTAAGTGGCTCCATTTACAAGGCCTTAGCATGCAAACAGAATGGGGGGTGGTGACAATACCTAAAATAGACTACTGCAACAAGCAACCTGTTTACAGCTCTATCCCACTTGCTCACAGCTTTCAACTCATCTTTGTGGTCTATACCCTCTCCAGTTTCTCAAGATCTCTGTAGAATTACATTGAGTTAAACTTCTTAAGACACTCTAATATTAATTTCAAATAATAAGTAGAAATATAGATATTTCATTTTGATGCAGACAGGGAGTCAATTGGTCTTTTAACCCGCCCACGTCTCCTTACCTGGATGTTGAGAGTTAGTGTGTGCCACGCATGGGCCCGGACACCAGACAGTCCTTTCATCAGTATCTCCTCTCCAGCTGCAAAACACGTCTGAGGTGAGCCAAGTGCCACTTCCCACCCATGCTACAAGGCTGATAGCTGAATACCAAGTAGCAGGAGGAAACTAATATCCCATTTTCAGAGGTGTTTCAGAGCTTATGGATTTCAACTGCCACATGAAGGCATTAACACACAAGCTGAACTCTGCACTGCCAGTGTCATTCCTCTGTTTTGTCAGGACTGTTTCACCACTGAAATCTAAGGGTTAAAAAGCTACTGAGGACTAAAATAAGGATACCCCATAACAGGAATATATATTCCATAACAGGAATATAGTTTCATAAACTGTGATAGTAGCTATTGCTCTGCATGTTCCACAAGTGTCCTTGTTTATGCATTAGTTCCATTTTAAACAGCTTCTGCTTTCCTGAGTTTGAGGCATCACATCAGCAAGTTGCTGAGTTCTAGTCAAAATTTAAGCAAAGCAAAATCAGGTGCAACTGACACCTGGATGGAAAACCTAGGAGAAAAATAAAATCGCAACAAGCAGCATCTTCAATTATTCAGTACAGAGCCTGAATATGAAATTAACAATCTTCTAGAAATAAAAACAGTGAAAATCGCTGTGGAGAAAAATAATCATTTGCATAACCAGCATCCCAATCTGAAATAATGAGCTGGTTAATCAATTTTCCCTCATTTCAGCTAGGAAAATTACTCTTGACAGTCTAAGAAACTAATTGGGCAATGTTGCCATGTTCTATTAAAAATAAATACTTGACTCCATCCTTAATGTATTCATATTTTTATATAGCTGAAACTTAAATTGTTTTGGAGTTAGACGATTGTGAAGCTTCTGAGGTTGCAATATTATGCTAAGAAGAGATGACGTGATGCCTTTTCTGTTCTACCTGCTCACTATTAAGGGAAGAAAATAGAAAAAAAAAGAAATAGAAATGAGGAATAATAACCAAACAGAAGAGGAGAATATTGTTAAGGTCCAGCTGTGCAGTGTGAAACAAACCATTAAATTGCATTTCCAGGAATCACTGGAAGCCATAATTTATGCTCATGAAGTGATAGGAAGTGACATTTATACCAACAAAATCTGCCACCGTTTCCAAGCAAGTTAAAAATGAACTTATTGCTCTAGTATATCAAAACATATAGTCTTTTGTGCGCCTCCCAAGTTCTGCACAGGTGAACATACGAGCACTAGCATTACAAGCAGGACATGCTCTGTCTCCACTGAACTAGACTGACAAGAGTATAAGGCACAACTTGTGGAACAGCAGGCCACTCATCATCTGAAACAGATTTACTCATACTGACTTGCACTGCTGAGTGAGTGGCCACCACTTTCAAAGACAGCTTCTTTTTAGGTGCAGCATAAGAATCTAACCTTTCTAAAACTGTCGCCACTCTAGCAACATATTTAAAAAAGCAAAGTAAATTACCCGAACTACTATTTTAAAATGGGTTTTGTCAACAAAAAGATATCCCAAAAGCTGCAGATAATTGTATTATCCAGTTGCCTTGAGGTGCTCCATCTGCATACAGAATATTCCCCTCATTAGAGGACAGCAGGTTAAGTTCAGTGACAGCAACTGAGGTGTGAAATCTGCATTTCTTTATTTTTATTTTTTTTTTAAATCTTCAGATTTCTAGAAGGTTTTCAAGGTGAGACCTCCATGTGTCATCATGTGCTTTAGCAAACAGCTGCTTACCTAGGTCACCAGTGACTCTGTAGGTGCCATCTGCAAAAACCCAGAAGAAAACCCCTTTGGTGCTGCGAACATAAATCCCCCCGTTGTCAACTCTTCCTGCAACAAACACCCCTCCATCACGCGGCTGTTCTATGTAGACGTCACAAGTGACTGTGAAGTTCTCCCTGCAAGCAAAGCATAGGGTTTGTCAAGCTAAGAATAGATTTTGAGGAGGCAGGAGGTAAAAAAACCTTTCTCTACATAACAACCTCAAAAAAACATCTTTCTGAGAAAACCTTTAGCCACCCTAATGGCTACCAGGAGTGGAGATGGACAGATCCATCTTCACCAATTACTTGCATTGACTGGGGTAGTTCTTCACTCAAAAGTTTATAGAGCATCTTCTAAATAATTCTTCTTCTCAAAGAACAACAAAAATAAGCATCTTATAAGCAAAGATTGTCTGTTTGTTACACAAAGATTTGCACCTCCAAAGGAAAACAGTCAGGTCTGCAAATGAGTTAGAAACTCATGATGAGTTAGAAACTACTTCCTTAGATGTCTACAGTAATTCCAAGATTTTAAGTCATAGCAGCTAAAATTTCATGTTCATTTGTCCAGGGTTTTTAAATACAGGTCAAGCCTCAGGAAACCCAGAGGCCTTGTCCAAACAAATTTTGAATATATGAATATAATTTGATATATGAGTATCAAGCAAATTAACTAACACTAAGTTACATTCATTTGATTTTCCTGTGCAACAGCAACACCTGAGCACACCCGTAAAGCACCAAGCTGGGCACAGGATGACAGCTGAAAAGGAGAATAAAAAACACATCAATCAAATGGCACCTGGAAGACCTACACTTTTTTTTCTCTTGAAGTTGCAGTACAAGGTCTTTACAAAAATTGAAATAATTTATTTTACTAATGTATGTGTAAGAGTAAAAAAGCAGAATCCCAAGTCTGAAGTGATGTGCAACAAAATGGTATTATATAGATACAACTTCTAGCTGTATGTTCAATAAAATTATCAGAACAAAACATTAACAGAGCAGTACAACCACAGAGCTTTCCCAGGCAGAAGTGCAACTGTTCTTTGTAGCAGCTTAATCAAATTCACAGTTTCAGAGACCGCTCAGAAGATGGCAGTCTTCAAACAAATGTAACTGAATTAACTCCTAAATTATTTCCTTGCATTTCCTTTTCTTGCATTCTTCTTGATACAATACTAATCAAATCACTAGGCAATCAAGTTTTGAATGATATTGCTTGTCCAAATAATGTAATTTAAATTGAATTAATCTTTTTTCCCATTTAAAATGCACACTGAAACTCAATGCACACTTAGAATTATGACTCTACCCAAGTTACTGCTTTCTATTAAGTCATCACAGGGCAGCCACTGTACTCAGACACCTTGGACAAATAATGCCCAAGAGAATAACAGAAAAGAAAAAACTCCACTAGGAAGACATCGCAACACTAGAAAACGTTGAGAAAATCCCCATTTGTAAAGGTTTTCAAGACTCATCTAGACAGAAACAGCTAATCTGTGTCTATCGGACATAGCCCTGCCTCCAGCTGGGCTCTGGAAGTCCCTTTCAGTCACCTCTTCTACAGTCTGAACACATAAACACCCTGTCCAAGAGAGGGAAGGCTGGGAACGTGTGAAGCAACCAAAGCCCATACCCATAAGGAGGGCATCTTCCTAGGCATCATCACAGAACAGTGGTTACATACCAATTAAAGTTTCCTATGATACTGATGGTTTGATCTGCATCAGAAGCCCAAGTGATGGGTCGCTGAACTACCACCTGGCGGAGAGTGAACACATGATCTCCTGGATCAGAAGTGTTTATGAAGTACTCAAATACCCCTGTCTGATCCGCAAAATTCGGAGCTTCGCTGAAAGGTGGATTACCTGTTCAGAAAGCAAGAGATAAAACACAAAAATTTTTCTTCAGCCTACCCTTGCTTTCTGAAAGTTCCTCTGAAGATAAGTCTCCATATCTCTGATTCACTTCATCATATGGCAGACTCCAAAACTGACCTGAATTTTGGGGGGCTGGGGAGCTCTGCTGGGTTTTGGGTTTTGTTTTGAAGCAGGCCCCAGTTTTTACATATGCAGAAGCAAAACAAACCACCTTTTTACCTTTTTCTCCTCCTTATTTCCAAAAACTACTTCACTATGTTTATGAGGTCTATCATTCAAGTCAAGAATTTTATAACATCTGGTGGCCACACAGCTAAATCCCAGTATTAAAATGCACCTGCTTGTAAATGAAGTGGGCAGGTGTAAACTGTCAAGAGAAGCAGGTATAAATACGTAAATATAAAACACACATGCATATTACTTCAAGTCTACGCACACACACCAATGTCTCAAATACCACAATTGTTGCAGCCTATCTAGAGACTATATCTAAATTAAGTTTCTGAACCAGGGAATTTAAACTTACGAATATTGAAGTCATCTTTGTAATTAGAAGGAAAGGGCTGAGATGGCGGTGGGTCTGAGCAAAGGCATTTTTTCCCTGTCTTGAGCGTGGTTAGAGTGTAGACTTCATCCACATTTAGATCTAAAGAAAAGCTTCCCCTCCAGACCTGGAATTAAAGAAATCAAGCTGCAAAAAAGATCAAACAGTACTAAATAACAATATATCCAACTTTCTGAGTCAAAAGAGACCCTCTTAAATCCTGATTTAAGGTAAAAGTCCAACCTTCTTGTCTCAGTGTTTTTGTCCTCCAAACTATATTCAAATCATTTCCCTAATCTTTGTAACATTCTTCAGATAAGTTTGGTAGAGCTAGTAAAATTGTACTCAAAGGGAGAAATTGCAATGTGCCTTAATTATGGCATGAAAGAGAAGGACTTTCAGCAAACAGGGAGGGAATCAGATCAACTTGCAGGAATACTCATTTGTGGGCAGGACTTAAATGAAGTCATAGGCAAGCCTATATTCCTTACTCTTAAAGCAACACACATAATCAGTCATTAGTAAATAACACGGGAAAGTGCATTTTTACCAAGCTTGTGAGGAACTCCTTATCTTCACTACTTTGGACAGTACAGGTGTAATTTCAAAAGGGGTTCTTTAGTCCAGAATATTTCTTTCAATTGCACCCAGAAAATATGCAGGTCTCAAAGATTTGAAAAAACATATGCAGAGAGGGTAGAAAGTGGGGAGCTTAATCAGACCATCGGGCTAGAGAAATACTATGGCTATGATCTTGCAAATCCTCCTGTAGCATGAATTCTAAGGCTAAATCAGAGCAGCACTAACAACTTGATAGATGAGTGTAAACATTGTTAACTAGACAAACAATGCTTGGGTCTGCCATACTAGCATTTTATTATATTGTTAATACACAGGTTTAGAATAAGGTGAGGCAGAAAATGGAAAAAGGTAACAGATTATTAACACATTTGAGCCACGTAATTGGTTACTCTCAAACCACATACCTGTTAGAAAGCACTGATGCATCTGCCTCTGCACAATTAGTATCAGTAGCCTACTCAACATTTTTTTATGAACACACACAGACCATCATGAAACTTCTCTCTGAAGGCACACCCAGAAGGGCCCAAAACAAGTTACTTTAGATTATTCTGATATATAGGAATCCTACTTTTTATTTTGTATCTCTATATTCTAAATCAAAGAAAAAAGTTTTTCCATTATCATTCTTAAAAGCAAAATGATTATAGAGAATTAAAATGGATCCACTTACCTTTATAGGATGGAGTTGCTGGAAAAGAGTAGACTGTACAGATTCAAAGCCAAGCCTAGAATACCACACCTGAAGTGTTTTCAACATATACTGCAATGAAACATAACACATTTTTTTTTAAAGTCCTTACACATCTACCTTTAGAAATATCCAGCCCTTAAGGGTATCTACCTCTCATTAGGTCTACTGATGTCATGGGAAGCCACCACTCCATTTATCTAGCCAGCCATGACACAGATTAACTTTCTGCAGATGACTTAGGTGGATAAGTCTTTGTCCCCACATGCAATAATACTGCTTACAAAGATGGAAGGCAATGTGATCACACACATACCTTTGCTATCAATCAGTGACAGTATCTGCTTGATGCAAACTCTAGGCCTACGAGCAACCAGCCTGAGCCAGTCTCATGCTAATTTTGCTTTAATGAAATCTGGTTCTTTGCTGTTCATTTCTGCACTGAGCTTGTTGCTTATAAATATCCACCGTCACAGGAGTTTGGATATCAACTACATTAGTTACTGATTTTACATACACAGTCCCTGCTATTTTTTTAGTTGCACAGAACAGTGAACAAGGCGATCTAGAGTTTTTGATAAGCTGTCTGACACTTTCCCTAAAGGGAACTGTATACTCAAAACAAACCATTTTATTGCCACAGCACACCATTCAAAATATCTCCTTCTAAATGAAGAAAGTCTAATGATACCAGAAGTCAAACTCCAAATATTTAAACACTTCCAACTTCTGAGAGCAATTATTCAAAACAGCTACTAATAAAACACACTAGAGTTTACTCTATCTGAGCCTCATTCACATTTTAGAGTGCAATTCAGTTTAGCAAAACAACAAAACCCAGGAGATGCTCAGAATATCTCCTCATGGAATGCAACAACATGTCTTACAACATAGAACTGATTGCAGTTGTTCCCTGGAAAGGAGCTGATGGCAACTACAAATATCACAACTATACTAGTCAATCAAACTACGCCAGCAAGCAAGTGCAATCAGCCTTGAAATAAATCCTGAAGAAAAATCCCAAATGCATTTCTATTTTTTTCCCCTCAGCATACAGATGAACTGTAATAATTTTACCAATTCAGTTATGACATTACAACTCATGGTAAAAGCAGGCTTTAAAATGTGCCAGAGGTGTAACAGCCTATAGATAGCAACTCACTTTACAGCAGTGCCTGGATGTATTTAGTATCTACTTACAAAAGAGCCTTTGAGGTAGAAAGTTGCTCTCTGAGGTGACACATTGAAATGAGGCAGGAGAGGCCTGATACACTGAGAGTGATTATGACTCTGGGGGAAAAAAGTAACATCAGAAATATACATTTCTGGAATTCACCAGATACCAATGATGACAACAACAAATAAAACAATGAAAAAAACAGTGAAAACTGAATCTATTTCACTTCTATCTTAATAATAGTTGCCATTGTAATAACTTAATAAAGTTACCTAGAATGCCGCTTAAAACAATATAGTTTCCTACTGAAAAGTCATCTAATTAAGGCTAATTTGTCATATTAAGATACAGTTACCATCAGGAACATGCTGATAGCTGCCCATTCAAGCTTAGAAAGAAAAAAGGACATCTTGTGGACCCAACTAACAAAACTATAAATATCATAGAAAGTTTTCACACAAATTGAACCAAGTAAATCCAAAGTTAACCATAACAACACGCTCCATCTTGAAGCACATTACCATGGTTTCAATGATAATTGTAAGGTTTCCCAGACCATCAGTCAGAGCTACAAAGCTGCCACCTCCTTCTAAGTGTCCATCCACTTGTAAATACGACCAGCCAGGTTGAGTAAATTGGGTTGTGTGTGCTGAAATAAGACAGAACAAAAACAGAAAAACTAGGTTCTGATTAAAAAAACCCTAACATTTATAGTCTAAAGATCTCTCATGTATCCTCTCAAACTTCTTCCTTTGGTAAGAAAGCAATGAAATTTCCAAAACGAAGTCCACCTACACAAGAAGAATCATTAAAGAATTATTTAGGCACAGTTTAAAAAATCAGCTTAGTGACAGAGCAGTTAGGAAATATTAGCAACTATTTGGGTAGGAATAAAAACACTATCATGCTATTGTATCAGTCCAACCTTTAGCTGCAATATGAATATTCAACAGTTTCTCTTCCACACATACACTTCTTCACTTTTACAAAGAAAAGCTGAGCTAGAGAAAGCATTATGAGGAATAACTAAATATGGTAGTTTTCAGCACTTGAGAGAAAGTACCAAAGAGGGATATGGCACAGATCATGAAAATCCTGAGCACCACTGAAACAGGAACTCTCTGGTCTCTCTTCTGAAGCCCAGTATGGCTTTCTCTTCGTTCCCTTCCTCTTTTCCCTCTCCCTCCGCCTTTGTTTTTATTTTATTTTACTATTTTTTTTTTTATGTGTGCAGTACATATACTACAAGAAAAAGAAAAATTAGGGACATCTGCCTTGATTCTTCCTGGCGGCATTGCTTCTGCCATCTGCTCTAACTACAGCAAAGACAGAAAGATTATGGAAGGACTACACAATGCCAGTGAAGGCAAATGTCCACAGATGCACAGGCAGCCTCCAAAGAACACAGAAGTGCTTTCTTCTAGATTCTCAAATGGAGAAATGCCAAATGTCTAATTAGGAAAGGAAAAAAAAACATGCAAACAAAAGAATAAAAAAAACAGAAGCAGGCAAAGCACACTCACCTTTCCTGGCATTTCAGATCAACATATTTTAACAGGGACAGCTATAAAAGGCAGCAGATGGCTTATTTGTGCATACCCCTCAAGGTCAAGTATTTGGAATTCCCCTGCTATTGTTTTTTCTCCCTTCTGACAAAGGAGAGGTTTTTTACTAATGGTGATTTTTGCTTGATTTTTAATTCATGGAATACTTGCATAAAGCTGGTTTAACTTGGTACAAAAAAAATACGCCCTAAATGCCTTAAATCAATAAAGGGTTTAAACCTTTATGCTCTGGTTTAGGTCATTTTTTCAATATACATATATGTGTGTATAAATACACACACA
>NW_020455788.1:4271242-4291952 GCF_003342845.1 Nothoprocta perdicaria
TATATATGTAGGTATGTAGGTATATATATATATGTAGGTATGTAGGTATATATATATATGTAGGTATGTAGGTATGTACACTCACACCCTTCTTACCTGTAATCCAGATAGGCGCTTCTACTCTGTAGTGGCCACTCCAGGGTTCTTGTGCTGTCATCAGCCCACAGCGACCAAAGGGCAGCTCTTCATAATAGCTGGCCACTAAATTCCATGCAATGGTTCTGGAGGAAAAGAGAGATTTTGCTTCATTCATGCGGGCAATACGAGGTAGTCACCTCCTCTGTTCTGTTTAATAAAGCAGTTAATAAAGCTGCTCTATTATTCACCTGTTGTGAACTAGTGAGTGCCAAAGGTCCCTTTCCTAACGTTCTTCCTATGGATTTATCTACATTCTTATCTACTGCTTCAACTGAAGACAGCAATAAACTAAGAATCATAGGCATAGCTTTCAAGTTATTTCCCTCTATTTTTTTTCCCCCTGAACTGTTGTGTTCTTTTTATGGCCATTCTCTTTTTAATAAATATCATCAGATTCTCAAAGACACCTGAACTCAGTTGCATCAACCAAAGGAAACACGGGAACTCAAAAACACACAAACCCGGGGGACTTCTGTCCCACAAGGGGAGAAGTCACTGGGCCTGGCACTTTACCCGCTTTGAACAGAGACTGATGGCAGAGAACTTCACTTCACCTTTTGTCTTACGACAGCAAACAGATACATGGTAAAAGGCTTTAGGTAACTCTGGTGCACAAGGCTGTGAAATGGAGCAGCAGCAACCACCACTTACGAGGTCATGTTCCCGTTCACGTAGTTTTGGTTCAGGATCCGAGCCCAACAGCCTGCACCGATTTCATCGTTGAAAGTACTAAAATCTTCTGAAGACCACAGCTTCTTCTGAGTTAATATAGCATTTGGCACCGTTTCTGTTCCAGGATAGTGAGCCCTACACAGTATTTTTCAAAAATAAAGAACACTTGTCAAAAAGAAAAAGAAATAAACAAATCCTGAAACAAGAAAGCTTCCCTCCTCCAAACAGCAAATGAAAAGCAATCATGTGCTTTGGAAAAGCAAAAACTAAAAATCATTAACAGGGATCCGTAGCATTAAATAGCTTCTCATTTGCATCACTACAGGATTATTTCCTCCAAGACATGACAGTACGTAAGTAGATCTAGCTTTAAACAGTCTTACAGTTTCTTAAAGCAGAACTTTCCCCTAAAATTTAGCTCAAGTACTTTCATCACTGCTGTGTTAAAGAAAAATATGCTATACTTTGCACTAAGTAACCCTCCTCTCAAAAAAAAAAAATCCAAGTACAAACAACACACTGCTAAGCTAAATACATACACTAAAACCTAAGCTATCAGCACAGGAAATGAAAGCACATAACTTTCCTGTACTATTACCCTGAAATTTAACAAATTTATGAATTTGTGAGCCAGGGACACATGAAATCCTATTTATTTCTTCCAAGTTAATGGTTTCATTTGACTTCCAGATTGGACCTTGAGCCATTTCTCAGCTTTCTAGTCCTCCACATATAACTACACTAGCGATAGCTTAACAGGAAGACTGTTTGTTTTCCACTTTAACAGGCCTCAGAGTACTTCAAGAGAACCCCTATGTCACAAGAGTAACAGCCTATTTTTGAAACATTATCAATTATCAGGTGTACTTTTTGTAGTGTTTTCACACAATTCCACAGCCTAACATAATTCCCCTGTTAAAAAATTCACTGTTCCCCAGGTTGGGCAAAAGTTTTGTAATTGCCAGTTACACTAGATCAGACATATTAAAGCAACTGTAATGGTACAGTCATAGTAGTAGTAATAATTTTAGCTTTAGTGCCAAAGGGTTTTCACTGTTTTACTCTCACACATCATGGCAAGGTTACAGAAATAAGATTAACATATAGGATACCGCCAACCCACTGAGCTTTACAGAAGAGCCTATAAGACAGAAAATCCTCTAAGTTTGGTTCTCAAGATCTTTCAACAATGATTTTTTGCAAACTGACCATCTACCATGACTATCTTTCCCATTTATCATGCTTTATAGGCACACAGGAACAACAGCTGAATACCCACAACTGCAGGTACCCTAAATCCATCAATCCCTTCACATCACTTTTTCTTGGGTAGTTTGCTTGGACATTATTTGGCACTGACAAATTTCTCAGTCTCTTCAGAACAGATCTAGCTAAGAACACTAATGCCTCTGTCCACAAAGGCTGAATGCCACCTCGTGCTGTAACTCCTAACATCACTGTCACTCTCAACACTTCCTATTTTCTTTCAATAAGCAACAAGAGGAAATATTGTTTTCTTCCCCCATTATCTTGAGCAAGAATAATTTCACCTTTATCTGTACAACAGGCAAAATTGAACTAATTTGTTTACACCATTACCAATAAGGCAAGATACCTAAAGTAAAACAAACGTAAATAAACAACTGTGGAACCTGCAAGCCTATTCCTGGAAAACAATGTTTTCAAGAGCTACACTGTCATTTAAACCTGCTCAGAACAGCGATACTTGTTTATACTTCCTTATATTTCATTTCACTGGCAAAAATTGATGCAGACAGAATACCTCTGAAAAGCTCTATCAGTCCATAACTGATTTTATGTAGTCACAAACTCCAGTTTATGCTTACATTTGAAATATTGTTTGCTTTAAAAAAAAAGCAAAGAAAACCATGAAGAGAAATGCACCACTGCTGTCTAGTAGCCAGCTCATTATCCCCTACAGAGTGTTTCAGCTCCCTGTTAAAGGTGAATCACAGCAGGGACTTTCCAGACATCTGGGGATTTACATCTGGCCAGTGCAAATTCTAACCACTTTCACCTATTGATCTACATATGGACCAAGTTTCCACCTGCAAAAAAGTATTAGGATACTTTTGTTGTTAATGTTTTGCAGAGACAAAAGAGGGTTTTGTTGCTGCTTAGTGCATGTTGTACATGACAATCTTAAAATGGCCTGTGATTGGAAAGTTTTACATACCTACTACAGGTCAGATATGTCAAGATGACTAGAACTCAAGTTGAAGCAGGAGCAGTTATGTATGAAGTATCTGATTAGGTTAGGCAAGTTTAGGCATCCTAATAATTCAGAATTATTATGAATAAATGAATAACCAGCAAGTCTCAGGCATTTCTATTCAGCAGATAAATCAATATTCAACCTCAAATTTAGTTTACTGCTTTGCAAAATATTACCATTATGTGCTGAAATCCAGAAAACAAGTCAGTTTGCTGCTGCCTACTGTCCAAACATACTTCTCCCACCACAACAAAACAGGAACTAAGAAAGAAGTGGTTAGGTTAGTTTAAAAACATAAGGTAAAAGTGCAGCCATAGCCAACAGGATTCTCGCCCATGATGGGAGACGTGTGATTACACGTCCAAGTCACCACCAGGACAAAAGTCTACATGACCTGAGCTGAGTTAGTAGGAGAGATTATAATGTGAGACTTTTCGTTGCAGATTAAAACAGAGAGATAAAGCTTTAGTTCTGCTATTTATAAATAAGCAAATACAGAAAAACACTAGTACAAACCACCAAGAGAGAAAATGAGAGCCCCCTACCCAATCACATCGACCACGCGGTGGAGCTCAGGGTCAAGCAGCAAGACAAAGGAAATGGGCTCCCACAGCCTATCGCTGGCTACGATCCTCACCTGCTGCAGACCATGCTTATCCAGCGTGTATCTTAACAGCTTTAAGAGAGGAAAGAACAGAGATGGGAGAAACAAAAAAGCTTTTCAAATTTTCAAATATTTGTTACTGGAGAAGGCAGTATCTCCAACACCAATTGAACATGTTTCAACTTTTTTTCTTCCCCATCAACCCCAGCAAAAACCCTTACACCAAACAAAATGTAACAAACCAGCACAAGAGGCCTTCCAGGCAGGACAAGTTAGCCATCTACTGCAGCAAACCCCAAGTTCATGCATGGCAAAGGGCAAAATGAAAAATATTAGGTTCTACTCCCCACATAAAGCTACAGATGAAGTTAAACAAAGGCAAAATGTATCCCATGTCATGCAAGACAGTCTGTTTGCAGATCAGCCATTTAGATGTTGCAGTGCTGAGAGCTAAGCTACAAGCGTGGACAAGTAATTACTGTGTAGTCCTAGTAAAAGCAAAGCAAACAAATAATTGAGAATAAAGTAGGGTGATTTCACCTATTCTCCCAACTGACTGACTATTTCAAGTATAACAATGAAGCAACACAACTGAGAGTTCTTCCTAATGCAATTAAAGAGAAAACCCTTACACTTATTCACATCTTGTTACTCAGCTGTATTTCATTTCAAGTTTCAAACCACAAACAATTTCTCAAGAGACACTTGAAGGACTTAAAAATCACTCAGAAAAATCTAGGGTTACACAGAAGTGACCCTAAAGGAGGCCGTTTCCTAAAATCCAGAAGTCCACACAGAACAAAGAGCAAGCCCCCAAACAGTCAGCTGCACTATGTACTTGTAATTCAGCTAACAACAAATGCCCAAGTAACTTGAAGCATTCTGTATACTTCTACAACCTATAATCTTCTCTGATAGGCAATATTAACTACTACAGAAAACATCACTTTAAAATCTTTTCTGCATATCAGAATCTGAACTAGTTTGTATGTTGCAGTTGGGCAGATCTAGTTTCAACCGTCAAGATTTCCTTCTCGAAGTCTTAATATCTTTGTCCAAAATGAATATCAACACATTTGCCTTGTATTTCCCTGATCATTTTACACTGGACTAAGGCAATATTTGGTTTATAAATGTGGCAGACAGACCAAGACTAGAGTATTTAAAGATTGAATGAGATTCTTGATAGCTAGAAAAAGGTAATTTACCACATCTGTCTTCAAGTAGGGAGGACCTGGGACACTGCAGGCCAGCCAACCTAACCTCAGACCCTAGGAAGATCATAGAGCAAGCTTTCCTAGAAGCCATTACCATGAACATAAAGGACAAGAGGATAACTGGAAACAACAGCAGGAATTTACCAAGGGCAAATCATGCCCAACGAGCCTCACTGTGTTCTGACACAAGGACTACCTGTGATGCTGTGTACTTAGACTTTGGCTATGTCTTTGGGACAGTCGTCCACCAAGGCGGGCAGCAAAGTCCAACCAGGGCCCAATTATTAATGATGAAGTTTAAGATATATCTCAGAACAGTAACAGTAAGATATACTGTGTAAATACAAAATCAAGAAATGGATATATGTGAAACAGAAGTGAAGATAATCTTACAGGCAA
Source organism: Nothoprocta perdicaria (assembly GCF_003342845.1). Classification (NCBI taxonomy): domain Eukaryota; kingdom Metazoa; phylum Chordata; class Aves; order Tinamiformes; family Tinamidae; genus Nothoprocta; species Nothoprocta perdicaria. The sequence goes on from NW_020455788.1 coordinate 4,276,509, forward strand.
AATAGGGAAGCATAACATAGCACAGTTTAATAAGAATTTAAGACTAACTAGGAAAACAGGTCAAAGTCACAGATTTGGCAAGCAACTAGATAAAGGATATCTAAGACATACAGATAGAGTGTACTTTTAGCAGCTAACTAACTGAAGGACATATGCAGAGCCACTACTATCTTTTTCTAGGTCAACATGAACTCAGTATTGCAGTTGGTATCTTAACATTAGCACTAGATAGGATAGAGCATTATTCTCATTTTGCTGTCCATTGCTAACCCAAATTTCTTAAATGACAGCAAAGCTCCTGCACAGGAACACAGGAAATTTTCCTTTTCTTTTTTCTCCCCTTCTCTTTATAATCAGGCAGGAGGGTGGTAGGGAAGCAGCAATACCTACCCATGCACTTCATTAATGATACTGCAGTCACGAGGGTCCGCAGGGTAACTACCCTACATCTGGTATCTCCATTAGCTGATCTTTATAGCATTCAAGTGTTTTTATCCCTTTCAATGTGCTTCAAGTTATGAATTTGTTATTATATTGTTATTCCCATTACACAATACGGAACACTGAAGAACACACTCAGCACTCCACATGGTAAAGTGGTCCAATAAATAAAAGATCAAGAATTTGTATTACATGTTGACACTGAAAAGACTATAATTTATTGTAATCTCATCTTTTTCAAGAAAAAAAAATCACACCCCCCAAAAAGTGAACTTAAGATTTTTAAGATTTTAAGGTTTTCTTTTTCAATTTGTTAGGCTCTAAAGATAACTGCCAACATCTTGCAAAGAGATATATCACATATGCAGAGGAATCTCTCTCAAGATAAATATAAAATCCCTGATTCGTGCTTCTTTACCACATTAGTCAAACCCCAAAACACATCCACCACCTATTGTAACTGAAATAGGAACAGCAAGATTTGAAGATTGCCAACTAAATATATACCAATTTTTTCACTTTTAGTCAATAATCTGCTGCAGCCATTGGTAATTAAATATATACACACAAACACTGCTTATGTTGCAAGGAAAAGTTAAGGCAGGACAGAGCTTACAATATTTAAGCAAATCTTCTCAGAAGAACACTCCTCTGCATACACACATACAGTGGTCTCACTATGCAAGTTTCATTAGCACAGAAATTATAACTAAAACAGTTGCTAAAGCACTGTAATTGCTGAGGTACAAGTCTTGCTTACTCTAGGCAAGTTACATAAATACAACTATTATAATTTCTTATGAAATTACTGCACACTGGCATTGTCATCAATATTTTTCAAGTAATTGTTTATGGGCTGGATACATAAAAAAGTTTTCTTTACAAAAATCTCTGCTTGGCTGACCCGCAATGCCTTTTATACACTTGTTTTAACAATTATGAGTGCAAAACACACTCTTGGGGCTGAATGAGGGTAAACATAACACTAGGGATCACAACCATATCCTTACCATAGTAAGAGGCATGCAGGATAACAAAAATACAAGTGAAGAAATGCAGACATGCTTAGTTCATTTGCACTAAGAATGTGCTTTCATAGTTTTAAGAAAGCAGAGACAGGCAAGAAAGCTGGAGTAACAGAACAGATACCAAGCCAGCTGGCTAAAGGAAGGTAGTAAGAAAGTGTATTGTGGAAGAAGGGAACACACGAATCAAGTTGCATTTGCCACAACTGCAGCTCCTAGACACTGAAACTGAGAAGCTGCATTACTTCAGACCCAATTTTGGATGTGCATATTTACTTCTATTTCAGTCTCTGTGTATGCTTCTTAATGTCTACGAGATACAAGTCACAAATGGAAACTTCTAGCCTTAGGACATGACTACAAAGGGTAAGTAACAGGGAATTCTACAAATGTTGAAAGTCCTGGGTGAAAATCCAGCTTCATCTGAAACAAACGTAAATATTTAAGGTCAAGAATTCAGTTTTTTTTTTTTTCTGACCTTTAAGATATATAGGGAGATACACTAAAAATCTCCCACAATTTGCTAACACAGAAAGAGGAACTGGCTTTTAAGACTTGAAAGCAACGATGAAACACTGGTAAAAAGACCTTGTATGTGCACTGAACAGAAAGGAGAGGGGAGAACAGGAAAGAGTCACTACTGTAATGTTATGATCACAAAACAATGTTTAGGTAGAAAAATATGAAATAAGGATACAGAATTTCTGAAAATGGAGGTGAAGACTTGTTTACAAAAATAAAGCAGCAGTGTGCAACATTCCTCCCCTCTTCTCCCACACTTACCCAACTACCTGAACAGCATCATTAAGATAGGGATCAACTATCATCTCCTTTGAAATGCTCCAATCTCCATCTGCAGCGATGATGCCAACGTTCCTTAGACCCAGTCTGTCCAAAGACTGTCGAAGTACCTTAGCAACAGACAATACCACTTAAACTACAGCCTTCATCAACGAGGCAACATGAAAATATAAGATCAAAAACAATTTAAGGAGAAGTCACTGGAAGTAACTGTCTTCAGAGAAAAATGATAAGAAAAAAACATTTTTAAATGAAAGCCATAACAATAAAAATAATGCTTATGTTAATAAATTTAAAATGGCAGAATCAGAGATAACCACTACACAAAGAAAAGACTTGGATTATTTTTGACACCACACATATATCTAAACACAAACACTGCCTTCAGTCACTCTCAACATACTGACTCCATTCCTTGCATATAAATAATTCATTGGGTGTAGGTAATGGATTTATCTCAAAGCCAGTCACGCTAAGTTACCCTAATAATGACAATGACTGGAGTGTGGAGACAGACATATCTCCACAAGTGATTAGGGTGAAAGTTAACCCTGATTCTCTCCTCAAAAGCATGTGAGAAAACATGACTGAAGCTTTGAAACAGGAGAGACCTTGCAATCATGTAGGAGGATTATCACAAAAGGAAAATTTCTTTTTTCCTAGCCATTTTAAAATCTATAGGAATTAATTCTTTAAATGATAACTTCTAATAATCCTCTAACACTGTGGAGGAGAAAAGAGAGTATTTCTATTTGATGTAAACTTAAATAGGGACATGAGGCAAAAGTCCAAACACTGACAGCAATAGAACCCAAGATTCAGAGCATCAGGCAAAAAACAAAACACACCCACTATACATATGCTTGATTTGATGGGGGGGGGAGGGAAAGATATTGTAGAAGGTGCACAGACGAAGTAACCACACTGCTAAAAATAAATGAGTTTTAAAGACCAAGTTAACTAACAAAAACCCTAGGGAGTTGAGGTTTTTGAAGTAGTTTCCCACAATATTTTCATAGCTCAAGTGCAGACTGAGTACTCTACCTTACAATGAACTGCAAGTAGAAAAATTAAACAAATGTCAGTGATCAATCCACTAAAAAGAAAGATTTTCTAAAGTAAGATTCAGAAAATACTGTGATAGATATGATACTAATATATTTTTCTTAAAGACTGATAGGAAGCACATCCATCAAATTTGTATAGGATCCCAAGCAAGAAAGAATATGACAAGTTAGAACAGCCTGGAATTATTGACTTAGGACAGCAGAAATGCCCTAATAGATACAGCTCTGCACGGAGCAAGGAAACACTCGGCTTCAGCTCTGCTGAAATGGCTGAGGATTCTAGTAGTTGCCCAAGGAAAACCAGCACCTGCTTGGAGAAGGATAATACAAAGAGAAGGTTGCATCAACCGGGCAGTATGCAGAATACACCAATTAACCAGAAAGGACTTCTTAAATAGTTAAGACCTCAGCAGAACCCTATACTCCTGCACAGCTGGTTTCAGTAACAATCTGGATTCTTTCTATTGGCCCCACATAAGGGAGAAGAGTTAATGAACTACAACCTACAAAGCAAGGTGGTCAAGACCAGCGTTGGAGAACAGAAGATGGAGAGAAGATATGACAACAATACTCAAATAAGTGAATGACGGTTAAAAGAGGAAGATGTTGATTAGCTCTCTGAAGCAGCTGGGATCAGGAAGAAGATAAACATCCAAAGCTTATACAGCAAGACTTAGGCCAGAAAGCAACCTAGCCATAGAGATGGTTTAAGCAGAACAGGCTTATTCTTGCGGAATTTCTGCCTAGAAAAATAATTTCCAAGACACAGAACTGCGGACACTCACATAACACTCCATAACATATGCAGAAGGGTTTCTGCATTCCCCTACTCATACTCATGTTTATACAAAGATATTCCTTACTTTTTAGGATTAGTTTAAGATGACAGTATTAGAAAAGAAATGATTCAGTTGCTTATAATTTTTTTTCAGATTTTAGTGTCTCAGTTACATATATATATATTTATACTGAATAAGAAAACACTAGAACCTCAGTGGATGAAATAATTAATCTAGCTGTTCTTAGAAGTAAAATTCCATAAAACAATCAAAAACTCAAGCTAATCTATATAATTTACTCAAACATTACAGGCAATAACAGTACACATCTAAAGTCTTTGTCTAAATGGCTGACTGCAAACAGAACTATCATGTTGCTTAGAAAAGAGAAACAGAGGTTAAATAAAAGGCCATATTATATACTAGCCATATGGCCAAAAACATACAGTGGGAAAGAGCAACACTTTTTAGTAAATACCTTGGTGATTTTAGGATGAATCTTTCAACTAAAATTTTAGCTTTCAAGCTAAACGCTTATTCCCAAATCAGCAGTGTTTGGGAGGCTAACCAGTTCAGTGCTGCATCTCCACCAACGAACTGTTCTCCACATTCACTCTCCCCACATTAGGGAGCCAAGGCAAAGAGATGAGAAGGCTGCCAAGTGGCATTACATGGGACTGTGCTGCACAGCAGAGTATTCCTATTTCTATAATGTGCACAGGAAGCCAAGAAACAAGTTTAAAACGCTCATTAGTGACACAGTGAAATTAATCTCTTCAATAATTCCTTTTACAAACGATTCAAGTTTCATAGGGTTTCCAAGCAATATAACAAGCAGTCAAATAAAAATCACAGTTCAAAAGGAAAGTATCTACTTATCTTCCATCTTATTTGCATTCTTACTCTGGGCTTACTTACAAGCACTTCCAGGTCTGCCTGGTTTTGCCAAATAATACAGGATTTGTACTTGAAGACCCCTCCCATCAAACACACACACAGTTCCTCCTCTGCCCCATCACCATAACTTACCTACAATTAGGTTTACCCTGTGGAGACTATTAATATCCTCAGGGATTTCTCCATTAGCCTATAGCCTGATTTTTTTTTTTTTTTTTTTTTAAATGCAACCTCAAAAACCCTGACACCTACATGGCCCAAGCTAGGGAAAACAAGAAATAAAACACTAGAAAGCTTACTCTATTCTGCTTTTTAATAAAGGGCTAGCAATATGAACACTTTTTAAGAGGATTCTGGGCATACATATTGAACCAGTTCAGAGAGGAATTTAGGTTAATTCACAAACAAATCTGAACAGCTACATATCCAGTTTTGTTACTGGATATGCCCACAGAATGGACATATCTGCCCATTCACAGAATGGGCATTTCATAACTTTATGAAAGTAGTTGTGGAATGATGCACACATAACAGAACTTGGCCAAAGAGGAGGTAAGTCTTGAAAAATAGGTTACTGCGTCGACAATAGCCTGGTAGGTAAAATATACATGGTCAATAACATTTAACAAAAAAAATGTTAACACACACAACCCCCCCATACACACAACTGGAAACATGGGGTTTTTTGTACTAAGTACACTATATTCTATGTTTTCACAGAATTTTATACATGCCAGCCTCAATTTTTTTTGCTCTTATTGGAGGGCCTTATTTAAATGTTATACATATTCATATTCCTGTATTGTTCTACTAAAATTAATCATTGGACAAAATAAGCAGGAAAGTTGCCAAGAATAAGCGACTAACATCACTCAGCATGCCCAACTGCAAGAACTGCAACCTTTTTCTAATAGCAGCTAGTTGATAACTGCAAGCAGATGGGATCCCATACATGCTGAGTTCTACACAACAAGCAGTCATTCCACATGCCTCATTTCACTCATTTGCTTTAAGAAGAGGTAACGTGCTTGCATTTTAACCTCCAAGCAGCAGCAAGGAACTGAACATATTTAAAATTCCATTTGAATATAACATATGCAGATCCCAAACAGAAGTTGGGAAGGAGAGGGAGGGGTTGGCGATATCTTAAAATTAGATACTGTGCAATACTGTGTTCTCTAAGTGCTACCGAGCAACAGGTGTGATGATCACTGCAGAATACAACACAACATTTTCTAGAAAAGGCTATCAAACAATATACAATAACAAACAATCAAGTAATATAACAAGAAGCTTGAGTTTTATAGCAATAAGGTAAAGGTATTATCTAAAGTGTAACTAAGTTCTGTATCTTTAATTTCATAACTAAGTCAGTACAAATTGGATTGAGAAGGGGGAAGGAAGAGAGGGAAAAAAAGATTAACACACCCTAGAAATCTAAATCCTGTTAACTCGTAACTACTCTAAAAATAAAGAATTCAGTAAGTGAAGTACTCTTAGTAATCAATAAAGGTCTCTACTCCAGGCAAACTCAGATAAGTTAGCTGTTTATATAAGACAAACTGCAAAATGCATTTACTTTAGAGAGATATGGAAAACATACCTACCTTGATATACTTGCTACTAAATGACCTTTCATTCCATATCTATAAAGCAAAAGTAAAAAGCTATTTAGCAAAACAGGATGTGTGAGAACATAATGAAAGATTTCATCCACAAGCTGACGCAACCGCTAACGAATCCCACTGCTTGGGCTTGCTAGAGGACAGGGCTGCAGCTGCTTATTAGCTCTCCAGGGGAAAGTTCTGCGTGAAAGTTCAAAACAGGTGCTTGTTCATCTGACTCCCAGATCCACTGCCTGCCTTTTTGCTGAAAAACCTGCCACGCTGCCAGGGCTCAGCGACAGCAGCGCTGCACACTGCAGGGCAGCAACTGTTAGTGATCACCGGGACACACATCGTGGCTCAAGATGCAGTCCCACAGAACTGGCCCCGTTGCCACACACATTCCAGCCCTCCTGGGTATTGAATTGTAGCCCCCAAGTATGGAATGATTATCTACAGTTTTAGAAGATTATTCCAAGACATTGTGTGGTGTGTTTTTCTTTTTTTTTTTTTCTTTTTTTTTTTTTAATTCCCAATTCACACAGGACTATATTCTTATTTGAACATGTTGGGAGATAAGCAAACAAACATTCAAAATAGTTTCCAGATGCTGCTGCTCTGGATTTCCATCTTTTATGGAGTGACTACTTAAACACAGATCAAAGCTCAAGAGCCAAAATGTCAATTTTCCTCTCACCAAATACTCTGACCAAAAAAACCACACAGTCTCAGAAGTCTCCTTACTTTGCCCTTTGAGTGCAGCCTGATCATAATGCCTCATGTTCACCAGCAAAAGCTGGAAACATCCTTCTAAAGATGTAGATCCCCAGGCCCAGGCAGTTTCTTACAGGGGGATGTTGATGCCTGCTTGTTGTTGAGACTAGTGAAAACGCTCTCTCTCAAATATGCCTAGAGCTGCGTGTTCCCGGATGGCCAGTTCTAGGCAATGACTCTCAGTTCGCATCTTCCACCTCCCAAAAACCACACGCAAGTCAGTGCAGTTCAGGAAGAGTTAGAGGCCTGTTTCTTTGTAGGAAAGCACCAAGAAGATATTTCTAGAGTTTTACCCCAGTGCAAATATGCTTGGCTCATTTCTGGAAGTTATTAGTTGAAAAGTTCAGGTGATCATAATAACAGCTCCTGATACATACTTTATAGCACATGCAGCTAGTCAGAAGAGCCATAAAGGCTACTGTGTAGAATCAGAACATGGTTTAAAATGTTTTGATGGTTTTTGAGTTCTTGCAGACTTGACTGTTTTCTTTATGCTTCACATTACACCCACAAAGAAATCAGATAACACGCACTATCAGAGCACTACCCAGGAAAGCAGAACTTCATCTTTCTCAGAAATACAGAATTAAAAAAGCCAAATTTTGTATCAAGTAACAACAGGAAAGCCAGAACTTACAATATCTTCTACAGTAAGAGCATAGCAATAAGAAAATTTGAATGGGCACCCTCACCCCACCAAATTCACTGATTTGCAAGAGCATCACTGTGTCACCCAGAGTGCAACACTGACACAAACGAAATAAGTCTGCAACATCAAGGGAAACACATTCCAGAGATAGGCACCAGACATACCTTCCCCATTACAGTATGTAGATTTTCTTTAAGGGATAAGAACCATAACTTTACTCTAGGTTTTTACCTTTTCTGCCTTTCCTTTTCTACAATTCTCTCATTTCAACATTCAATAGCCTGAAATGAAGAAGGGCTCTTATCCACACTGATTTTTCTTAGTTAAGAAAAAAAGTTGATTCTCAATCAAATAATGAACTTGATTTCTTTTTTTCCCCCAGATTTTCTGTCTCCTTCCTCCCAGATCCAAGCTAGGGCAGTTCTCAGTCATTCCTCACTACTTGCATACATTGCACTGCAACACCATAAAACAATTACACTGTATTGCAATTCATACACCTTAAGCTGCTATAAATAACACAGTTAAATGGAATAAGATGTATGGGCTTGCCCTTCAGCAAAACAGCGGCCATATTTTATACTCAGAAGTCACATTAGCTGACCTTCACATTGGTTAATTAAGTTGCCTTGTCAGCTGGTAATCTCTGAAACTCGGGCAGAACAAGCTCAGTAGAAAATGACAAGCCAGAGTCTCAAGTAGATTTCAGAATTTTCAAGGTCTCTGGCAACTTTATTCTAGAACTGGAAAGGCAGGAATCTTGCTATTTTGTACTGTTTCTGCATTAATAGGGAAAGCAACTGTACAGCAACACTATCTGCCTTTCCACTTGCACTAGAAGGAAAAAACAAAATCCTGCAATTACAGTTTCTCCCTCCTTTTTCCTTCCCCTACTTCACCATAATCCTCGAGGCACTTAGGAATAGAAAATAATGAGAAATTATGCAGGCAATTGTGCATTACTAACCCCAATATAATCAATGTCCAAATCATGATACTGTTTAGCTCCTAATATCCAGGAAACGATATAGTAAACAGTAACATCTGGATAATCATAGGGCCAGTTCTCACCCTTCCCTATCCATGCAGGAAACGTCCATGGTAATCCTGTTAAGACAGAAGAAGCAAATTAATAAGGTAATTAAGGAGATGTTCTTCATTACTTCGAGAGGTAGCTGTAGATGCCTCTGCCTAACAAGAGAGGCAAGTATTAAGTTCATACATTTACAGGGAATATAATAAAACATACTTTACTGTGTCTTCTTCAGTTACATTATGATCAAACTTCTTTTTAAAATTAATCCCAGCATTACTAGAGAATAATTCAGTGTGTTCAAGTTCTGTTGTGCTGTATTAGCTCTAACTGAGATTATAAGATAACAGCTTATCTTAAGAATGAAGATTTTAAGATAACAGGTTACGAATTACAAAGAATCAGTGCTGAACACCAAGCACTGCACTGTTCTGAATATGACTTTCAAAAGAAGTTTGATTTGATCACAAAGGAAAAAAAGCTCTGTACCATGAAGAAGCATTTCTGAGGTTCAGCAGTTTACTGGATCTTGCAGAGCAGTCCATTACCCTAAGCAGATTCTCCAGTTCTTTCAGCTGATCCTCTAACACACCATAGGCTCAACAAATGCAAACTAACTCACAGGCCAACCCTCCTTCCTTTGTCAAGAGCTTGGTTTGGAGGAAGTTATTAATAATCGCAATTAATCTCAAATGTGAAGTTTACTGCCTGCCACAGTACTTATCTAAAGGAACACAACCAGCAAAACCTGCACGAAGTCACAACCTGCTGCTGCATAAAACAGAACCTGAGGTCTGGAAGGGGTGGGATGAGATAATCCAGAAAAGAGAGCACAACAGCCACTACCAAAGAAACCCTCATCTTTTTCACACACCTTGCTAAGCTTTTGTTCAGCACAGTTCTTTAGCAAACAGAACCGTGGCTGTTCTTTATCTGAGAGGAGCTTTTTTCAGACACTGCTGACACTGAACTGCTAAGCAAGGGGTTTGAACAAACACCACATGATTTAAATAATTCGTTGAAACTGGAATAGCACACACAGTTACACAGAAAGGAAGCCTTGTTTGGGGATAAAGTGTATACTTGCAAAAGTGGGAAATTGTGTGTGCATATGTCAAAAGCTTTCCTTTGGACATCATTTCTTCTTTCGTGCAATTTAATCATTTCATAATAAAACTTTATAAAATATTATTCATGTAGACATTTTATAGTAAAGAGCTTAACAAATAGCCAAGTTAACTATGAAAATCAGAACAAAGTGCAAGGCCCATTTACTTCTTGTCTGGTTGCTAAACTAGACAAGGAAAAGCAGTATTCAAGCAGCTTAAGATGAAGATAAAATAATTTAGACAGAAGGGCACAATCAAATTATGCAGTGCATGTTTTCTTAATTATATTGCACTCAACAGTTATACGGCAGCATGTCTTGAATTAGGGCTTGCTATTAAGGTACTTGTTTATTAAGGTTATGGTAAATTCTGCAACCACTATTAACACATACAAAAGGGAAACTGTTTTATGATACAAAGCATTAGGAATAGCATGGAACACCTGTATTTAAAATTCAAGGTAAATGTAGTTGCCTTAAAAGATAAGACATAAATGTAGGTCTCAGAAATTCATGTCCATCAGCTAACTTTAGAATTTCTTAGAAGAATTTATTAGAACTTGGCTGAAGACTCCAGTACATTGAAAAGTGCAGCCTTCAGCTTGTGACAAGTAGTGCAAAGTTATAGACTGACAAAGGGGAAAAAAATGTTTGATTCAGCAATGAGGGGAATTGCTGACGTTTGTGCCCAAGATTCATTAGAACTGAGATCTCTCAGGACCTGTGAGAAAAAAATCTCACTTCCTTTTTCAGAAGGTAAGTAAATGCCATCTGGCAACTCACTGTAAACCAGCTGAGTTATATCCAGGCTCATTACTGGAACACTTTGGGCAGTAAAAGGAAAAACTGCTCCCCTTCTTTCATATTCCATACTCGTATTTCCCATGACATGCATAACTCAGAGAGGAAGGTCCTCTCAGAACTCAACTAAAAATAAAGCGCAAACAAAGCAGACAACAATGTGGAATGGGAGAAGCAAGATTCACAGATTTGTAATAAAAACATATAAATGTACTTAGTGCTATATATGGCTGACAGTTATCCTTTCTGTAAATTTATTTTACCGTCTCATCCCCACCTTCCAAAACTACTTTAGACTACTATTCAGAAATGCAACTTTTGTGACAGATCATTTCATGCTGATTGCTTTATTTGTGTGATAAAGCCTATGCATTAACATCACTTAATACAAGTATGTAATTAGAGAGCCACAGGATGTTATGCTATTCTAAACAGATTATCTTTAAGCAAAACATAAAAACAAGCTGACCAAATACTTTAAGTTCTGCAGCATAAAGACATCTGTCTATTAAAACTAACATACTAACTGAATCAGGTATGAAGGTATGCAATTGACTTTAAACAAAAAAAAACAGAACACTATTTGAAGCAATTTACCAATCAGTTTAATTTCAGGGTTCCTCTTTTTCGCCTCTTTCATCAGCCACCATTCATAGCCCCGGAAGTAGTTCTCATCATTTTCATAATGCATGTGGGAGGGCTCAGTTCCATCTAGGAAGGAAAGAGGCAGCTCACAATTAGCTTCTGTGTCATTAGCTTCTATATATTGCAGTGTTTCCTGCATTGCTCACTGCTAGTGCATACAAGCACATACCTCCACTATGATTCACACATCCCTTGTAATTCACACCAAAATGAATACTGGGAGGGAACACACAAGATATGCTACCCTTCAGTGTTAGATCAAGAACAGCACAAGTTTAACAGTTGGGTTTTGTTTAGTTTTTTTTTTTTTTTTTTTTTTTTTTAAAGGAATTTACCCTCTTTTCCCAATAATCTATGTTCATGAGTATCTTCATCCAAACAACCACTATGAAAGCTACAGCATTAGGATCAGGAGCAAAACAGAAAAACCATGCATAGCAAATACAAGCACAAATTCTATCAAAAAAAAGAGATGAAAACAGTTTACAGTTTGTTCTCGCCATGAAAGGCAAGCCTGGAAGAGAAAAGGGAACTAAAGTTCTCTTGCTGTGAGAATAAACTGATTGTTATAGCTAACAATCTCATTTATCACTTCTGCGGTTTTCTGTGACTGCAGGAAGAACTTTTGGATTTAAAGGCTATGCAATGAATTCATTAGGGAAGAGATAAACAAACCAAAAAGGTGCAGAAATTTTGCATAGGAAGTCAATCCCTCTCTACATAAAGGTCACTTAACACTCGTGTATGCAACTGCAACAATTACTCATGCTAAACCAGGTGCCTAAAGGTTGCAAATAACCAGACTATGAACTTTTAAGAAGGCTGCTGAAAGGATACTGTTGTGAAATTACAACAGTGTAATTTCAACATATAAAATAGGACTCTTGCTTTCTTTTCATTTCAACTACACTTGATTATTTGGAATCTCTATTTGCCAGACATAAAGCAACCAGTAAGTTCCAAATTCAGGCTCCTGATCACAATGCTGAAGTCAGAGCAAGAGCTGGAGTTCAGTATGATAAGACAGATGCTTCTCACCATCTGTTCTCCTTCTAAAAGCTAGGAAGTCATGACAAATGCTTAACATCCCCCTTAGCCAGCAGAAAAAGTTTATCAAGGATGGTGAACATATAAATAAAATTTCATTTTCCTCTGACTGGAATTTGTTGACTGAATATGAAGTTCTTAAACAATGTAACTTTATTACGTCCATTTTCTAAAATAAACTAAAAAATTGAAAAACACATAACTAGACTAGACAGCTTTTAAAAAGTCCTAAAAAATGATGCTGTTTTCTATTTATTAACCGAGTCTCCTTCATGTTGATCTGTCAAGCAGATTCTAGAAGGGAAGAAAGGGAAGGATTATGAACAGTAGTCAGGTTACTGCTTCTCAGCTTCCCATCACAAGCAGACAAGCTGTTAGTAAATACCTATCACTCTCAGTTTGCCCTGCATGAAAATATAGCAAGTTAGGCAAATTAAATCAGCATATTTGCATTCTAAATTGGAGCCTGGAAAAACAGTGTATATCGTCAGTCAACATCACAAAGGTGTGGCTCCTTAATTAAAAGGACTGCAATTGCTTCTAATCAGCTAGTTTTATATTTTTACATGAGATACAAACTACCTCACCCTAAACAGGTTTTGCACAGTTTATATTGCAAAACAGGTGCTCGGGAAATTTTCAGCAATTATCAATGCTCTTAGAGCTTCCTTGATTTGGGCAGTGAGGAAGGGAGAGGGGTAAAAATACCTCATTTTGCTCTAGAACACAACCATTAACCACAGCATAGCGAGAACAATCTCCAGACTCTTAATTTGTTCTACCCACTAACATGTTACTTCTGACATTTCTGTACAAGTCCCAGCATACTACAGAGCTTATCACTATACTTCTGCTAAAGTGAAGTGTACAGAACCAAGAGATTAAATGAAAGGCATTACTTACTGCATCAATGCAATGAGAGGTTAAACCCTGCTCCCCCAGAATCCATACCTGTCGATTGTCCATCACCTCCAATCTCTACTTTCAGGATATGTAAAGAGGCACCAAAATTTGGCTAGAGAATAAGAGAAAGAGAGAAAGAGATTCCTACTGTTGACAAAAGGTGTACAATATTGAAGATACTATAAATTTAACAGTATTTGTTTTTAACATGCCCGTACAGGCAAATGTACAGTAGGTGAAATTTCTTTCTTAAAGGAAATGAAAGGTAGCTGACAGACTACAAGACACGAAGAATGAGACAAAGCTTCCTCCTGTGTATCTCATGATAGTTCAAGAGGTTTTGGTGAAACAACATATCTAAAAACTCTCAAGATCTCTCTGCTAGATCTTATTCAACCCAACACCTATTGATTCCTTCAGAAAACCTAGATTTGTAACACACAACTTTAGTGTTTAGTGTCCTAAAATATTATCGCTCCCTTTTCATACACAACACCTTACTCCATCTTTTACAATCCATTCCTTAAACTACACAGTAAATGATTTCCCTCCAATCCTGTGGATTACAGCCATTTAAAAGTGACATGACATCCTCTTTCAACGGAGTAATTTACAGTGCCAAAAGCAAGACAAGCTATTACTGTCCACTGCAATAATCTTACCCTGTATTAACTCGGGTAACTCCACAAGTCACACTTTGGAACTAAAGCAGCTTACAAACCAATATATCCCCTGAAGCACTGCACTTATGCTAGAGACCATGTTGGAACTACTGAAATCCTATTGAAATGAGGCAGTCTAGACAGCAGTTTTCACATTACACAAGTCTCTGCAGTCCAACAAGTCAACATTGTTTATTGTCTCAAAGACTCACTTCATGCAACTGTTATGACCTGCAAAAAAACCCACTAATTTTAGACACAAGAAAAGATGATCTAAGCTAACAGCAAAACACTTGAAATCCTGATCAAAATTACTTCAACACAATTAAGTTCCGTCACCTATCAGATATTTAATGTTGGCAGCTGTCAAATTCTTAAAGAAGGTGGCTCCTCTCTATGCCTTCAGAAAGAGCAGCATACGAGGCCACTAGCAACTCTTGCTGTTTGCATACAGCACTTCCTGTATGGGGAAAGGAAAGAGGTAGGAAGCAAAGAGGTAGGAAGCTTCATCTTCTGCATGAAGAAAAAGGCCAAAATACTAACATTGCAAACGCATGCATGTTACACAACAGTATAAGAAATTAAGATTGAACAAAAGTATTTAACATGTCTGAGACTTGTGTTTCCCAGCCGTTTGCAAGATTAGTAGTTAAGGGACCTTTACCAATGCAAGGTGTGAACTACTGACCAGACTTAAGGCTCGTGCTGATAGACCCAAAGCTCGTGACCAACAGTCCCACACGACCACACCACTCTGCAGCTAAAAGGCTGCTCTATAATCTGCAGACACTACCACGGTCTGTTTCTTTTGCCTGCTTTTCCACAACGTTTAAGTGCCAAGTCTAAATGACTATCAAGGCAATGCTCTCCAGGGCAGTTTGTCTCATTTCATTCTCAGGTGCCTTGTCCCAGCATCAGAGAGTAGGGAACCCCGCACAGAACCAGGGGCTATTAGAGTGATGACACAAACGTTACCTTGAATAGATAGTCTAGGATCTGGGTGCGATAAGGTTCTTGGTAGTTCACCAGCAGCCTAGAAGTGGCCTAAAACGAAAAGAAGAAAATATGAAAACTCAAACACTTCTAAGAAAGCACAGATGTTCTCATGTACCCAAACGCACAGAACTAAGAGCAGCAGCCGAAATCTGCGGGAACGCGAGACCCCCGTGCCGGCTCCGGCCCCGGCGCTGCCGCCCGGACGCCCTCGC
>NW_020455788.1:4292148-4300301 GCF_003342845.1 Nothoprocta perdicaria
GCCGAGCAGGAGGAGGCAGCCCCAGAGCAGCGCTGAGGGGCGCCGAGACGGGGCTGCGGCCCCGCGCGCCATCCCTGCCGCTTCGCGGTCGCAGCCTCCACCTCCTACCGCCGGCCACCGGACCGCCCAACCTGGCCGTCACCTGGCAGGGGCGGGGCGCTCGTGACCTGCGCCGCCATTTATTAACGGAGAAGGAGCCCGCCCCGCCCCCGGACTGAAGCCGGAGGCTGCCATGTTGAGAAAGGGCAAGGGAAGCCGCCGGGGGTGGGGAGCGCGCCGCCATGCCGGAACGGGGAGGGGAAGAGAGGGCGAAGCCGCCCGGGGTCCATGTTAGGTTTGGGTTCGGTGCGTGGAGGCGTGCCGGGGTTGCGGGTTGCGCGCCGTGAGCACCGGAGTTTCGTGCGGCACCAGCGAGCTCATTGTAAAACGCAAGCGCTTCCCTCTCTCCGGGGCCTCTGGCAAGACACGTGTGTTTTCCCAGGAGCTGTTTCCCATTAAACCTCTCAGTTCCAAGCTGCCACCAGCTCAGCTGCCCGGGCACCTGCCGGGCACCAACCGCAGTTGTCCACACTCAGTCCTCAGCCCCTGCCTCGGCTGCCTCCAGATCACTGAGGCAGAGGCAGCCGAGGCGCTTTGCGTGAGGAAACTCCTGCAGGCTGCCGGAAAGATCTTTGGTCTTGCCAGGGGAGCAGGCAGTGCTGCAGGGAGCGGCCGCAGAGGAGGCTTGTCCCAGGAGCACAGCCCCAGGGCCTCCCCGGGAAACAACAGTTACCCCTGGTTGGCACCAGGGCCCACAGCATCTTCAGGGCCAGGGGAGCCATCCTGGAGCGGGGTTTGGGCTTGCACTGCTAACGAGGCAGAAACACCTCTTCTCTTTGGCAGCACTTAGTGCCGAACACCACCATGCAACTGGGTAGAGATGCATTGACAGGTTCCCATGGCTTTTACCCCGCTCACTGCCCAAGACCACTGCCCAGAAGTAGTCAGGAGATGGCGGATCACCCTATAAAAATCCCTAGGGCAGAGCTTTCTGCACACTGGCATCGCCGCTGTGCAGAAACAGATGCTGAAGAGCTGAGGGAAAATTGAAGAGTTGAGGGAGAATTGGGACACAAAGAGGAGCCGTCACTGGCATCATGCAGCCTGCTTTTCAGAGGGACAGAAAAGCCTCCATTTCACACATTTCTCTCTGTGAAGAATGTTGTTAAACCAGCCACTGCCTCATTTGACCACGTTGATGAGAAATCTAAGTATCTCAGTGATGACATTTACTGACTGGCATTTCCTGTTTCTTTTTTTAACAATACCAAACCTTCGTATAGCAATTTGCATTTTACGATATCAGGTGATACCTACTAAACCAATGTTCACACCCAAACAAGGTGCACGATGTCATTAGTAGATGCAGGGGGACAGAGTGACTTCATCCAGACCACACTGTCCAGCTTTGCATACCTGGAACTTATGCACAGGCAATACTGTTGCGATGACAGATTTACTGGTTAATTTTGGCAATTTCTTAATAGGTCAACATAATCCCAGTAGAAGAGTTCATCTGTGGAATTCATTCTCTTACTCACTCAAGAGGCTTAAAAGAGTCATCTTTCCACACTCATATTGCCATCCTATCATGCGCTGAGGAGTCCCCACCATTCTCAGCTGGTGCTGAATAACACTCTTAGAGTCTGTTTCTGTAGAAGGAATAGGTTATGATGGGACTACAAGAACTTCATTCTGGGTTAGGAATCTCAACCTTGCTTTTTATCTGCAAACTCTGTTTGTTTCTTTAACATGTGATGGGGACCCTTTGTGAACCCAAATATAACCAATAAAAATACTAAGGCCTTCAACAAAATGTTCATCCCTTCTTCTGTAGATAAGATAGTTTCCCATGTCAATGCTTTTCTATCTTAGTTGTACTTTCTCATACCACTCTAATCTCATATTAAAAAAGAACACTTGTACTGAGAGGAGTGATTGGAGACACTGGGCATGTATCTCCAATGGACATGTAGAAAAAAAAAAGGGTTGCTCTTATCACAAATAAAACTGTTCCTTAATGATGCAGTCAAGAGGTCGTGGGTCTTTTTTTTTTTTTTTTTTTTTTTTTTTTTTTAGTTTTTTTTTTTTAACATACACTTTTATTTCCAGGGATGTATGAAACAGAGTTTTTCTCCTCTAGTATCTTTTGATCCCTCAGACCCACCATCAACTGTTACAGAGTAGAGCTATGGTCAAACTCTGGAAATGCATCAACTATATTTCTGTATTTTTAATTAGGATAAAAATTGCATCTGCCTCACTGTAGTGCAGGAACCATGAACAGAAGAGCAGAACTAATCCAGCAGACATAGCTCCTAACAGTACCATGTCAGGAAAAGGCAGATGGGAAATGATAGAAAGTCTTTGTCTAACTTGTCTAACAACTTTCAGTTAGAGAAAAATCAGCTTAGACTGAAATTTATTTTAGAAATTGGTCTAACCTATTTCCCGTCCAAGCTGCTAGAAAACTCTCTCTCATCAGGCTAGTGGGAGTCATGACACCTGCTTAGGGAAGACTCCAAGTGTAGAATGATTTGATTATTTTAGGTCATATTTAGGTCAGATCAGTTATCTTCAAGATACCTGGATCCCTGAGCTGCAAGATATGTATGCTGCCTATGTAGTGTCCCCATAATTCAGGAAGAAACAGTCAATGACCTGCTACTCAACTTGGGCACTCACAAGTCTATGGAACCAGATGGGATCTGACCAAGAATTCCAAGGGAGCTGATGGAAGTGCTCACCAAGCCGCACTCCATCATCTATCAGCGGTCCTGGTCAAGGGAGGAGGTCCCAGATGACTGGAGACTTGCCAATGGGATGCCCATCTATAAGAAGTGTCCTATGGAGAATCCATGGAACTACAGGCCTGTCAGCCTGTACTTTATGGAGCAGATCATTTTGAGGGCAATTATTCAGCATGGGGGACAACCAGAGGATCAGGCCCAGCCAATATGGGTTCATGAAAGGTGGGTCCTGCTTGACCAACCTGATCTCTTTCTGTGACCAGTGATCCACCTGGTTGGATAGGCTGTGGACATGGCCTTACGTAGGCTTTCACACAGTCTCCCACTGCCTTCTCCTGGAGAAGCTGGCAGGTCATGGCTCAGACAGCTGGACTCCGCTGGGTGAAGAACTGGCTGGATGGCTGGGCTCAGAGAGTGATAGTGAATGGAGTTAAATCCAGCTGGTGACCGATCACAAGCAATGTTTCCCCAGGAGTCAATGTTGGGACTGGTCCTCTTTGGTATCTTTATCAACAATCTGGATGAGGGGATTGAAGGCACCCTCAGCAAATTTGCAGATGGCACCAAGCTGGGAGGAAGAGTTGATCTGCTTGAAGATTGGAAGACTCTACAGAGGGATCTAGGCAGGCTGGAATGATGGGCTAACACCAACTGTATGAGGATCAACAAAGCCAAGTGGTAGGCCCTGCACTTCAGTCACAACCACACCATGCAGCACTACAGGATTGGGGCAGAGTGACTGGAGGGCTGTGTGGCAGAAAAGGATCTGGGAGTGTGGGTCTAAAGCCGGCTGAACATGAGCCAGCAGTGTGCCCAGGTGGCCAAGAAGGCCAACAGCCTCCTAGCTGGTATCAGGAACTGTGCAGCCAGCAGGACCAAGGAAGTGATCGTCCGCCTGTACTCTGCGCTGGTGAAGCAGCACCTCAAATACTGTGTTCAGTATCCAAAGGAGGGCAACGAAGCTGGGGAAGGGGCTGGAGCACAGACCTTACAAGGAGCAGCTAAGGGAGCTGGGGTTATTTAATCTGGAGAAGAGGAGGCTCAGGGGAGACCTTATCGCTCTCTTACAACCACCTGAAAGGAGGTTGTAGTAAGGCAGGAGTCGATGTCTTCTGCAAAATAAATATGGATAGGACAAGGGGAAATGGCCTCAAGTTGTGCCAGGGGAGGTTCAAGTTAGACCTTAGGAAGAATTTCCACATGGAAAGAGTGGTGAAGCCCTGGAACAGGATGTCCAGGGAAGTGATGGAGTCAATGTCCCTGGCAGTGTTCAAGGAATGTATAGGTGAGGCACCTAGGGACAGGCATAGTGGTGATGGGTTTATGGTTGGACTCGATGATCTTAAGGGTCTTTTTCAACCGAAATGATTCTATGATTCTATATTGACCCAAGCGTATCAGGAGAAAATCTGTGACTGAAAGAGTCATGGTCTAGCTGGAAAGAAAAGGAAGCAAATGGCTGCATCTAATGATTAAAGTGTGGCCTGATAAAGTTCTCAAAGAAATCTGTTTATTCAATTTCAGAGCTTTTAAACTTGGCCATCAGTTTCAGTTCCCCTTAGCATGCCAGTTCTTGTGTTACCCAATACATGCATATTTGAATTGTCATTGTGTCTAGTTTCTTAGAAGAAGTGAATCATTCCAACACACACAGTGTTTTTGAGAAAATCACACCGAATACTAAATTATTCTCATCACCAAGGGAAAAGAGGATCTATGCTGATGCAAGTATTATTCTCTGGTCTAATTGAATAGGATTATCTGTTAAAAGAATTACTCCTGTGAAAGCACCATCTAGCCCCAGATTCAGTTTATATAAGAATGTATAAGCATGAAAACTGCTGAAGTGCATAAAATTCTGTTATCCTTAATTAAGGATCCTTAATTAACTAAAGCTATTCACAAGCTTGCTCCTACCAGTAGGAGAAAAGGACACTAATACATATTCTGCAAATAAGTATTTCTCTTCATATAAACCCAACTCCAGAAGTCATTATCATGTATTTTTAATTGTTTCTTATTTGATTTTGGGATGGATTTGTTGCAAGAGGCAGCTGGGAAAATCCTTCCATCAAAAGCATCTCTGTGTTCTGGAGAGATGTAAGCAAAGCAGTGTTTTCTGTCCGTGGAGCTGTTTTTTTCTGTAGGCTGCATTAAGCCCTAGGTAAGAGGTTTGCAGTGTACTGTATTTGTGTAATAAGGTATTGTTTTCTAAACAGCTTTTGCAGACTTAACCAAAAATAAATGTCCTAGAAGTTAGTGCTGTCATTTATTCACATGTCGCCCTTCTTCTCCCAAGATTAACCAGATAGGAAAAGAGAAAAAAAAAAGGGAAAAAAAAGAAACACACACAAAAAAACCCCTTACAAGACGTGAAAGCTGTTGCCTCATTGGCTTGCCAAGTGCAGCTTCCTGTTGCTGTGTTTGATGAAGCTGTTTCTTGTCACAGAACCAGACACGGGGGACGCTGCCGATGGTATCACCATGAAACCGCCGCGCTGGAGCACATGGCCGCCTAGGTGAGTCCAGCTGCCGACGGGCACCTGCCTTCGCGTGAGGGCTTCAGGCTGCCTCTCCCTTGCTCGGGTGGTCACATCCTACAGCAGGACTCGGGGACTGGAAAGGGCCTGGAAAATCTTGCTTGGAGAGAGGGAATATTTCCCTCCCATGCCAGCACAACTGAAATAGGAGGCAAAAGCGTGAATGATTTCAGAAGATCTAGCGAGAGAAGACTTGCCAGCTTGATTTATTGCTCTGTTGGTATTGCTGTGTATGAAAGAAATATCTATTGCTTAGGAGAGGGGCAGAAAGATAGAGAAGAAAAATATTTGGGAGTGAGTTTTCAGTTTTCTGAGTTGTACAGTCCTTACTATAAAATTGTCTCAGTGTGAGCCTTACAGAGGATTCCAGCAGCGTTTCTACTAATGTTCTCTAATACTTGTACTGTATTAACAAATGCATTACTAGTATTTATCACTTAGCAGAAAAATGAACTGCACTAAAAATAGCATTCTAGAATTCCAAAAATTATTGGTACAGCTTTTTTTTTTTTTTCTTTATGCATAAAATAATACTCACCTGTGTGGGCTACATCCCCCAAAATGCATTTCTTTTTCTGTTTGTGTATAGGGCAGTTCATGTTAGCAGAATTTTATGCTTTATACCATAATGCATTGATCTCTTTTAGACTTTCTTTGGCCTCTTCAATATCAGAAAGAAAAATAGATGAATGTTAACTTTGCATGAGGAAAAACATTGGTCATTTTAAACAAAAAATGGGATAGAGCCCATGTTATTTGAAGATGTATTTCAACTTTCCCAAACTGGGAGGACTTTCAGAATTAAATTTTGGGATCTGCTCATTAAAGATTCAGCTGTGGAAGGTACTTGTACTTGAAAAAGTCAGCTTGGCTCCATAACTTTGTGTAATGACACAAGTTACTGTTGAAATTGGTTTGAAACAAAATAGAGATCAAGAAAACGTCTGTCCTTCCATCTTGTAGCTGTTCTACAACTGCAGCACTACAACATCTGCTTCACAGATCTAGTTCACTCAACATTTTTCCCCCTAAATCTTCTCTACAAAGTACTTGCAAAAGCTTACCAAACTGCAGTGAACATTGCTTGCAGCAATTCTTCCCTTTTAAGAATTTGAATTTGAAATTTAGGACATTTAGCAACATTTATTAGTAGCAAATGCTTTGAAGATTATTGGCCAGCACAACACCCTTTTTTTTTTTTTTTTTTTAATTAACAACTAAATCTTTCTCTTAATAACACAAAAGCTATGGAGTCTTCTCCATCTTTCCTGGTTACCTAGATTATAGAATTCTTTTATCTAAAATGATTTTTTTTAAAAAAAATTCCATTCTTTTCTTAGAAAGTGAATTATGAATAATGTTATGGAATACCCATTTTATGTTTGTGCTTATGAAAGGATAATTTTATGCCAGCTGTGTCCTTCATAAGTTGAGAGACTTACCTAAATTTGTCTTTGAATCTAAGATAGGTACTGTAAGAATGCGTCAATGCAGATATTATCTACAAGGAGTACTTTTCTCTAATAATGTTCACAAGGTTCATCTATGGTTTCATTTACACATGTTCCTTAAAGCATAATGTTTTCTAATCTATATCTCTGAATTTTATTTCTGACTACCGGATGTATTTTATTTTTCTAGAGTTCTCATACAGCAATTTTTCTGTAGCAAACTAACAAAGGGACTAATCATTTCAGAGTCTGACTAGCAGAAAGAATTAACTGAGAAAAAAAATGAACTGGAAATAAAAAAAAAATGCTATGTATTTTTGTGTTGTAAATCTACCTGATTCAAAACCAAGTCTATAAAGTAAGGGGGAAGGCCTCTGAATTGCAGTGAGTTTGGAACATAAATGTTGGACCATTTGATTGTATCTTGAAACAGAAATTCCTTGATAGGTTTTTAGAGAAATCTTAACAATGAGAAAAATTAGCAAAAAGTTACCAAATACAGAGTATCTGTAAAACTCCCGGGCAAAATCAGATAGGAGCACTCCATACTTTAGAGAAAATCTGTGAATGTTTCACATCGTTCAGGTAAGACAAATCGCTAAGCAAGCAAGTCAGTAGAGACAGCTTTCCCTGGGACATGGTCCCAAACAAATGCAATGAAATAGTTGTAGTCAGGAGCAAAAAGCCCTTTCTGCTCTTACGTTTGTGTGTGTGGAGCTACAACACACCCTGTGATACGCTGCATTTGCTGTGTTGTTGGCACACACCAGTATAGGTCATCAATACATGCCAGAATGACACACTTCTTGTTATTGTTCTCATGGAAAGCGTGTCCTCCTATAAATAGGAACAATGTGTCATTGGAGCGAGGACACGGATTCCCTGGAGAATTTAGGCGACCGTCTAGCCAATCACGTTCCTTTGCTAAGCGAAATTATTGATGATGCTATTAAAAAAAAAGAAAACCATGGGGCACTAGGGCTTTTGAGCATGCAGGACAGAAAGAAATTGCTGACATGCTGAATCTCACCTAGTCCCAGCTCTGGATTCTTTGAATCCCAACTTCAATGTCCCAGGCTGCCACGATCCAGTGATACTGTTATATAATATAAACTGTATATATACATGTATATGAATATATATACTGTTATATAATATAAACTGTTGGTTCCTTGAGGCAGATTTCAGAAGAGCAAAGCAAGGTCTCAACCCAAAGAACATGCAGTCTAATTCTAATTGAGGTATTTCAGAATATTTCAGAATATTTAAGGTTGGAAGGGACCTCTACAGATCATCTAGTCCAACCTTCCTGCTCAAGCAGGCACACCTAGAGCATGTGGCACAGGGTGGCATCCAGGCGGGTTTTGAACACC
>NW_020455789.1:0-40108 GCF_003342845.1 Nothoprocta perdicaria
CCTGGGGCGGAGCCGCAGCCGGGCCCCGGCCCGGGCACGCRCCGAGACGGAGAGGTGCGGCGGGCACAGGAAGGCGCGGAGGCGGCGGTGCCACAGCAGCGCTACTGGTTATTATTGGAACTCATACAAAAGTCGTACAGAGACGAGACGGGCGCTCGTGCCCAGGCCCCGCGGCTCAGTCAGCACAGCGCTGCACAGAGCTCGGCCTGCGACCCAGGCCGCTGCTGCTGGCTGCAGCCGGGCCTGCACCAGCACCACAGCGCCTGGCACAGCCCGCCAAAGGCGCGCTCAAGCCCTGGCGCTGGCAGCGACACGTTGCAGAGTGCGGCACACACYGCTGGGCCTGCATCAGCCGTAGTGGTACACAAAGTCATAGCTGCTTGGCTCCTTAGGGATAGGGGGTGGTGCTTCAGGAATCTGGATGTTCTCCAAGTCCAGAAGTCTCAACTTCATCTCCATGCTCAGCAATGTGTCCAGGTCACTCTTGGTCAGCTCACTGGACATGTCCTTCCCCAGGAGTGCATTAAGCCCATCAATCCAGATACAGTACTGCAGAAAAGAATAATTCACAATTCCAGACGTGAGCCACAAGGTTATATTGAGTCTCTCTCTCTCTCCATGCAACATATGAAAATACTCCAATATAGCTCCAAAATAGGTAACATAGGAGGGAATAAAGAGGAAAAAAACAAAACAAACAAAAACAAAATAAAACCCACATGCCCAAGAAGTATCCAATGGAAGTTAGACACCTAGAGGTAAACATGACCCCAGGCTTCCTGTGGAAGGGTCATGTGCTTGTATGGTGGCAAAGCAGCAGAAAAAGCAAAGCAATTTTAGGCATTGGGCTAATAGAATTAGAATAATAGTGACCTATAGAATGGCGAACAACCATCTTCACAGGAAGAAAGAAACTAGCAGCCCAGATCAAGAAAAAATTGGTGCAAGAATTTGTTAAAACAGAAGGGGAAAAAAAAAACAAAACAGAAATCACACAAAGCATCAGCAACAATTTTGAAGACAGAAACTGGTGGAAGACATCCTGCTCAAGCCTCTAATGAAGTAACTAATCCTCCTTCATCTTCAATAACACTGTTAATTGCTTTAGTCTACTGCTCAACCACCGTCTTTCTTACCTCATATTTATTAGGTGCAATGAAGTTCAAGGTCTCATCAGGATCGTATAATATGGAGAAGGCCAATTCTAGAACTTCCTGAATGGAAAAGAGTCTTTTACTGATGGACTGAACAAAGCACAACAGCACTTTCTGCCTACTAATCCAATGAGCAGTCACCTAGCTGCAGCTCAGTGCACTTTCCCAAATCAGTATTCTGAGCAACTCTGAGTAGCCTGCAGCATAACAGAGCAGTACATATCAATTACACACTAGCACTGGGAAAAGTCCCAGATATGAGATTTTTGTAAACAATACATGAGAATTTGAAGTGTGGAAAGCCTGTGGCTTGTATCCACTGTCCTCAACAGTACAGTGTTAGGCATTATTTATAGGCCAAAGGGGAGCAATTACCTTGTTCTGTTTCAATGCACTTTTCTCCTTCATATGTGGACAATCCTTTCCTGTGACAATGGCTTTGATGTCTGCAACTGGAACTAGAAATGAAAAGAATGGGTCACAGATAGGAAAAAACCCAGCCAGGACCTCTAGGTCCTTCTCTGCAGAACTGCTCTCCAACTGGTCAATACCCTAACCAATTTTCAATTGATCTCACACTCCATTCATATAACTCATAATTTATGAACTTCCTTATGAGGATGTCATGGGACACAGTGTCTTATAACATTGGCTGTTACAAGAAATACCAAGCAATTGCTAAGATTCACAAATGATTTGTGCAATGACCAAAAAAATGATCTTATCCCAGCCCAAGCTTTAGCCACTTCCTCTCTGGGACTGGTAATAATGACAGTCTCTAGATGCCAAAGAAAAAGAGAACTGAAGTTTGCTTACAGCAGTAATCTGGACTTACTTTTTTCTTGTAGCGATTCAAATGTCACTTCCCCCTGAGCATTATCTTCCAGATCTCCATAGTGTAGCACCTTGTGATTCAGAGCCAAGCGACAATACCAAAATCTTTCTGGAACACATAAAAGTAGCACAAGATGAACATTCACATAGGGTCTTACAGACACTGCATTATAGTCTCCCCATCCAATCCTTCCATTCCCCCAACTCCTCAGCCTTATTTCCTGTTCACGATAGGATGCCTGTATTCTTAAAAGTGTACACCTGTTGCATCGCAAACCACTGGCTCGTATAGTCAGCTGAGATAACCGGGAACCAGCTTCCCTTTCTAGCAGCACACCAATTCACAGGTCAATCCACTTGGTCTTACTTATCTTCAGTTCTTCACACAAACAACTGCACAAGACAGTGTTACCTCACCTTGTCTTCTGCGATTGCCAATTTTTCGAAAGCTACTCCCCTCACAGAGCCTGTTCAGGCGCTGCTGCTTTATCAGCTCCAAGATCTCAGGCTGGATTTTCTCTCTCAGCTCCCTGGCAATAAAAAAAATGCAAGAATGATCAAAAATGGAAAAAGGCAGTGTGGAAGGCAAGTATGACCATTAGGCACTTACACAATGGGCGGTGACTGGAAATCATCCTGGCTCATTCTTTCAGATTGGCGTAATCGCAGAATCTCTGAATAACTCAAGCTGCGCAGTTTGCTCTTGAACTGGTCCAAGGAGTTGGGTTTGGAGGGGAGAGCCCGTGTGATCTGTTCCCTCACAACCTGCATAACCTAAAGAGAGTGACAAAAGCAAGTCACGTTCTTGCTGTTTAATAGAAGTAGAAAGCCACTGCAGGGCTCAGTGAGTGGTCTCAAAGAACACACAAGAAATGACTGTGGTCAGGAATGTCAACCTACTGACGACCTTTGAAGACCTGGAAGGGAAGAGAGAGAAAGAAGGGGGGGTGGGGGCGGAAACAGAGGTCATACTAAATAAAGGTTGAATTATTTTCCTCACCAGCTCCAGTCAGTATTCTTTCATGCATTTTGCTCCTTTCTCTTTACAAAGTGTACACAAGCCATTCTGCAAAAAGTTCTGCCCAGATACCTCTTCTTATTCTAACCTTATTAAAATCTTCTGCAGTCGCCCTCATTTCTTTCCAGGTCTTGTTCAACAGCTGGATGCAGATGGCAAACAGCTCCTCAAAYGCACGGTCATGGGTGAAAAACATGGGGTGATAGTCATTTCGGCCTTCATTGGCTTCAGAAAGAGACAGAAACCACAGTCATCACAGCACATAACACAAGAGTTACTAAAAGCAACTAAATCCATTGCAGTGGCAAGAAGCTGATGGTGTAAAAGAACACTATCTCAGAAACAAAGACAGTTCAATGCTCCGTCTCACCACAGATAGTCCTTGCAATTATCCTCAGTCTTCACCTGCAAGCCCATCCTACAGATGAACTCTCTTCAGGCTAGTCCTCCAAATGACTGCTTGCAGTTGTTTTGCACTTTCCTCTGGTAGTGCTCCTTATCATGGTTAAATGTCTCAGAATGCTGTTTTGAGGCTATCACAGCTACTATTCTCAAGTTTCTAGAGTGTTTTTCATACAAGGTCCCACTGAAGCTTCCGGAGGCGTTCTTCCACTTGCCTCAGACTTTAGGAAAAGCGAAGTCCACATAGTCACATTCCTTCCCTCAATACTGATACTGATACAGTGGCACACTGAGGTGCAACTCCATGCTCCCCATCCTTACAAGGCAGAAATGAGACTGACTTATAAATGCTTCTGAATCTTAGGCAGGCTATAAGCTACTTTAGGAAGCATCATGCCAAGAACTTGGAAAGCTGGAATGTCAACTGTCAAAGAAGCGCTACTTACGGAGTTCCCCAACTTGCAGGATCTCACAAAGCATTTTGGTAAGCTCAATGGCACTGCGCCCAAAAGGACATTCATGCTTATCTTCTCGACTACTGTTCTCCAAAACAATCTATGGGAAGAGGATTCAACACTTAGACTGAGGTGTTAATGCCTGGAAAAAGTAGTAGCTTCACTTACTCTGATATAGGTGTCCTGATGAAATTTAGCTAAATAGAGCATGTTGTCCAACGCCAGCATTCCTGGAGGAGTCTGAGTAAAATCCATTGCTGGATTGATGTGATTCTGCAAAAAGAAATATGCCAAACAAGTCAGTCTCAAGAAATACTGAGATTTTCTGAATATATATTTAATTTGCCTGTCCCTCAAACATTCCTTCGCATCTATCCAAGTGGTAGACTTGATATGTGCTGACAAAGCTATCCAACCTTTCTGGAAGATAGGCTGATTCCAAGTTCCTCATGGAATAGTTGTGCATGGTGCATAAATAACTCCAGAGAACATGCCTATTTAGCCACTGGGATTTTTACCAAATAGTGAGTTTACAATAATGTTCTCTGGAGGTTTGAAACTCAGTTACAGAAGTATAGTGAAGCAAACAGTTGCTTCATTTCCTGTTTTCCCACCATTCTGATGTAGATCTCTTAGTTTGCCTTTACATGCTCTAAAGCCAGCACTCTTTCTAGATGCATACAGTGAATCCCAGCATCTTGTAGTCCTTGGTGTACATGGCTTTGCGTTTTTCTGTTCCACTGCCAGGTACAGTGTTGCTATCAGATTCTGCATCAAATGCAATTCTTCTCAGTTCGAATATGATGTCTCGCTGCGCCTGAGGGACAGAAGGCAGAAAAACTGTAACATGAGCAAGTGCGAGGGTGGCATTTTCACATAATGTATCGCTCCTCAGAGCTTACACAGTGAGCACAGACAGGTGTCAAAGGTCAAGTTAATCTCTATATAAAAGGTTATCTATTTCAAAAAGGTAAGTTTTAATACATTGAACTATCCCAAGTTTAGCTAAAAGCAATTTACAGCCATTCAGATATTGCTAAGGTATTCCTCATTCACCATTACAATGAAGCAAAGAGCTGAGTAATAGACATCTTAGAAAGGTCCAGCTTCCTTGAACACAGAATCAACAAAAGCATGGGATAAAAGGATTTGCCCTCCATAGAAGTGAAAGAATCAGTTTGATAGCGGGTATCAGATTAGCCAAATAAGACACACTTTCCACTGACCACACTCATAGCCATAAAAGCTCTACAACACACATCAAGATAGCAATAAGAATATCTGAATCTCAAGGAGTACAGTGCAAGGAGTATTTTTGAATCTTTATAGCACCATCTACTCCAAATTCTGTAGACTTAAGCAGCTCAGGAAGCATCCTCCTTCTAACTTTGTTTATATCAGATCTTATTCAGCTCTAACAGTAACCTGATCGTTGGGGTCCATCTTGGTCATCATTCTCTCTTCCAGGAGATTAAAGGTCAGAACCTGCAGCACGTACAGCTGATGAGCCATTTCTGTTTTAATGGGGCGGTTTCCTCTGATCACATGCTGTAAACATAAAAAATGGGAAAGTGAAGGGAATACAAACAGATCCTGAGAAGTTAACTGTAGGTATATGCCAGGCAACACATACAGAAATGAATATCAAAATTCTGCTGTTTTAGCTCTACATTCCATCATCAGGAAGCAGCATGCTGTTAATGCACTTTTGAACAAGTGACTCCAACCCCACCCTTGAAATATTTGCTCTTCTGGAAGCGCTCTGAGGGCAGCAGGATTTATCCTTTATTCAAGGGAAACTGCTAATAAGAAAACCTTAGGAAGCATGCATTTCATACTCACATTAAGGATTATAGATCTCAGGTGCTTCTGGGCAAATGCATTAGCCATTTCCTGCCAGGGATTTAGAGATGAAATCARCATGAGTGAAATATAAGGAAAACACCAACATCATGCAAAAAGGAGAAGAAGAACGAAGCCTTCGAACAGGAGACGGCACTGGCACATGGCAAATTGCTTTTACTACAGATGGTCTGTAGCACTGGGGTTTCACAAAAGAATAAGCAACAAATTGGAATGCAAGGGTCACCTTTACCATGGCATAACTCTGGGATGGTTGTTCTACCAAAATAACCTTATACAGGGGAATAGTCCAAGAAAACAAGAAATCTTGGCTTGGTATTGTACCTCTAATGATACCTCAGTATCAAGAGACACTGCAGCAGAGAATGTTCTGTGCACTGCCCAGAAAGTTTGGCAGTTGCAACGGGATTTTTGCAATGAGTATCACACAGTAGAAAGAGGGCCCATCTTTCTGCACCTAAATATTCATTCAAGGTAACATGGACCAGAGAGGCCAGTTCTCACTAACCCCCTCTAAAACTCTTCCTCCAAAGCTTACACTTACTTTGTCTCAGTTCATAAAGAGGACTAGTTGGAGGACTATTTGCATAAACAATTCAGGTTATTAAGATAAGAGGTAAGTAATTTTCATGTCTGAAGGAAAACTTCCAAGAAAGTTTCCTATTACTTCCTTTAACGAATGGCTTCCATCCCCAGATCAAATCATGATGATAAACAGGTTTAAGTATCTGCTGCAAGCCTTCAGCTCTTAGATCAGTTGCACATGCACCTGCAAAATCTAACCTTTCCTTTCCTCACTGAGTCCTGATGAAGTGCTTTTAAAGTATCAACAATCTCATTACACCTGCTAGTAGAGCAGTACAAAAGCTACTCTCAAGATCAACTATTATCAAAGGTTGCTGGCACAAAACCATTGAGTAGGGAAAATCTGCCGGGTGATGTGTCATCTGGAAGTCCAAAAGAAGTTGCGTAGATTGAGAAGCAGAAGTAGATACACAGCCTTAAGATAATTGTATCTAATCAGCTATCCAATTAGAGCAGTCCAGGACAGTTCAAATTGTTCATATCAATCCTTCTTTTAACATTGCATAAGGAGTATGGAAAAATACACATATTACAGTAATAATATGGACTGAATGTGAAGCTCTTCTTGGTAACATAAAGTAACTCAACTTTGGTAACTGAAGGTAGGAACAGAAGAGTGAATTGGCTGATAGCCAAGCCACAGTGGCTTCAAGTTCAATAGTGCTTATATGTTACATACTATCAAAATGAGTCAGTGCTTGGGTAGAAAGTATCCAAGAAATATCTATATTAAGTAGGAAGTGGTTTCAGAAGTAGTACACAGCCCTCTGAGTTACTGTTCACTATTATTCAAGAAAGGTACTACTGTACTAGAATAAGACCTGCTGTTAGAATTTGTTCATGCATGCAACAACAACAACAAAAAAAATCCTTGCTCTACAGGAATTAGTTTGTACACAGAATGAAGTAACAGGTAATGAAACAGATAAACAGCAGGAAAGACAAGAACAATTAAACAACCTTGAAGAGCTCAGTAAGGAGCATTACCACACACACAGCCTAACCTCTATGAAGAGATCTGTGTTGTACCAAAACTGCTGAACAAGATCCTGTGGATTGTGTGCAAAGGGCAGAGGGGAATAAAAGATGCCTTGCAATCTGGTTTTTTTTTTTTTTTTTTTTTTTTTTTTGGATGAAGTTTAGTATTTAAGTCAAATTAAGACAAGGGAGTACATTCTTCCTTGGTAGAAGGTATGGGTATGTTAAGCATACCCATTAATTTTAGAAATTATCTAATTTATCTATTAGATAATTTATCTATTAGATAATTAGAAATTATCTAATTTTAGAAATTATCTAATTTATTAAGACGGCAGCTTCCACCTTTGCAGGGACAAACCCAATGCAGTATTCTCTGCACTTCCCAAGAAATCTAAGTGCATCAGAATCTCAGATACAGATGTTTCCAAATCAACCTATTAACATAACAGGTGATTTCCCTTGGAGAAAAAGAAATAAATCTTACAATACCTTTGAAACAGAGGTCACAAATGAGGCAGAACACATGCTGTAGCCCCAAGACTATTGGCACTAAGCTTTGTGACTCTTCTTCAGAAACATTTCTGCCATTATTAGGGCCCAGCTGCACATGAAACTAACCTTCAGGCAGGTTAAGTTTGTAGTGCAATCTCAACTGCTATAGATCTGGTTCCAGTTTACCTGATCAGCTTTGTAGTTTCTAAAGTTTACAAAACTTAAGCAAGCCTTTTTATGAATCATCCTTAATATCTTTAGTGCATAAGTTATTCAGATCTCTCCTACTACCAAATATTTTTTCCCTTTGCCCCCTCCAAATCAGAGGGCATCGTCAGTAGTCCCCCCCACCCTTCTCCCTAGGCTCATCCATTATCTTAAGTCTGTATGCAGCACCTGTGGCATATACAGAGGCACAACTGGAGAAAAGCCATCATGCCTATAGTTATGCATGACCAGCCCCCAGGCTTGGGTTACTTACAGTGATGGGCAGGTCTAGCGGGTTAAGGAACTTGTCCTGCTGGCGGAAAGCAAAAAAGGCACAAAGAGAAGCAGACAGGATTTAGCTCAGAGTCCAGGGGGAGGGGAAAAAAAAAGCACAAAGGGGACACTAGAAAAGAAAGGCTTAACACAGCAAAGCTATGCAATGCAGACGTACGCACATCTTACATGTAGTTGAGATTTCTGGAATTTCCTCAGAGTATAGGTGCTTTATTTCTCGCATTTGCCAGCAGACACATCCCCGTAAGACTTAAAAAAAGGTCCTTTTGTTTGGTAAGCACATACAATGCCAACGACACTACCCACAGCCTCCCTCTATCTTGTATTAATCTTCCATAGATTTTTTCCACCCCCCACCACCAAAGAATTCTGTGCTGAGTACAGTATTACTTTTAGTTTCCCCAGGTCTTTCATATTTCCTCATCTCTTCACCACAGATGCGCTGCTTCTTTACCAATTGGATGGCCTTTTTTCTTCAGTGCTGACACATGGGAACAACATTTAAGAACTTAGGCAAAGTCTGATATCTGCCCTGGCCAGACAATGCAATTTCTGAGACAAAGTAACAACCATTACTGATATTTAACATTAAAAAGGAAGTGCAGACCTGTCTCTTGTCCTCTGGCGCCTTCAAGAAGAGGGCATTGATCAGGGCAATGGCATATGTCTGAATCTCTTGGTTTGAGCTGCAGAAATAAAAATGAGAGGGAGACATAAGAGCAGAATAGAGATTGCCAAGTATTACAGTCTACTTTTTTGCCTATAAGAATATTTACTACATCTGTCTTGTTGTTCAATGAACATGTAGGGTCCAAGTAATCTACTTTGATGTCATCTGTCATCCCACCTTTCAGGACAGATACAAAGAGCTGACAGAGAAATTGCCGTCTGATAGCTATCTTATCAGAAGTGTGTCTTAAATGTAAAAGAATGTATTTTTATATTGATGTAGTTTAATGAAATTGATTTAGATCACACCACTCTTGGTGGGTGGACACTCACACTTGTAGATGAGAGATGAGCTGCCCCACGGTGATCTCTTCAGCTATCTTCTGATACAGAGTCTGACTGTTCAACACCATGCTTTCTAGGATGGCTAGAGATCGCTGGAGGATGGAGACATCTACCATAGGCTGACTCACATACCCTGCAATCTAAAACCACAAGAACCAGCAGGTCATTTGACACCCATCCAGGAAACCTGTGTGTTTCAGCTAAGGGACACATGGCTCAGAAGGCTAGGTTGAAGTCTTTAGAGCACACTGTGCTCTGAGTCATATTGCTGTTCCTGAAATCTGCGTTAAAGCATAAAAATGAAACGGTACTTCTCGCCTCCCTAAACCCAAGCTCACCTGTTTGATGAAGGTTATTGAGACCATGTCCCAGGAAACAATGCCATGGTCCATGAGTTCCAAGAAGGCAGTCAAGGTGAATGCCAACATCTCACTGTAACTGACAGAATGAAGAATGCAGTTGAGAGAGATCTGCACACAGATAAAGCTCATCCAATCCCCCAAAAACAGGCAACAGAAAAAATGATACCACTTTCTCCTAACAGAAGGCTACAGTTTGGCAGCTGGGGAAGCTATAAAGTGTCTCCATTTATGCTCTTATTATTTTGTGGAATCATTTCAGTCCAGCCACCACAGACTGAAAACTAAAGGAATAACAGAAGAAGCAATACAATATTTATTCCAGAGCAGTTTACTGCACAATACCACTACTTAAATTCAACACTTTCATGACAGAGAAGGAAAAAAAGTCTTAAAATTAAACATCACCGTATTGAACAACATCAGAAAACCCTGAAAATGAAAAAGCCTTGTGAAATGATCAACTGAAAATTTAGACTATCTTGAAGTGTTGTTTTTCTTTTGTTTCTTTAAAACTGTCCTGAGTAAATTTATAATAACAAAACAAGCAAAAATCTTTGAAAAGGACAGCTCATCCATCCATACACATATACTAAATAAAGATGTGTTCTAATATCAGAGAAAATCAAGCAAAAGTGTGAACCTGCAGATATAGGGACATGGGTTCAAACTAAACTCCATAACATAGGAACTGTGCAAAATCTAACAGARAATCAGAACAGAGCAAAGTCTATAAAATGCAGTGAAAACACGTTAAGTACTAATTTTTCAAAATACAAGGCTCATATTAAAACTTTTAAAGGGCTTTCAGTGAAGGTAATTATATCAGAAAAGCCAAGTGAATGATGTGCAGCAGAAATTTCAGAGAAATTTCCAAATCAGAGTTGATTTTTTTTCCTCCTGCCATCTGTAAGGGGGAGAAAAGTTTTCAAATATGTAATTTTAACACCACTATATTTTAGAACAATTAATTAAAAAGAAAAATAAGTTTCCAGAACCAGATGATATTTATCCAAAACTTCCAAAGAAACTAAAATATACCACTGTTAAACTACTAAATGTACTGTACAGAAAGTGGCAAACATAATGTGTAATTTTTAAAAAGGACACCAGGGGAACTCTGAAGTATACTTCAGAAATTCTGGCACTCATAACCAGAAAGATGTGTGGGAACTAGAATAAAAGAATACTACTACTAAAAAGAGGAAGCAGCGTCTAACAAGGAAGAATCGTCACACACAGCTTTTATAGAGGGAAGTTATGTTTTACACATATATTGAAGCTCTCTGAACAAATCAAATAGGTCAGGATGAGAACAGTTTACATAAAAGTACTTTTGAACTTCCAAAAAAGATTTTAACAAGGTATTTTACTGATGGCACAAAACAAACAAATCCTTCAGCTGTTAAAGGGTAAAAGCAAAAACCSTTTCTTGGATTAATAGCCAATTAAAAGATATGAAACAAAACAGTACAGGTTAAAGAGGCAGGCTTTAAACTAACAAAAAATAACAAATTACCCCACAACTGCACAGTACTGGAAAGAGCTACTGGGAAAGATGGAATGAATGATTAGCTTTCTGGAATGGCTCCCAGAGGAAAGAGCTTTAAGGGAGACTTTTAACGATTCTTTAACTTAGAAGAGACGTGACTAAGGACTGATATTGTTGTCCAAAAAGCAGATTCTCTGCTCAGTGTTCAATACAACAATAATCAATCACACACCTAGGAGAGACATTTGCTCATTTATTTCAGAGGTGAATTTAGTCATCACATAATTTATTTCAGGGTGCCCAGTGCTCTCCCACAAATCAAGCATATGCTCCTGACATTCCAAATCATATTTACACGCTCAGTAATTTTCCCAAGTACATCCCTCTCACACTGATTGGTTAGTAATTTACATGCAATTATATTGCTTACTCATCATGTCCACTAAGAYGCACACCCTCAGAGGAAGGGTCTTCATCTGGCTGAGGGTATTTTTAACCTAGGGTGTGATTTTAGTATTATAATAAGGATGGTTCACTTAAGGATACATGGACCTTGAGTTTTCCTGCCAAGTTCGCAATACGTGAAAAACATTCCGACAGTTCCAGATTGTCTCTGGTTAAAGAACGCTAACTCTCTGTTCTACTGATAAGTTTCTTCCCATTCCATTCTACCAAGACACAGGGGACATCCATTCTACTTAGTTTTAAACAAGGTGAATCATTCTACCACATAATTCACCCTAATCCTACAGCAATGAGGGAGATATGTATGATTCAGAGAAGATTACGGAGAACATTTACAACTTGGCACAACAAAATCTGCAGAGAGAAGCAAATGAATGTTAGGTGACATGTTTAAAATAAAGGAAGTATTTTTTTTCTCTATAGCACAAGGAAGTGGGGAACTTCATTTCTACAGAATACTGTAGAGGTCAAAAGCAGAAATTAATTATAAAAAAAAAAAAAAAAAAGTCCAAAGGTTCTTAAAAAAAACCCATAATATTTCTAGCAAGAAAACCCAAAACCTGAAAACTGTTGGAAACTGGAGACTACAAGTGAAATTCTCTTTGCTACACTTTTCTTAGTCCTTTCCACTTCGTGAGATAAACAGACCTTCAGCATGGCACAGTATGGCAATTCACTTCAAGACCCAGGCCAGAAAGTACCAATCGCTTATATAAGAGCCAGCAACTTACATCTGCTGTTGATGTGCATATAYATGTCACCAGTTCTACAGTGGTATTTTTGCATATAATTGCATTTTTTTTTCCCCCCATGAACTATCTTCTCACTTAGGCCACAGATTAATAACTATGCTCTGGAAGAGCAGAAGAAACACAATAAGTCACCTGAAATATCCAAGTGACCTTTCAATGGAAGTTTGACAAAACACAACTGTTTCCCTTTTCCTTCTTGAGATTTAGCAAAAGACTGGAAAGCCTTTATCTCAAATACATTTGCTGCCATGTTAGTTGCTTAATGTCACTTTAACAAGTAACCCTAGATCTTTCTTGAGACCCTATTCCATTAGCCCAATAGTCCTGTAATTCAGAAAACTTACTGGGACAGAAGCTTGGTCCCACTCTCCACAAGCCTTGTCAGCACTGTAATCCCTTCCATGTTGATGAACTCTGTGGCAAAGGTAACATCAGCTGAAAGTTTAGCCAGTTCCTTCATGGCATCCAGTCGAGCTTCCATACTGTGTGACTGGATCCTCTCCATCAGCTGGCGAGCTGCCCTAGACTGCGAAGAAACAGGGGTGCTGCCTGTTACAAACCAGTCATCCACAGACTTTTCTGCCAACCATGGCAGCACTCTGCCAGTTCCTGGATACAGATAGAGCTGACCAGCAGATGAGTCAAATGTTATTTTACGTATCAGAGTAAAAGATCATTCCATCTTTGTAAACTGAATGGAGATAGATATAGGAAGCTAGAATGAGACCAGTAAAGAAACCGGATGTTAAAAAAATCTCATCAGCAACATTCTCTCAATGATCTCTTGTCCATTCTGCACTTCTTCCTGTTCTATTCACTCTCATTCCATCAGCTTCAACAAAATAAAGAGCCCTCCATTCCCAATTATGCACCTTAACATGTGCCTTTAAGAACTTCAATGAAGAAAACTGTCCTTCAGTCTACAGTTTGTCTACAGTTGAAAGCACAATGGCAAGAAATCACTTCACTGGATCAAATTCACCTATTATTTTTCTTTCTGCAGTAAGATATCAGTACTGTTGTTTTCCAATCCATATTAATGCTTAAAATGAGAATAAGTCTGTCAGGTGTTTTGTGACACGCTAACCTAGGAAATACAATAAAAACACAGACAGGATTCATTTACAGCAAGTCCTACAAAAGGGCAGARTGTCGAAAAAATAAGATATACATGCCACAACCAGGAAGAAAAAACAAGGGTGTTTATCTCACTGTGCAGGTTAGCTCACAACAAAGGTGAACACTTTGGGGAAAAGGAAGGAGAAAGGCAAAAAAGTGCCTACKACAGCAGGCTAGCTATTGAGAAAGAGAGATGTGAGAAAGTATTTACCGGGGAAACTGCTAACTGAAGGATAGTTCCATTCTTGATGTCACAGCGCGTCTGAAAGAAAAATATAAACTTTAAGCTACAGCAAACTGGGAAAAAGAAATGCAATTACATCTACAGTGCACATTTGTATACATGAGTAAAGAAGTTTCTATATCATACAACTCTGCTGAGGGTATTGAATCAAGCCACTGTGTTCATGCACCCATGGGCATACAAATAGAGAAGTGCAAAGACTCCTCAGTTGAATGACACTTTAAAAATCTGAATATTCTTGATAGGAATGACATTGCCCCTTATGGAGTAGGGACAGTGTTACTCCATAGCACTAATCCAGGGAATCCTTCATCCACCCAGAATGTTAGCACTTTTCTTCTTCACACTGACCTGCTCTGTGATGTACAGCTGAGGCCCATCAGCATACCGTAAGGTGTAGTATTCTGAATTTGGCAGCGACCACCTAGCAAAGGAAAAGGATACATGCGTTTTTCTCCTCTTTCTTATCTTTCAGTAAGAATAGGAACTTGATCCCAGGAGGGTAGAAAGAACAAGTAAGGCCTATGCATTAGAAACCAAGGCTCCCAATGAAGATGAAAAAAAAAAAAACCACTTCCTTTCAGGAAGGACTTCAGTCTCCTTTAAGTTAAGCTCTGTGGAAACTCTGAAGAAGAAAGTACTGCAGGAGCCTGAGGGCATACATACAGACACACACACGCACAGAAGAGGAATAATGATGTCAAACTCCTGTTTTCTAAGACATGATTTTGTTCCTCATTAAACCCCAGCTCATTCCATGGCTAAAACTTGGAATAGGTAGTGTGGCTCATGTTAGAAGCACACTGAAAAGTAGCAGAGACTTTTCACAGTACCCCAGCAAATCTTGTGAGGAGACAAGCTCTCCACAAGGTCTCCCAGTGAACAAGACTCACCCATCACAGACCTCCTTGATGATGGATGCAAGGGGCCTTTTCTAGAACAGAAAGAGACAGTGCTCAGTACCGTATTCCACTCAATCAAAAGAAATATTGCCCATTTCTGCTCTCCCCATATTCCTGCATCAAGTCTGCAGTGCAGGGGAAAAACCAATGCCTCCCCTGTTTGGTTATCGGATCTCACCTGATCTATCTCCAGCAGTTGGGCATTGGCTCCTGGCCACTCTACAGCTACTTTCACAATGTCCGAGGGTGGTGGCATTGCTCCAGACTACTGTGGGTGCCTTTATGACAGCATATACTCTTACACCTGTTAAGAGAAAAGACAGTGAGCAGTTTTCTCTTAATTGTTACATTGCACCTACCACCAGGCTTTAAACAGCTACACAAAACCAGTCTGATGGTTTGCTGGACCTGCTAGATACAGGATAAAAAATAATAATCAAGCATACTAGAGACCATGGTCTCATCAGCATGGCCAAAAGAGCACATTGTGAAATTGTACGTCAACATTATTTTCTAAGGAATATTTTTGGTAACTTGTACTCACACAAGAAGGTACATGACGGTAGCCAATAAAGCCCCATCTGCCACCCACTGTCTATAGTCCCAAGTCAGCTTGGGGGGATTGGTAAAGCAATAGCTTGCTAAATTCACCTACTAACTTTATGCAAGATATACACTGATCACCCTCTGCTAGTGACCGATTTTTTTTTTAATTATTTTTCCACCGTGTGCTGGTGATTGATGTCATAATTACATTTCTCAATTACATTTCTCAGATTAGTCAGAGTAGCAGCAATTAGCCCATTCCCTTTCCGTAATATCATAAATGCAAAAAAAAAAAAAAAAAAAAAAAAGCTATCCATGATAACAGAAAAAAAAATATTTAAGATTTGCTCTGGAATAGTACCTTTTCAACCCTTCATCTGCCTTAGGGGGGCATAATCTTGTGTCCAGAGTTTGGTCCCACATGGTAGTGAGACATGCTGGTCTGTGTTTCATCTGTTATAGTGTAACAGCAATTAAATATCAATAAAAATAACAGAGTAGCAAAAAAATCCCCTTCCCTTTTAAAAAAAAAGGAAGAAACAAAAAAAAAAAAAAAAAAAAAAAGCTATCCATGATAACAGAAAAAAAAATATTTAAGATTTGCTCTGGAATAGTACCTTTTCAACCCTTCATCTGCCTTAGGGGGGCATAATCTTGTGTCCAGAGTTTGGTCCCACATGGTAGTGAGACATGCTGGTCTGTGTTTCATCTGTTAGTAAGAGGCTGAAATGTATTTGCTTATCTCTGTTTTTGCCCTCTCCTGGGAGGAAGAAATGGCCCTACTCTCTCTCACTGAGCCATAGTCAGTAGTCATATGGGAAATGACCCTCCCTGCCAGCAGTTCTCAGGTACAAAACCTTCAAGCTGTCAAAACTGAAATCTGATCAGACACAAAAGAAGTTCTGTCCTTAAAGAATCTTCCTGAGACTCAATAATAAGCACCCAAAGTACAATTCACCATCTTCCATGGACAATGCACTACTTCTTTCCCAGGGGAGACAACAGCTAGTACAAGCAGGGACATTGTTTCATGATTAATAGACTAGTCTGATTTCTTTGATCAGACGAAAAAAGGATATTGAGACAGGCTAAGGCCTGAAGGAAGAGCAACAACCTTCAGAGTTTTCCTGAAGCAAGCCAAATGCCTGCTAAAAGTAGGTACAGAAAATAAATCTTCCCATGGATCAGCAAAGACAAGCAGCTACAGAGACATTTGGCCCATGATTGTGGTCTATATGATTCACTTGGAAAAGGGCATTTTATGAAAGCAGTTGAGTCTAACACACAAGTTGCATGGCCAATGTAAGATAACCATAAAGAGCTGCACAGATGATCCAGAGTAAGGGAGTTCATGCCTATCCCCTTTTCCTGCCTAGGAGAGACTGGTATCAGTATACAGATATATGAAAAGCCATGTGCGTTAACATTTCTTTGTTCTTGCATGCTCATGCACATACATATACACATGTGTGCACAACCTTACCAAACGCTCTCAATTTTACTGGTTCAGGCAGCTTCCTCACAATATTCAGATACTCACTGCACAAACTGCAGCTCTGGTTTTTCTCTCTCCAAGCCTAGGTAGCTATGGTCTCCTGTGCAGCCTTTTGCAATAGTCACATTACAATTACTCCTGTCTGCTGAAATTGAGGACATGGGAGGATAAGTGCAGTATTTCTACAACAGGTCTGGACCTGGGCCACACTACTATTCCATCCCTTGAAAAGTAATGGGAGTCCCTTCTATCATGGTGTGACAGTATCCTACTAAAGCATTCTTGCTCAGGAAGTGTCATGCTGCAAAGTAGCTCTATTAACCACCTTGTATCTGGCAAATCAGATTCTTATTTCACAATATTTCAACAACACACAACTCTCCTGCTCATAGATGAATACATTCAGTACTCCTTCTGACCTCTTTCCTTTTTAGCATCAATCTAAGGGATGCTTAAGTTTCCATACACCCACACAATGACACACCTCCTGTGGAAAAGTGACAGTCAAGATGAACCACTCAAAACACACTGAAGTTACGTTCAACCATGTCAGGTTCTCACAATAATAATGTCTTCAACCTTCCAGATAAGCAGCACAGTGCAATGTACCAGGTAAGAGCTGACCTTGTGTATGAACAACAGTTTGCTGCAGTAAGAACAACAAACTCATGAGAAACAAATATTTGAGTCAGACTGAATGGGTCTAGAGTACAATGACAGAAAAGCATGGTTATAGCAACGCCTATTATAAAGAATTGAAAAAGAAATAACAACAACAAAAATACAAGTTAAAAATCTACCAGTTACACAAACAATTAAAGTTTTTTACCATCTTCATCTTTACAGCAAACACAAAAGGCTCTCCTCAGATAACATGCACCAGGTAAGAATATTCCAGCTTGGCCAAAATGAAGTCACACAAAGGAAATGCTCAGATAAGAACTCAAACAGAAAAGTGTTTTGAAGAGTCCTATGCAGCCAACAGAATGCGGCTGACCAACTAACAGAAAGCATGAAGTGTATGCTGTACTGTGAAGATACTGTCTCTGTACCAAGGAGCATATGTTAACTTACTACTTTTTTTTTTAAGGAAATTTTTATTAGCACTGTTCTAGTCTCTCACTCCAGAAGAAAAAGATACAATTTATYCTTTGCTGAGAGAGACATGTTAACATAAACAAATATATTCACAAGTTGCCTTGAAACACACAGCTGCTGCTGTCACTTTCATACCCAGAACAATCAACAAATGGGCCTGTATTCCTTTTTTTCTACACTCACCCTGAAGCAGCTGGCTTCTTCTGTCTAAAGTTAGTGATTAGGATAATAAAGCATATAGAACACAGAGGAGAATCTTGCCCAACCATTTAGGCAGAGCAAGTGCTTACAGATTTGCAGTAACTAGAAAGATAGGAGTAGACCGAGACATATTTAAAAATTGCTACCCTCTATACAACACTTATTATTGGGGTTAATATTGACAGTAGACGTATCTAGACGAGTCATCCCCAGCCTGTTCATAAGATAATGCCCAACAGCAGATATTGTGTGCATGTCACACTGCAAACGAGGAGTTCTCTCATCCTAGATATCTTACTTTCATTGTCTAAGTACACTGTAATAATGAGACAATGCAGATGCAAGAAGTCTGTTGAATCTATGAACTTTATAGCATCAACTCTTTATATGATCCTTTTGTACAGTATAGAAAATAATCTAATTAAATGATTAGTCAGTCTTCCTTCTCCTGAATTACAGAAGGACAGACATTTACATGGCTCTTGCAGTGACAAACCAAAACAGAGGTAACTCATCAGCTAAGTCTTTACCCATACTACAGCAATTATTAGTTTATAAGTACTAGTTTATAGTACTATAGCTTTCTATATGTTCCCCAGGCAAAATGCACAACGTGCATGACAGGCACAAATCTACAGGATGCACAAGTTTTAATTCATTAAGTCTAGAAACAGACAAACACGTACCAAAATGATACAGGATTTCCATTCAGCTCTCTCTTCAGTTCTCTCCCAAACGAGAAAGCCTGAGATACCATAGCCACACGGCATAAGCAAACAACCTCCAATAAACCTAAAGGTTCACRACAGCTGAAGAAATACTAGCATCTTCCATACATTAACCCATTGTGACTAGAAACTATCTAAAGCCATTCTACATTCAAG
Source organism: Nothoprocta perdicaria (assembly GCF_003342845.1). Classification (NCBI taxonomy): domain Eukaryota; kingdom Metazoa; phylum Chordata; class Aves; order Tinamiformes; family Tinamidae; genus Nothoprocta; species Nothoprocta perdicaria. The sequence continues at coordinate 18,857 of NW_020455789.1, forward strand.
GCACAGTGAATACATAGCAAAAAAAGGTGAGGCTCAGAGATCACCTCGTTGGGTGTCAAGATCTGAAACAGAAAGTCTTTTAACTAATATACCCACAGCTAATTAACATCTGACCGATTATCACTCCTTCCTTCAGTCTCTTCAATCATAGTCACAGTTTATTTATATTGCAACTTATACTACACATTACTACAGAAGTCCAACAGATTAAGAACGCAAATTAGAAAGAAGTCTGTGGCAGAGTACAGATTATATAGGTAAAAGCCTTTACAAATCTCTAATATGCACTATTTGCACTAATATGCACTATATGCACTAAAACTAATGTTTTAATGGGCACTTCCCTTGTGGAGAACATGCACCACTTAGGGTCAGGAAGTGCCCATTAAAACATTAAGACTATGGAAAATTCTACAGAACTATAAAGGTTCCTGTTTCATTAACAGAAAGTGTTTCAGAGTTGATACACAGCTCCTAGAGACAATGCACTCTGCCTACAACATCCTTGCCAAAGCGAGAAACTAGCAAAGTTTCCTTCCATTATTTTCAAACCTCAAAAAAAAATCAGTTGCATACAAGCTCAGAAAATAACTCACCAAGACACATTAGACTATGTTTGCCTTGAACTTCTTCCACAAACAAACAGCCATTTATGGAAACTATGCTTCCTAGTCCAGTCAGCAAACATACATGACAACAAATATGCATGAGAAAGAAAGAGAGCTTGAAAAACACTTCATTGGACAGCAGTACCACAGAACAGGTATCACATGGTCCTACCAAGGAACAGAGTCAACCACTGAAATGAATTAATTAAACATAAGAACCCAGAGAATTAGAAATTAAAAAAAAAAAAAAAAAAAAACAGAAAGCTAAGAAACTCATCAAGCAGCTTGTACCAAACAGCCCCTTCAAGGACCTACACATATCAGTGACTCAGCAGAAGCTTTCCAGAAGAACAGAACAGAGACTGGACTAAAGACACAAAGGGTACTTCAAGTCAACATTTTTTTTTTTTAAACAGATTTCACTGTATGTCTGCAGACAGGAAAGGTGACAGATGTTAAAATTGAAATTGCATGGTATTTTGCAGTGCACCACAGTGTTGTATCTGGGAAGAAAAGCTATTTAGTTTTGAATCATTTAGAAGTTTCTGGGAGGCGGTACATAGTCTGTAATTCCCTGCAATAATCACTATCGGTCACTTACTGGTCTCCCTCAGCACGTCCTTCTCAATAACAGCATGTAAGCAACTCCCAGTTTTTCCACCGAGCGAGAGTAGCCAAGATGAAATCCACCAAAGATGAATTTACTCTGCTTCTGCAGAACGAGGTCCTTCACACAAAGCTGTGGTGTGGTGTAGGGGTAGCTGCAACGCAAGAAGAAATCAGCAGAGCAGCGCATAACATACTAATCAAAAGCCTCCTCAGAAGCAGCAAGCTAAAACAACTAGAGTATTTTTGCCTATTCACCAACTCAGTCTTCTTTTCATTACAGACAAAGAGCAAAGGGTGCTGCATGCGGAATGAAAATGAGTAGGGTGAAAGCACATTCCAAAAAAAAAAAAAAAAAAAGGCTAGCAGAAATCCCAATTGACCATTGAATAGCTGCAGCTTCGCAGATGCAGCAAAACCTTCTAGTCCGTTCTCAGCAAATACCCAGATGGCAATAGCAATAGGAAACGCAATCCCCCACACACAGGTTAAATGAAAGTAGGATGGTGACCAATGGGACAAGCATGCAGAGAAAACATTTCCTCCATCGTGCAGAAAGAGGGGACCCCAGGCACTAGAGCCCTATCCTAACGCCAAAGGACAATCTTCACCCTTGCCTCCTGAAGCTCACAAAGAAGAAATATGCCTTATCTCCAAAATCAAAGAACTCCCTGACACAGATCCACTGCTTTCCAGAATATTATGCTCCCCACCTCCCCAAGGCCCACTGTGGTTCTGCCCAGCTGCAGAACACTAGAAATCGCATGACACTCAATTCCTCTCTTGCAACCTCCAATGCAGCTGGAGATAGACTGCCTCCTAACAGGGACAGAAATAGTAACTGGCTAAAGGGAGAACTGGGTTTTTTTGATTGTTTGTTTGTTTGTTTTCCTAATTATTAGGCCCATCAAGCCCAGCCGGTCTCCAAGCGCCAGGGCGCCAGGCAGGGCGGCGCGGGCGCTGCAGCCAGGCGGGAGCCTCGCGGAGGACCCGCCACTGCCCCAGCCCCACCACAGGAACCGGCCACGGGCGCCGAAAGCCAACAGGCCGCGCGGGGCCTGCCCGCCGCCTCTGCCCGGCCCAGCGCCCGGATCGAGGTCCGCGGCGCCCCGAGCTGCCGCCGCGCCGAGCTCCGACCAGCCCCACTCGCGCTCACCCGCTGCCGCCCGGCCCGGCCCCGCCGCCGGACGCTCCACACCCCGCTCGGCGCGGAGGCTCCCGGCCACTGGCCCCGCCCACTGGCCGCGGCACCCGCGGCACGCGCGTCACGCGCTGCCGGCGCGCTGCCATGGCGACGGGCGGCGCGCGGCCCCCCCCGGCCCCCCCCCCTGCCCCCCCCACGGCCTCTGTCGCCGCCAACATTTTATTTCTCGCGGCCGGCTCCGTTTCAGGGCTCCCGCCCCGCTGCTGGGCTCCGCACAGTTAGCGTGACTGGCGCAAAGCGGCAGCTTCGCCTTTTGTCCCAGCACGTGGGCGCCGCTGCCGCCTCCCGCCCAGCCGCCCCCTCTCCAGGYCGCGTCACCGGAACAGCGTTCGACCCCCTCCCTTGCCGGAAGGGGCTGTGCGCGAGTCTCGCGAGGCAGTCGCGAGCGGAAGTAAGGCCGTGCTGAGGCCACTTCCGGTGCAGGTGGCGGGGCCGGCGCGGAGGTGACGGCGGGAAGGCGCGAGTGGTGTCTGAGCCGCAGCCATGGTGAGCGCGGGCGGCCTCGGCCTCTGCCCCCGCACCCCGCGGCGTCCTGTAACGGTGTTTTTCTTCCAGACGGTGGGAAAGAGCAGCAAGATGCTGCAGCACATCGACTACCGCATGCGGTGTATCCTGCAGGACGGGCGCGTCTTCATTGGCACTTTCAAGGCCTTCGACAAGCACATGAACCTCATTCTCTGCGACTGCGACGAGTTCCGCAAGATCAAGTGAGCAATGGGGCCGCGGTTCGCTCCCCTACAGACCCCCGGGCACCCCAACACCCATCCTGTGCCAGGGCCCACGGGTTCTTCGAAAGCATAGCAATGGGCACAGCCTTGCATCTTTAACCCAGTATTTGTGAGGGATGTATTTGTAAGGGAAGAATGTTTTGTTATTATTTCATTTTCCTTCCTACAATGCTATTTCATTTTTGTTTCAATTGTTGTGCAACAGCCAAAGTGTGCTTTTGAGCAGTGCTAATTAGTTAGCCAGGCATTATGGAAGATACCATGTGGAGACAGTAGACATCTTATACTTGCACTCCTCTACATGCCCTTCTGGGACATATGCAAATGTGTTTTTTGTGACAGGTTCTGCAGTCTGGGCAAGCATTCCATCACAGGTTTGAGGATTGCAGAGCAGTGTGAAACTCTTTTGACTTGTCATATATATATTTTTTTCTCTCTCTCTCTCTCTCTCTCTCTCTCTCTTCATTAGACCTAAGAATTCAAAACAGCCAGAGCGGGAAGAGAAACGGGTTCTTGGTCTAGTGTTGCTACGAGGGGAAAACCTGGTGTCCATGACAGTTGAAGGGCCACCTCCAAAAGATGTAAGAAGAATGAGCACTGGGCTAAAGAGAAAGGGAAGGGATGTCTGATAAACTTGCTGCCCTGCAGAGACTGTTACTGCAGCATTGTTTTAGACTTGCAGATCGCTGTGAATCTGAATCCAATGGATTCCACTGTAAAAAGTTCTACTATGAATCACTGGACAAAAGAGGGCTGAAGGGTCCCCAGGACCTAGAGTCTTTGCTGATCATTTATTGGGGTGTGGGGGGGGGGCATTTTCTTTTTTCAGACCGGAATTGCCCGGGTACCTCTTGCTGGAGCTGCTGGAGGACCTGGAGTTGGGAGAGCAGCTGGAAGAGGAGTACCAGCTGGTGCACCCATGCCACAGGCTCCAGCAGGCTTAGCCGGGCCTGTAAGAGGAGTGGGAGGACCATCCCAGCAGGTGAGATGCTGCAGCCCATTTAAAAGGACTTGAGTGAAATCTTCTGGGGCAGTTTTTCCGTCTTGGTGCCAATATGATGCAAGATGTTGATGGAATGAAACAACTGTAGTCTCAGATTGTAATTTCAGAGAATTAATAAGTAAGGTGCTTTTCATACTAGCTGCCACTAGGAACCCTGCAGTTTATATGCTGAAAGAGGCTTGAAGGCTTGAAAAGTACAGCTGCCTGGACAGTATTTAGGGAATTGTGTTACAGGTTTGTAGCATTAGATAACTTGTTAAGAAGGGACCAGCATAATTTTCTGAAGGAATAAGTAAATCTTGTTTGTTGAAAACATAAAGCAGATGGAGTATTTCTCTGTGAGCAAGTTGTTAGCGCTTTTTTTCCTGTTTCTTCAGGTGATGACACCTCAAGGCCGTGGAACAGTTGCTGCTGCTGCTGCAGCAGCCACTGCTAGCATAGCAGGAGCTCCAACTCAGTACACACCAGGGCGTGGGGGTCCTCCACCACCCATGAGTAGAGGAGCACCTCCTCCAGGTAGGAACTACTTTGTACGAGTGGGACAGCAAAGGGCCCATAACATTTGGTCTTATTAGTGATGGATCTGGTGGCCTGTGGTCTGAGTCTGATGAAGAGTTGTTAAGCACGATTATTCTGAAATGTAGCCTGTAATCTGAAGCCAGATTTATACACAAAAGCTAAGAACTCGAAAGAACAAGAAGCAAGTAGCTTGGCCAGGTGTGGTTTATTTGTTTGTTTGCTTTTTAACTAAATACAAATGCATTCCTTGTTGAGGCTGTCTGGTCTGTTCTAGGTATAGCCTTCTGTATAGCAGTTTTAGACTTGTTCGTTCTTTCTTTCTTAAGGAATGATGGGACCTCCTCCAGGTATGAGACCACCAATGGGCCCACCAATGGGCATGCCACCTGGCCGTGGTGCTCCTATGGGAATGCCTCCACCAGGCATGAGACCACCCCCTCCAGGAATGAGAGGTGAGCAGAAGTAATTTGAAATGCATAGAAGCCATAAAAAGCAATAATTGTGGGTAAGATATATATTTGAAGCACGGTAGGCTTCCATGGCTCTTGAACTGCACAAGCTGGCTGTAGATGCCTTGGTGTCCCAACACCATCACTAGCAAAAAAAAAAAAAGAAAAAAAATCCTGGTTCACCTTTGTCCTTTTCCATATTTAAGGTGAATATTTGCTATTCAACTAATTTTCTTTACTCTCAGGACCCCCTCCACCTGGCATGCGCCCACCAAGGCCCTAGGATGTTCAATAATGTACCTGTGAACTGTGAGAAGACTGGTTAAGGGAAAATACTGAGCAGTATCACCTCTCCAACCTTTGTTATGTATATTTTCTATTTGGTGCTTGGAAAGCTTGCCCTTTTTAATAAAGTTGGAAAACCTTATACATAAAGTCCTGCTTGTGCTACTGTGTTTCAGAGATGCAACTGTTACTTTTCAATACTTCAATTCTATCACATGAAAGGCAGGGTTGCAGGGAAAAGATCTTTTTATAGGCAGATCTGAAGTTAGTTTCTCTAAAGGACACAGGTCAATAAAGTGAGTTTGCTAAGGCCTATCAATGAAATTTAACAAGAATCCTATAAAAGACTCGTTTAAGGACAGTGAAGATATTTTTTTTTTTAAATACTTAAAATTAAACATAATGTTTAGTAACGCTGTGCACAGTRTGAGTACATTGCTGCCTAGATTAGCTTGAGTATGAGCACTATGCTTAATCTTTTCTTCACAGGGGCTACAGCCATGCTTTTGGTTTAGGAATTTATTTGCCAGGATAAGGACAGGTTTGCTTATTTGCACACACTATGGTAAAGGAGCCTGTATGCTGGCTGCAGTCTTAAGAATCTTGTTGCATCATGGAGAGCTGCTTTCATTACAGGCAAGAGAAGGCCACCTGCTTCTCTCCCTTGGGGAAGATCTTTTCTTCAGATAGCATCCTCATGGAGGTACTTCTAAATACCATTATCACTTGCATCATATTTTTTCCCCTTTATATTTCAGAAATAAGGCTGATTATGAGTTGTATGGTTCAGAGCCTATTACCTAATAAGGCTCATTACAAGGGCAAAGCAGTATTATCGACTTTTGCCTTAAGACAAGAGCTTAATTTACCTAAGTCAGAACCATTAAATAGATCTGCTATAAAATACTAGAACAAAACTAACAAAAAATACAAATCCTTTATTACACAGCTTGCCAAAGGTTTAGGTTTTACAGATGGGTCTTTTCAGATGTAAACCTTTGGATGGGCTTACAGTAAGTCTTTACCAGATATTTATCAACAGCCCAAAAAAATTCCAAAGCTATTCTAGAACTTAGAAACTAACAATAGTTTCAAAAAAAGCCTGTTCACTTTCAGTGGTGTTGCCATCTCGGGGTATAAAGAACAGCAGGACGCTGTAGACAGTCTTGAATACCTGCATTGTTCAAGTTATCCATTTGACAAAAGAGTTCCTATTTTCTCTTGTATCTGAAAGAGAAAGTTTATAAATCATATTCCATCACAGCTGATAGATACAGAGCAACACTGAACTGATTTTCTAGCAAATGCTTCTCAAGCAGAAACAAAAAACCATGCTCCAGAAGGCAGGATCTTTGACGGGCCTGAACGTCAGAGCTCCAGTAGATGGGCAAGCTGCCACAGCATGAACAGAAGCCTTTGGCCAACAGCCATTTAAATAAGCGGGGTAAAAGGAAAGACAAAGCAGTTATAACTAATGACTAAAAAAAAAAAATCAGAGATGTACCTGGATTTAGATTTGAAGTTTCCTCCTTTCTTACGCTGGGCCATACCCAAGCGTTTCCGATCCTCAAACGATGGACTTGAAAGAGGAAGAAAAAAGAACAGTAAGATAAAAGTCACTRAAGTACGTTGTTTACCCAACTTAGCTCTACAAACAGTAGCTGGTGCTTTTTTGCGTTTATATTAGGATTCAGTATTTTGTCTGGCATTGATCTAACCTTAGTCAAAAGAAGTGTCTTGCTATTTCAGACATGTTTCTGACAGCAGAAAAGGCTGATTAAATCTCTCTTACGATGCCACAGATGCTTCTTGCAAGAGGCTCTGCTCTGCCCATGAAATAACTTGAGGCTGTGATTCTCCCTTCCCCCCAGGACCAGACAATGTATCCCCAGAAAATTCATTACTATTAAGATATATTTACCCTGCACGATACTGCTTCAGGGCCTTCCTGCTTGTGTTGGTAAGCTCTTCATCAAACACAGACAGCTTTTTCTTCCGCTTGGGCCCTAATGTGAAACAGAGACAACAGTTAGAACCTTGTCTCTAAGGAGGCAGCTAAAGCCCTATCCTGTTTATTAGAACCCAACAGTCCTGACGACCACTGTAGTTAGTGTAACCAGCAGGAAAAAACAATGACTCTCTGCAAAAAAAGCCTGACTGGCACCAGCAACTATTCTTTCAACAAAAGTGCTACCTACCACTCCTCAATTAGTTTATATCACTTCTTTGTAATAAAGTAACTGACATATAACGGTCAGTCTTGCCTTACCTGCTGGAGCTGCTGCTGGTTCCTCTTCTGGCAAGGCTCGAGCTCGCTTTGCACGGCGGTTCCTTTTTGCCAACCGCTCAGCATACATTTGAGATTTTAAGATTTCAAACTGTGATCGCTCCTCTGGCTAGAAAATGTTAAAATGCAAGTATAAAGCAATGTCAGTGTTTGCTGAGTTGAAACTAGGACAATCGACCCCAGCATCACACCTGTCCATAAATCTACTCACTGTCATTTGTCCTTTTTTCTGTGTGTCCTGCATAAACTTTTTTCTTTTCTTTTTCCCTCGTAATGCCAGGTCAAACTCCTGCAGGGCTTTAGCCACTGAATAGAAACAAGAGAAAAAGAGATGATTAAAAAAAAAAAAAAAAAAAAAGAATATCACAGAATCACAGGGTAGAATCCAGTTGCTATGAATTTAAAATGGCTAGCAGCCATATGACTCACATTTTTCCTTTTTCCTCTCCTCACGGGTTTGGAACCAGCTTCGCTCCAAACCTTCACTTGTAGTCTCCTGTTTTCCTGTCTCTAGCTGCTTCTTTGCTCTATTGATCTGTGAAGATTCAGGCAAAAAGTTCATGGTTGCTAAGGAAAAATCTACCTCTTCCCTATCTATAATAATTAAGTACACTAAAACAATCTTCTTAAGCTCTCCATATCAACATCTTAGAAAAACAAAAGCTTCACTTGCACAATCACACTGGCAAACCAATAACTCACCTGGGCTTCTGATTGCTGCATTTCACGCTCCTCACGCTCCAAGCACAGAACTGCATAGATATCTTTCTCTAGATTCTCAATCTTCTCTCGGAATTTTAGTATAACATCTGAAAGAAATCCAGCACAAGTAATGTGAGAAGTAGACTACACAAYGTCCATCCTGAAATTTAGTGTCTGTTATTCCAACATATCAGTGACAAGAAATTTCCAGTCTCCTGCCTCATTTCCACCTCACTGGAGTGCATACCTTGTGGAAGAATTCTGGCTTTCACTGGAGTTTTGGCACTCTTCACAATATCCTTTAGCATCTTGCGCTCTTCCTCACCCACAAGTGAAACTGATCGACCAGCCCTACCCGCTCTTGCTGTCCGCCCCACCCGATGCACATAGTGTTTGGTGGTGTTGGGCATGGTAAAATTGATTACCTATGAAAAAAAACATAGTGTTAGTAGCACAACACTAAAGGTTCCAAAGCTTGTGAAAAGGGTCAACACGGCAAGTACTTACTGTTTTGACACCTTCAATGTCAAGTCCTCGGGCAGCCACATCTGTAGCTACCAGTATATCAATCTGCTCATCCTTAAAGCGCCTGAACAGAGATAATGAATGCAGCAATTTGCTTTTGATCAAAACTTCCAAGTTTTAACTTCTTTTAACAACTTTTTTTTTTCCCCTGCGAGTACTCACTAAGTCTGGTAATACCTGAGTGCCTCCAGCCGCTGTGCCTGAGAGAGGTTCCCATGAAGCTCCCCAACTCGCAGACCCATCAGCCCAAGTAGGATATGCATACGATGGGCTTGCTTCTTGGTCTGGGTGAACAGCATCACGTGATCAGGGAAGGTTCGTGTCAGAAGAGCTGAAAGACAGTCCTATAAGCTGCATGCTCTGCATGCTTCATAGTCACCTATCAATTTCAGTTTTTCCTTGCTCTTTGCTCACCCGATACAATAGCTTCACGGTCCCCCTCCCGGTTGGGTCGGATACGAATGAATTCCTGTCGCAGGAATGGAGCAACATCTGTGTTGCTATTCACAAAAATACGTATGGGATTTTTCAGAGAAACAGAAGCCAAATCTTTCACCTATTAAAACAGGTAAGAAAAAATGTCTGTATACTTACAGTTAAAGAGATTTGCTGAACAACCGTCTGTTCAGCTCTCTGCTTGCATATGCTTCCCAGCAGCATGCCTTACCTCCTCTGTCATTGTGGCAGAGAAGAGCATGGTCTGACGGTGTTTAGAGCATAACCTGATTATTTCCTTCATCTGCTCCTCAAAGTATTCATCCAGCATCCTACACAGAAGAAACAGAGCCAGGCGGCTCAAACTGTTTCTAGCCAAGACCCACTACTTACAGCAATAAACACTGCCTTTTAACCTGGGGAAAGGAAAGCAAGAAGCTACCACTTCACTCATTACAGCTGGTCTATTCAGTTTACCTATCTGCTTCATCCAAAATCAGCACTTCAATACTGCTCAAGTGGAAAGAGGGGCAGTTGTGGAGATGATCAATCAGCCGTCCAGGAGTGGCAATAAGAATGTCTGGCCCAGAACGCAGAGCTGCTTCCTGAGTCTTCACATCTAAGCCACCTGAAAGAGAGTGAACATGGACCGCTAACTCTCTGAGCAGAAGGCAGAGTGCATAGACCCAAGTATTCTGATGACTTGGACAAAAGCATGATAAACAGAATCACAGAATCACAGAATATTTAAGGTTGGAAGGGACCTCTAGAGATCATCTAGTAACACCACATTCCCAATTATAAGTTTTTATCAGAAAAAAAAACAGAATAGCACAGTATTAGAAAATGAGAACTGAAGCTACAACACTACTAAAAGCTTGTCTGCAATAACCATACTTTCTGCAATAACCATACATTCTCCAGTTTAAAATATTCCAAATACAATATAGCAATTTGCAGTGAGATGTACTATTTATCTAAGCAACTTAATACTCACCTACAGCAAGACAAGTTGTGATGGTGCTGAACTGTGCCAGCTGTTTTGTAACAGAGTGCACTTGAATTCCCAGTTCTCGAGTTGGCACTAGAACCAATACTCGTGTTATTGGAGCCTGACGAGGTTTATAAATCAGTCGCTCAAGTACAGGCAGGATGAAGGCAGCTGTTTTACCTACAAAAGAAAATGAAGAATTAGCAAGCTATTATCAATAGTTAATTCTCTGTTTTTTTCTCTCTCTCACTCAGTTCCTACCTGTCCCAGTAGCAGCACAGGCACAAATATCCTTCCCCAGAAGGCCCACTGGGATACAGGCCTTCTGAATTGGGGTTGGTTGCTTGAAGCCAAGAGCTGTGATTGCCTGCACAAGACACAAAGCAGTTAAACTCTTTATATAAAAAAGACAAATCTTACTTAAGTTAGCCTTAACATATGCTGCAAAGCAAATAACAGTTTCTATGATTTTAAAATAATAGCTTCTAAAAAGCTAACTAAAATGCCCTCCTCTACCTCATATTTCTTGTTCAGAGAGTCTGCAAAGAGAGAAAGAATTTGACAGTCCTGACTGATGGAGGGGAAAATATACATTGTCTACAGTAACTTATCTAGTAAGTAAAACGGTTAAATACCTTCAACAAAGGTCGTGAAAGATTCATGTCCTGGAATGACAAGTTATCATCATATTGAGAAGCATCTTCAAAAAAGTTTTCTGCATCCTAGAAACAACAAAAAYAAACAAGCGGAACAACATGAAGACCAAAGCCTTCTGCTCTATGATCTGCAGTTTGTTAACTAAAATCAAATTACTTAAGATGAAAAGTCGCAGAATTATCTACTGTCATTCTGTCCAACACTTACTACTACTCCTTTTTTCCGTCTCTTCTGTTCCTTCACTTTGAGAGTGTCTGCAGAAAGAGAAAAGCAATAGGAATTTACTAAACACAGCTACATCCTTTACAAGATATGCTGCCTGCTCTCCACTTGTACCATTTGTTTTCAAAGAGTTATTGATGGAGAGGTCTCGGAAACTACTAAATAGAGTAACACACCAAGCAAACATTTTTCATTAAGACTAACTCTGAATCAAGTACTATGGCTACAATACAAAATAAATTTGATTAAGATGGGAAGAAGCATCACAAAAGACTGTGGACAAAACAACACAAATAGTTTCTTGCACCCTCCCAACGACTTTTCTCCGCTGAGCCAATAGTTTTTCAGATACTTCCTCCTTACCACCTGTCTGTGTATTGCTAATACCTGCTTTTGTGAAGATAACTTCATTATCTAAGGAGTTCTGGGACTCCACATCTTCTTTCTCCCCAGTGAAGTCTTCACTGTCCTTGTCTTTGATTCCATTATCCTCACTCTCTGTGACTTCCTCTTTCACTTTTGCTTCCTTAGCTTCTTTTTCCTAGGTAAGACATATGAAATGAAGGGGTTAAAAAGAATAAAAAAACCTAAATTTCAACTTTTTAATTATGAGTCCATTCACAAATGCATGAGTTTTGCAAAACTTTAAGCATAAACAAGTCAGGGTTTTCAGGAGCACTGCAAACCATCTGGAGTGTCTGCAAACTCAGCTGAGGTACTGAGCTGCAGTTTGGGCACTGGGACTTGGGCAGTTTTCAGAACCTCTGAGAGAAACACAAGAAAAGCCAAGCACATAGGACTGCTTCGCAAGGGGTAGCATGAGAAGAACCTGCCTGACCTGAATCTTCCTCTTCTGTCTCACTTTTTCAATCTTCTCATCCAGCGTTGTGGCTGCTTTCTACGCAGGAATGGAGACACAGAGTCTGTAAGAGGAAGCTGGGAGGTGCAGAGTGGGGGGCCAGGGGCCCCGCTGCCGGCCCCGCGCTCGGCCCCGCGCCTCACCTTGCCGCGGAGCTGCCGCAGCGCCGCCGCCCAGGCGCCCTCTCCGCCGGCCTCCGCCTCTCCGAAGACGAACGCAGCACTGAAGTCCCCGCGGGGGAGGCCGCGCGGTCCCACACGGGCCGGCTCCTGCAGCGACATCCCGTGAATGACGGGCGCGAGCCGGCCAGTCCTGGTCCCGCACAGCTCCTCTCGGCCCCGCGTACCTCATCATCCTCAGAATCCCCAGACTCGGGGTCCTCAGGCACCGTATCCCCCTCCGCGATGGTCCCCACCAGCCCTAAGCTCTGCAGCATGGCCACCGCCACGTCCCGGAAGCCGCGCCCCGGAACCGCGCGCCAGCACGCGGGCCTGGCCGCGGGTGCGCGCATTGCTGCGCTGGTGGGCGGAGCTACAGCGGTCGGAGCAGCCCCGCCCCGCCCCTTCCCCTCTTCCCGAGGCGGAAAGGAAACTGAAAGCGGGGGGTGCTCGGTCCGAGGAGCGGCGGGTGGGGTGGTCGTGGCCACGGACGAGAGGCTGGTGAGGGGGCGCGCGGAGGCTCTATCCTGGGAGGCTGCTGGCGCTGCTAGGGGTCGCGGGGAGCGCTGCGTCTGGGAGGACCGATTGCAGGGCGAGGGGTCTCACGGGGGCGAAGGGGTGCTGGGTCCCGGGGGTGTTGGTTGCGGCACTGCGGGTCTTAGCGGGGCAAGGGGCTCTGAAATCTGGAGGGGCTGGGGGGCCTGGGGAGGGGGGCGAGGGGCACTGAGTCCCGGGGCTGGCGGGACTGGGGGACGAGGGGCGCTGGGTTCCAGGAGCGGGGGGGTGGGACGAGGCAGGGGCTGCCGTCGGCCGCCGGCCCCCTGCACGGATGGCGCCGCTCGCCTGCCTCCTCCTGCCGGGGGCGGCGCGGCGGGCGCGGCCGTGCCGGGAACTGGAAAGCGAAACTTGGGGCGGCCCCGCCCGGCGGAGCCGCCGGGAGGCCGGGACCGAGCGCCGCTTTTCGCCGTGCAGGTGCGGCGGGAGCCCTGCGGCGGGAGCCCTGGCCCAAGACATGGACGGCGCCGGCCCGGAGCGTCGTTCCTGGCAGCTCCCGGCTGACGAAAGAGGTGAGAGCCGCAGGCTGCTGTAGGTCGCAGGGGAAGCAGGGGGATGTGTTGTGGCACCAGCCGTTCTCCCTTGGCTCCTGGGGCTGCAGTGCAGCATCCTCTGAAGTGGGAGATTCCTGTGTTTCCTGGGTTGCATCCCCTGCCCCGGGCCTCACATTGTGCTTGGGGCCCCAGAAGTAATAATAGGTTGCAAGAATCTCTGCTAACTTAGTCTGCTAGGGCTCAGTGCTGCTCTGAGTATTGAGTGCTCAATCAAGACTGTATATCATATGCTTTCCGATACTCTGAGGAGTCAGGTTTTGACCAGGAGGTCTGTGTTTCGCTTATGCTATATAAAGAGAGTCAGAGCCACCTGCTATATAGTACTTTTTCTATTATCTAAAACACTGCTAATTCTAGAAGAAAATTTGTCTGCACTAGGAAAATTTTTGTGTCTGTTAATTCTGCATTCTGGCTTGTGGAATTTTTTTTCTTATGCTATTAAGTCTTGAAGATACTAAGTGAACTCTAGTTTTTTATTTGTTTTTGTTTTGTTTTTTAAATATCAGAAAAAAAGGAAACACGAGCACAAAGGCACTTTTTTTTTTTTTTTTTTTTTTTAAACCGTCATGGAAGATCTCCAAATGCTGACTACCAGGCCAAAATACTTATCTCTTATATTGAAAGAAAAGTTAATAGAATATGGTTGTTTGTAATTAAGGAGTATCTCCTTATTTCTTCTTTGTAGGGCATGCTGCTGATCATCAATTTATACAAACGGGCAGAAACAGAGTAAATAGCAGTCCAGGCCAGGCTCAAAAGGGAGTAGCTCAGTCTGGGAGAAAAAAACAGGCTGATAATTACCCTCTTCTACCTGGGCAAAGAGAGGAGGGCTTTGGTGGTACTGCACGATTCTTCAATCACAGAAGAAGATACCAAGGTGGCCAGGCTACAGGACGTGGCAATGAACAAGAGAATGAGGAAAGGCGAAGGAAGCATCAAGGTGGACAAGCACATGAGAGAGCCAAAGGGCCTTGGAATGAGCAAGAAAATGAAGATAGAGTGAAGTGGTATCAAAGTGGAAAAGCACATGAGAGAGCCCGAAGACCCTGGAATGAGCAAGAAAATGAGGACAGGGGAAGGAAGTATCAGAGTGGGCAATCCTATGATGGAGCTAGAGGGCTGAGGAATGCACAGGAAAATGCAAGTAGAGGAAGGAGGATACAACCTGGGGAGAATCCTCGTTTCTACCAGAACTCTAACCCAGGTGATGCCCAGAATAGTGAGCAGCCTCAGCAAACCAAAAGGATTGGCTACAAATTCCTAGAAAGTCTCCTCCAGAAAGACCCTTCTGAAATTGTTATCACACTTGCTTCCAATTTGAGTTTGAAGGAACTTCTTTCCCAAACTTCTATGAAACCCTCTTTTCTTCAGCTCATCTGTCAGGTGATTCAAAAGGCATGCAGTTCCCGAATGGATCGACAAAGTGTCCAACAGCTTCTCGGAGTAGTGAAAGAGTCCAACTTTCTAAAGATCTGTCTGCCGCAGTATGTGTCTGACATGATAACTGAGGCAGTTCCTGCTGTACGACATCAGTACCCAGAGCATATTGGCAACATCATCTCACTTCTTCAGGATCTGGTCAGTATTTTCCCAGCGAGCTCTGTACAGAACATCTCCATTCTTCTGACAGTCTTGCCAGCATCTTTAAATGCCCTGCGAGCTTCTGGTGTTGATATCACAGAAGAAATAGAGAAAAATCTAAATAAGGTCCAGATGCTTGTGCAGCACTTGCAGGAGAAGAGACGTGAAGGCACACTGAGGGTTGACAACTATACCCTTATACAACCTCAGACTGATGGTCAGGAAGAAACCTATCGTACAATGACTATTTATCCAACGTATAATGAGGTACATCATGATGAGAAACCCTTTCTACGCCCCAATATTGTGTCTGGAAGATACGAGAGCACCAGCATTTATCTGGACACTCATTTCCGCCTTTTGAGAGAAGACTTTGTAAGGCCTTTAAGGGAAGGTATCCTAGAGCTTTTGCAGAGCTTTGAGGACAAAGGTTTGAGGAAGAAAAAATTTGATGATATCAGGATCTATTTTGACACACGTATTATTACCCCCCTGTGCTCGTCATCTGGTATTGTTTACAAGGTCCAGTTTGATACAAAGCCATTGAAGTTTGTACGATGGCAGAATTCCAAAAGGTTGCTCTATGGATCCCTGGTATGTGTGTCTAAAGATAACTTTGAAACTTGTCTTTTTGCTACTGTGTCAAATCGTGACAGTGCAGATCTGGCGCAGGGGATTGTGCAACTATGTTTTAATGCACAGAGCCAGGCACTGCTGGCAGAGGTTCAGCCCTCAGACTCATTCCTTATGGTAGAGACAACTGCTTACTTTGAAGCCTATCGGCATGTGTTAGAAGGGTTACAGGAAATCCATGAAGAAGATATTCCATTCCAGAAGTACATTGTGGAATGTGATGTACATGTAAAGGAGCCAGCATACCTGACAATGGACACTACCTATAACTTTGCACCGCTTATAGAAGATCCTCTACCAGATGATGAGATGTACCCTAATGTCTTGAGATGGCAGAGTGTCAATGTTCTAGATCCTAACCAGTGGCCTCCAATGGAAACTTTGAAATTAGATGAGTCTCAGATGCAGGCATTGAGTCTTGCACTCACCAAGGAGCTGGCTATTATTCAAGGACCTCCTGGGACTGGTGAGAAATGTTTGCTTTAAATCACTATTATTTAAGAAATTCTGCTCGACTCCCACAGTTAGGAAGAATAATCTGAGAAAGTCAGCTTTGGTGTCTCCAAAGCTTCAGACCCATGCCTAGTAGATGCCTGGGAGCCCAATTAGTGAGAGCTATGGGAAAGAAGGTTAACATATCCCCAGATACCCATATATGCCTCTTAAGTCAGATATGATCTTACATATCACTGACCTAGTTGCCAGTAGATCCTAGACCAGGCTTTGAAGTGAAGAAGTTTTCAACTGTGTGACACCACAGTGTCTCTAGTTGAGCAACTGCTCTTAGACTTCATAGCATGTTAGAACATGGAGAGTGTTCAGCTCTGGCCCTCTAGATGTACAAAGGTGGTGACTGCAGGCATGTGCAAACCCTCTCACACTTGTCGGGGGGAAGGTTGATGAATTTTAGCTGTTCAAAATGGTACCTGAAGGATTCACTGCTTTTATTCTCCTAGTATTTTTTTTTTTAACTTAAATGTACAGCCAACTCTCATACATAGAGACAATGTCTGACTCTAATTTATTAACCAAAGGGCAGCATTCTTGCACAGCACAGCTTTTCTCAGTTAAAGCCCAGAAAGGAGAGCAATAGTGACATGCCACTTTATTTATATGTTAAAATTAGATACCTCTGGGATAAAATATTGGTTGGCACTGATGAGATTTGCAGCCAGAGGGAAGCCTTATATCTTGTTTTGATTTCTGTGTTTCAAGACACTCTGTAGAGGGTAGATTACCATTTTCTGAGCTTTTTTTTGCAGGGAAGACCTACGTGGGTTTGAAGATTGTTCAGGCTCTCTTGACTAATGAGCGTGTGTGGCAAAGTATGGTCCAGAAATCTCCTATCCTTGTAGTGTGTTACACTAACCATGCGCTGGATCAGTTCTTGGAAGGTAAGAGTGTCTAGTACATATACAGGGATAGGATATGGAAATTTCAGTATTTGCTCTTTTCTCTGACTGTCCCGCTTCTGGGCATGCCCTTATGACCTTTGCTACCTACTGCAGCCCAACCACCGCACATGAAAGCTTGTCAGATCAATCCGGTGTAGAGCTTGTAGTCAAATGCTATTCTCCCTACCTGTTGAACTGCTGTAGAAAACAGAGCTTGGCTTGTCAGCACTAATGCTTTTGTTTGGTTCCCAGGAATATACACATTCCAAAAAAGTGGGATCGTGCGTGTTGGGGGAAGAAGCAGCAGTGAGGTTCTGAAACAATTCACCTTAAGGGAGCTGAGGAAGAAGTGTGAATTCAGACGTAACTTGCCAATGCATCTTCGCAGAGCCTATGTGAATGTACGTGCAGTTTGTCAGAAGCACAGGGAACAAGGTTGCTTGTCCACTGGAGGAGCTATCTAAACTTCTTCCTTTAGACATGCTTTTTCACCTTGTCTTACACTAAAATCAGCCTCTTAATCCTTCTGTCTTTGTTCACTTTATCAGTATCTTGTCCTGCTGTTTCTGAACTTTGTTCATCTGGGTATGATGATGCCTGTCTTCTCTTTGTTGAGTAGATAACCAATCAGATGAAACAGGCTGAACAGGAGCTTCATGAAGCAGCAAAGCACTTAGAGTGCACAACACATGGAGTGCTTCATGAGCGCCACTTGGAAGCATGCATTGCCCCCCGGCATTGGGACAGTCTGATGAATGGTCTGGTAAGAGATGCTCTTTTCTTTCGAGTTAAGCAGTCCCAGTATCTGCTAGTGTATTCCTGTGCACTTTCTGCAAAAAAACACTGAGGATTCCAAACACGCTTTCTTTAGCCTCACTCAGCTATTAGGAAAGAGATGAAATGAATGGCAAGCCATGCTAATTGACTATAGTCTCTAAAAAGATTTGGGAGTGATGGGAAGGTTGTGGGTTTTTTTGTTTGCTTTTTGTTTGTTTTTTGGCCAGAGCTTTAAATTTTGCTTCTTTGAACTGTCCTGATTTCAAATGATCCTTATCAGTGTAAAAACACAAGAGTCCAGAAGAAAGCCCCTTAAATTGAAAGGAAGGAAGGATACTGTCTCTGAAGATCTGAGTTTGCTCAATCTTCATAATTCCAGATGTCATGCAAGACATTTATCCTAATCATATGCTGCTGCAGGTTGTTGTTTTGACATTATTCTAAGTGCAATAGACCTGGCTGATCTTAACTTTCTTTATTCTAGGATGAAGAAGAGTTTTACTATAGTGGTTCACAACACTCAGTGATTCTGGAGTGGTTGGGCCTTGGTGTAACTGTCTTCACCCAGACTGCAGAGAACCTGGGGGCTGAGAATCCAGGTAAGAAACTTGCCCTCTGTAGGTGTGTCTGGAAGCTCATCTTCTGGAGCTGAGTCTGCCCAAACAATGCATGCATTGACAACAGAAAAATACTGCTACTTAGCAAACACTGAAAGGTGGCTGATACTGCACGTAGTAAAACGGAAATTAACCTTCTTTTCCACATCATGATCTGACTGCTGCATTATGATTCTGCCAGACTGTGGCTGCCTACATCTAACTAGTGACTTTCATAGGTGGTCATCAGGAAAGAGAAGAGGAGCAGGAAGCTGAAGCAGAAGAGGAGCTGTTGGAAATCCAAGAGGAGGCTGAGCTGATTCAAGCTGACAGAGTGATTGAGGATGAAGAGGCAGCAAAGCCTCGAAGGAGGAAGGAGGAAGAGCATAGGGTCTTTCATGAACTGGCCAGTGTGCTGCTGGCTATGAAGCTGGAGAACCAGGAAGAAGGAACAGCCCAACCACAGCAGAAGGCTATGCAGTGGGAGGTAACTGCATACACTAGCATATCCTGGTGTCCTTGAGTTTGTAAGGAGTAACATGAGGATGCTCATACAGAAGAAACTTTCCTATAACTGCTTGCTTGTGGGGGGGCATCGTTCTGCAGGTAACTGCTGCTCAGAAGAGAAAAATGAAACAGAAGATGAGGGTTGAGCTTCGTAAACTGAGTGCAATGACAGAGCTGGAGACCAAGACTATTCAGAATGTGTGGCACCTTGACCTGAGTACCCGCTGGAGGCTTTACAGGTGACAGAACAATTTTTGCAGAGTCTGTAAGGCAAATGTGTCCTTATGTCAACCAGAGTTGCTTCTGTCTACACATGTTGAATTCATTATCTGAACATACTCCTCTCTGTAAGATATTTGTTCTCATTTGGCTTATGCTTATGCTGGCAGGACAGTGCAGTCATCACCACTCTGTGAGTTGGGGACTGAATATAGGTGGTATTCTTCTCTTGTCTAGAAGACACAAGTTTTGAACTGACTCTGCAGAAAACATACATATCACTGTCCTTTTTTCCGTGTTGTGTATGATAATGGTACTTCCTTCTTCATTCAGGCACTGGCTGCAGACCTATCAGAGCTTTATTCGACGGAGAATTCTGCAGCATGAACAGCAGTACCAAGCAGCAGCAGAGAGGTTGGCAGAACTGAGGTTGCAGGAAGATCTCTGCATTCTCAGAGAGGCTAAAGTTGTGGGAATGACAACTACAGGTATGTGGCATGCAGGGAGCAAACCTGCACCCGCTGTGTCCAGTGATGATTAAAAGAAGATCTTGTTGCCAAAGGATTAGTATGTGTCCAGTGCTGCTCGACAACCAGATTCCACATTAATCTGCATTTTTTAAATCTCTGCCTCCCTTTGCAAATGACACTGTCGCAGACCAGCTGTCCATTAGCTGTGTAAGCTGTTTCTGTTCTTGATCCACTGCTCATGTCTGAGATAAACACAGTTGATACCTGTACTATCTCCACATGATCTTTTGGTGATTCCTGGTTGTACAAGCCTTGTAATTTGAGAGAGAATTTTGTAGAGACAGTTTTATGTTTATTTAGGTGTGTTGATCCATATGTTGAATGGGTGTCCTCTGTTTGAAGAGAAGTTTAGGAAAAAGTGAAGGCATAGAACATCAGTCCCACATGCCTTTTTTAATACCTTTCCATAAAGAAGCCTAAAAGGATGAGATTTGGCTTATGCAATGTTGGGAAGACTCTCAGAATCTTTGGACATATGTCCCAGCCTGAAAACTCTCTCACTAGCTAATTATATTGTGCTAAAACTTATCTTTTCTCTTTGCTCAGGTGCTGCCAAATACCGTCAGATCTTGCAAAAAGTGGAGCCACGAATTGTGATTGTAGAAGAAGCAGCAGAGGTCCTGGAAGCTCACACCATTACTACTCTGAGTAAAGCTTGTCAACATCTCATCCTAATTGGTGATCACCAGCAGGTAACATCTATACCTTATTATGAAACACCAAATGCAAAAGGCTGCTGAGAATTGCAGCTTCCCAGAGGCCTTCAGTCCTGTTCTCTGAGTTCTGGAATAAAACTCCCATGTAAATTGTCTTGTAGTTTAATTGTCACAATTGACTTGCACTTGAATGCAATTAGCTATGTGTGTACCAAACCTTGCCACTTAGAACTCCTCCAAAATACTTGTTCTCTGTCCTTCCACTGGGGACCAGAGTGGCAGGAAAAGGTAATGAGTGAAAAATAATACTGTTGCATAGAAGTGCTAAAATGGAATTTTCATTCAAAAATAAACCTCTAAAAATGTCTCTTCTCTTTCAGCTGAAGCCTAGTGCCAATGTGTATGATCTGGCCAAGAACTTCAATCTGGAAGTCTCCCTCTTTGAACGACTGGTTAAAGTCAATTTCCCATTTGTCTGCCTGAGATACC
Source organism: Nothoprocta perdicaria (assembly GCF_003342845.1). Lineage (NCBI taxonomy): Eukaryota > Metazoa > Chordata > Aves > Tinamiformes > Tinamidae > Nothoprocta > Nothoprocta perdicaria. The sequence continues at coordinate 39,586 of NW_020455789.1, forward strand.
AAGTGAGGAGCAGCTCTCAAACATCATCTTATATTGCATTTTACTTAGGTTAAACTTACAGTACATCTAAATTCATATTTCTGCTCATAGAGCAGCCTAAAAGAAAAGAGTATGCTATTTAATCCTGAGAAGAATGGTAAGAGCTGTCAAACTGCCAAAACAGTATTGTGCTCTTCCAGGCACTTTATCCTAGCTGACTGGCTATGCACTGATGTGGCCTACAGCACTTTAGTTTGAACTGACTCTGCTCAAAAACTACATATCACTGTCCTGTTCCCCATGCTCTGTATGATAATGGTACTTCTTTCTCGGGCACTGGCTGCAGATGTGTCAGAACTATATAAATGTGGCTTATTTTCCATATGAAAGAATGGCAGTGCAAACCTTCTCAGGGTGTTTCCTGCTAAAGTAGTATAACTGTTTTTTTGTTTTGTTTAGTGTGGTGAAGTTGATTCTTCCTCCAGCAGTCCTGTATTAAAATTATCTTTAAGAGATCATGTCGTGGCTAGGATCAGGTGCTGTG